>NW_022992193.1:1915001-2264866 GCF_902827175.1 Gymnodraco acuticeps
CACTTTTGTACTTTGACTTAGGTAAGATATTAAATGCAGGGCTTTTTCTGGAAACTAAGTATTTTTAAGATGCTACTTTTACTTAAACCTGAGTACTTTTTCCACCACTTGCTACTATAGAGGTAAGTAAGTGGAGTCACTGTACTGTGAATCAAATTAGAATCTTCTCTTACCTATGAATACGAGAGCTTCACACCTTTTGGATCTGAGAAATCATATATTCATTTCAGTGTGGAAAGCTCTCAGTACTATAATACCTATAAAGCACTGGATTTAATGTGTAATCACACTTCTTTAAAGTGCATATTAATATATTCTAGCTTGCCAGTAGTGATTGAAAAGAGCTATTCAATAACGGAGCTGTTTAACACCGTGAAGATGATGATGTCACTCCCACTTGTCAGGTTGACCATCGGTGTTTCTAACACACCCCTGACCCTGTCCATGAGCACACCCAAAAAAGATCGTTTTACATGGTCGTGATTACACTCAGCACCCCTCCCGCTGTCTTAGGCATTATGGGATGTTTTATATTGGGCACAATGCCATTAATTATTTCTTTGATGGAGGCTTGTTTGTTATGATAATAGACGCCGGTGTTCCTCCTCCCAGTTTGATGCACGCTGGATGAAACCGCCTTTACAATCTGGAGACGTTGATGTCTGCACCGTGCATTTGTGAATATGAATCTTTTTTTTTCTTCTATTGTGCAAATTGGCTTCATTTACCTCCGCCGCTGCACCTTTCATGGAAAAGCACTCTTTGTGAGTTTTACAGAAATAATAATTGCTGGTGGAACTTGCGAACGTTATCTCAAATTAAATAATTAAAAATGCAGATTTAGGTGGGAATAATGAATCCCAGGGGGGGGGGATCTGAATGGTTTGTGCTTAATTAAAGTTTACAGACGGCTGTGATGGGATGCGACGTCCTGTTTTCTGAAAATATTTGCAGAGCGCGTTTCAACCCCTTTGTAAACATTTAACAGTCTTAATCAACTCATTAATCAAGCAAATTGCAATCATAACGTGCAATTGTTTTCTGATGGATAAATAAATGATAAACAGTCGTTCCTTTAATTGAACCAGTCTGTGTTTGGTAGCCGGCACCTTTGTGCCTTGTGCACAGAATCAAAAAAACACTGCAGTGCATTAAGCTTGTTGTTTTGTCTTGATTATTGCTCATTTTTGGAAGGATTTAGCGGGTATTAGAGGACAGGCAATACAACAGGAAGACTGCAACTTTGCTGGAATTAAGTCTCCATCAAGATCAAGACTTAGATAATAAGATAATATGTATCCGTTCTGTCCAGCTATGTCCTCTCCGCTTGGAAATTCCAACAAGAACATTTGTAGTTTTGTCTATTGTCCACAGTCTTAATCCTAAAACCCTGAAATTAGTTTGCCCGGTTTGTTTGTCTGAAAGTCAATGGTGTTTTGAATGTGTTTTTGTTTAAAAGAATCACATAAGGCCTGTGGTAACCTTCAAATGTGTCAGTAAATACCCCACTGGTAAATGCCTGAAGCTTCTGTGTGTCTTAAAAACAACGGTTGCTAACGGGTGGCTAATGTGTGGTGTGATGACATTTAGTCACCCGTTAGCAACCGCTGTTTTTAAGACTTAGCTTAGCTAAGTTTAGCGTTGGTGATGTGAAGTCATGTAGTTCGTTTATAGCCTAGCGTTAGCTTTTTACTTTAGATGATGCATTTACGCTTCAAAAATCACAATGTGGCGTTAATATGTGGAGATTATCACACACATATGTATCATAAAAGTGTTTTTGCAACTTAATTTCTGCAATAATCCAATAGAAAATCTAATTGTTGTCGAGGGACCTCCTGCGATGCTAACTTCTGTGTTAGCCTACCAAAAAGATTCCCTCATCACGCACCATTAAATGATCAATTCGCCAAACCCCGCAGCTTAGTAACTTACTTCTTAGTAATGAGTATGGTTTTTTTATGAATCAGTATTGAGAAGTAAAATAAATCCACAAGTTCTATATCCCTTATGTAACACAATAATCTGTTCAGCTAGGACTTGGAGCTTTCAGTCTGTTTTGCATCATTACGCAGGACTTACTTTGCATAATATCATGCCTGTAGCCATCACATGTATTTGTAAGTCCCTTTATGACAGCTTTTGATCTTTGGTATCAGTTACCATCAGTGTAAAATGCACATGTGACATGCTAGGTCTGAACAATCGACACGAAACAAAGCCAGAACAAAAACAGAATTTAGTACACTACTTTCCCTTATTCCTGTCCTTTAAGATGGGACATGCTGAAGACTGAGCTGTTTCCAGTATGATCCCAGACACTAAGGCCAGTATTTACTCTCAGTCCTACATTGATGAGTCTCTGCATTGACAGTGAATCAGTGCCTGGCTCTGAGGCTCACGGGACGTTCAGTTTCGACTCGTGCCATCTAAATGAGTTTCATTTGAATGTGGGGCTTCCAGCTGTGAATCAGAAATGGTCCCCACATCCAGCAGTTGTTCCATCATTCACCGTCTGAGGAGCAGCTCCAGGATCTGTCCGCACATGACATCAGTGTGTCTCCCATTCACTTTCACTAATTAGACCTGAGAAGGACCGTATTATAGGAATAATACGTGTGAGATCTATTACAGGGGGGGCTTTATACCGATTTTTCAAAATGGTATATATATCAGATATAACTTTAGTTCCTGTCTGACATCTAATATTTAATTTTTCTTTATTTTGTTATAAGAAACTGGCAACCCTAAGATAAAGGGTAAAATATTACATTAGTTGTAGAGACTGGATTTTTGAGGCCAATATTGATATTTGGCATTAAAATAAAACAATTAACGTGACATTTGTGGAAAGAAAACACGCATTCTTTTATTAAAAAGTAAAGTTAATAGTACTTTTTGAACAATAAACCTGATTTTAAGTTAAACAAAGAATTAAAAGAAAAGTAGACATGAATACAGAAAAATATATCAAATGTACCAATTAATGTGTCCAATATTGCTCATGCTGACACATATGAGCAATATTGCTAAGTTTTCCTTTGTTTTAGGGGCATGAAATTATAAATTATAATCAATTAATTAAGTATTTGTCACTGATATATAAGCATGTAACCTCCGGCGGGATCCTGCTGCTGATCCACGTCGTTCACACTGTGTTTAATAAGAATTGTCACATTTTTTAACGTGGCAGAGCGAGGCCCGCTGACCCAGAACAAACTAAATTACAGTTACGTAACGCTCGCCGCTGACTGACTCTATTCCTGGCTCGGGTTTTTTGAACCAATTAAACGCTGCCGATCAGACTTGAAGGGTGTCTGGTTTTCTTCAACTGCACCGTGATATGAGGAAAACATAATTACTGCACATGCGGAGAGAAAGTGACACATGTAGGCTGGAAAAGCTTTCTTAGGGGGCTTTTGTCCCAAATGTTTCCAATTAAAAGCGACATCTATTAGTGAATATTTAGTGAAAGCAATATCGTTTTAGCATTAATGCGGAAACTTATCACGATGAGCTGACATAAATATAAAAAACATTGATATTGACCCTAACCCTAACCTAAACTTTTACTGCATGCACATTTTATATTTTTGGATGCATTTAACCTTAAATCTGTTAATATCAAGTGCTTGAAATGCTTTTTTTAGAGCTTCACATTGCATTATGAGCATTATTGACTTTTTTCTGAACTGCTGTGACGTGCAGTTACTCATGATATCTTTTTCTTTAACTTTTAAACATCCTTCTATGCCTAAATACAAATACACAATCCTTGTATATGTACAATTCTGGCTTAAACATTTGTATTTTAAACTGTGAGAATAAGTTCAAAACTTCCTTGAAATGGACAACAATGAATCCAACTGCCTACACATTATATTATATAGCCTTTTCTTCTTTCCTACCAATCGTAAAATGTCTATTTTTGGCTCTATACTGTACGTGCATTATATGTGTTTTTTGACACAGCAACATTTCCTGAGTTTTGATGCAGATGCAGATTGATGCCCACTAAACGCAGTTCCAGTCATTACTGCACAGCCTTGTTTTTTCACTAGAAAAAGCTGGAGCGAAGGCCTCAAGAGCCTCCCTTCTCGTATTTATCAAATCTTCTGCATTCTGCCGAGTGAAGTACACCTTCCCCGGCTCTTTCTACCGATACACATATTTTAACAGGACACAGGGAGTCCAATTATTTGCCCACTTCTCACTTGTGTTCCTGGAGAGCCCCACTCAAGTGATTGGCTGCTGAAATGCACACTGACATCTATTTCTCATTCATGCGCGCCACACTCATTCCACCAACAGTAATTTCTAAACTGATTTCCCGCACAGACTCACCTCGAGTGCCTGCAGTCACTTCTTGTCAGGGCACGACGCCGGTAACACTGAAGTGAAAGAAAAACACAAAAAAACAATTTCTAATCTCGCACCTTCACTTACTTTTGATGAGCCCTGAAGCAGGCTGAATTAATGCCAGACCTGGATACCTCAAAATTCGACAGACAAATTGAGCTGTTGGCTGTCTCCTTCATTGTGTTCCTAACTGCTGTCTTTACAGGTGGCATGAACACAAATCCTCTTCTAAATAAGCAGTTTGTTAAGTGTAAATTCACTACTTATGATTCAAACATTTTAAAAGCCAAGATGTGGAAATCATTTGTCAACAAAGTGCTTCACAAAAAACAGTAAACGCATTCACACAAGACATACAAACTTATGTATTGACTTTTTTGACTGCCTTGACCATATTGTTCTTGTATTTGTATGGTAATGTTGTATTGTTTTGTAAGCGTACTGTTCTATGTATAATAGGTCCAATATGTGGTCACTTTATATATTCAAAGTTTTTAGCTTTCAAATGATACTTATACTGTCTGTTATGTGTGGTTGCACCATTGGGAATGCCTGGCATTTCGCTGTATTCTGTGTAGTGACAATAAAGGAATCTAATCTAATAAAGCAGGTATAAAATGTAACAATAAAAGCTACAGTGCAGCGTAAGATATGATTCGTTATTTGACTTAATAGCGGCAAACAGAAACATCTTCCATTTTCATTTAAAAGAAGTTGCAGCGGACTGTTTGTACCAGATCGACGAAGCATAAAACAGAACGTGGCTTCATCAGGTTTAGGTACAATATAAAAACCTGTCTGTTTTGGACAAATCTGGAATCTAGCGGCAGGGGAAGGTTAATTCACACCGGCGTCCTTGCATAATATTCGCCGCCCGATGACAGCGAGGCGACACGGTGGCAGACTCTTGATTGACAGTCACTCAGGGGTGTGCCATTTAACCACAGTGACCTTCCTCACATGTCACCCCCCTTATGAAAAGGTCACCCTTGTTGCACTAATGAGTCATCTGATTTCATGACCAGCCACGGTCTGATGCGGACAAACAGTTGTGAGCAGGAATTATCATTTTAGGTACAGTCGATGGAGTGCCATGCTGTCAGAGGGGGGTGGAGGTGGAGGGTGAGATGCATCACTTTGTGTGGGTAATAATAGGAAGGTGCATATGAAAGACAAGAAACAAGGACACAGACATTTGAGAAAACATCACTGATATGTTTAAACCCTTTAACCCACATTAGATCAGGAATTAAACTCTGTATTTAACCGTGTTGGAAAGTAACTAAGTACATATTACTTATTATTATCCAGCAGCAGTATATTAAAAGTAATTCAAATGAGCTCCACCTGAACGAGCTGTTTGAAACACAAGAATCAACAATAATAATCCAGTAAATTAGTATAAATATGATCCTGAAATGTGCCATTATGCACAAAAAGTACTTTAAGTATATTCTCCCTCTGATACTTTTGTCTTTTCTCTTGAGGAAGATTTGGAATGCAGAGTATTTCTACTTTTGCTAAGGTAAAAGATCAGAGTACTTCTTCCACCTCTGGTATTTCATTTGAGGATGCACAAACGAGTGCTTCAGTCTAAACGTATTCAATCTTGGGACCCTTATTAAGCATCGTGTCCCTTTTGAAAATACCTGAAGATTAATCTTAGTAAACTTTCCACTCTGCACTAATTTAAACAAATTCCCAGCAGAAACACTGACGCACGGTTGCAACCGACGACCCTCAGGTCATCATTTATCTGCAATCATTTCATAACGTACTTTGTTTTTCCTGATATGCGCTGTGATTGTGTAATTTGTTTTTAATTTAGTGGTGTCTGGGAGCATTATGAAGAGCAGGCAGCAGATCTACAGTCAGACGAACATGCGTTATTATCTTGTGATTATCTTTTTATTAACAGCGAGCATCCGTCACTAAGGCCATGAGGTAGGAGTGCTGCGTTCACTGCCATCCATCTGCTCTGCTCTCCTCTTTGCTGCAGGCCTCCAGCCCGCCATGTCACATACGGTAACACGGGAATTAGCAGAATAAGCAGATATTATCTTACAACTCCATAATGGAAGCACATAACTAAATACCTCGAAGGAAATTGCATAAACAAAAAGGTAATTGATTCCAGGCAGGCTGCAGGTGGACACTTAATTACAGGAAATGTATTAAGCAATGTCCATTAATCACGCTGACATGGAGTTATTAAAGGGATGCCAGATAATTCAATGATATTAGCACGGGATGCTAAAGCAACAGGATTGTTTACACACATGCAAACATTGTTTTGTTCAGATGAATAGGAAGAGATGGTTAAATTAAACATTTAAAAGTGTAGAGCGGTGAGGAGTGTACATATTGTACGACTGAAATGACTCTGCTACTCTAATTATTTACATTTCTAGTAATATTAATACTATTACTGCTACTACGAATACTATAGGGTTAGGGTTACTTAGTCTTCTTCTGCTGCCACTCTTATTACAATCGTGAGTTGATACTTCTACAACTGCCGCTGCAATTAAGATAAAGTTACAAATGCTTCTTCTACTACCACTGCTTGCTGACTCTAAAGGTAATTTATAGCTCCAAAAAGTAAAAACAGAGCATTTTTGTTGCGTAACTTTAGGTATTGCCACTTCCTTGACATTTATTTTTAAAGGTAAGCATGTCGGTAGCATTACTGTACGGGGGCTAAATGGTGCAAAGGCGCTATATACTTTTATGCATGTGCATGTGTCCTCAAGTTGGTGAAGACCCTTATACGTTAGTGTTTATATATTTTCTGAAGCTGTCACGTTTCTCCAAATGGAAATGTTTGTGACCACAGCTACCGTAGAAATGACATATGTTGCTGGACAGTCTTAAAAGAATATAAAGAAAAAACGTACGGAGAAAATGATATGAAAGAAGTACCTTTTACTACTGTTATTTGTACTGTTAGGTCTGCCGTTACAGTACAGCAAACACATTACCTTATAACCATCACAAATAGGACCGTGAATGTTTTGTTGGTATACGACTTAAAGGTCCCCTATACTGTTTTGGGTGGGGGGGGTTACCTTGGTTGGTGATTGGCTAATGGTTAACAAGCCAACAAATCGTTATGACATCATAAAGTGGCCACAATCTGATCAGCTCATTTTCAGACAGGTTTTTATAGAAATGGATCAGGACAAAAAGAGAGAGAATCTTTGTTCCTGAAACTTTCAGAATCTCTTTCCACATGTTGATGTAGAAGAGACTTTCAGAATCTCTTTACACAGAGGGGACACATGTTTATGTAGAAAAGACATGAACAAGTGGATTTTGCATAATAGGTCCCCTTTAAGTGTAATTTTAGTGTAAAAAAGCTACTTTTCTAATAACTCGGTTACTGAAATAGTAAAAAAGTGCCTCCTGTCTGACAGTCATCCTTGCTGACACCCATCTCTCTTTCCAAGAACCTGTCTGCCTCCTCCTGAAGGAGAGACTGAGAAATTGGCCTTATTCCCCACACACTCCGAGGCAAGTGGCAATTAAAGCGCTGATTAACGCGAGGCCGCTCTCAAACACAACTTCATAGAGTCTGACAGAACAGTGGGGAGAAGGGAGATAATTCAGAAATCTCCTGACCTCGTGCTTATTATCTCCGCTTAATGACTGCTGGCCTCCTGGTGAAGCAGGAACCTGGTCAACCTGTTTGATTAATTTCATTTTTTTTCTTTCCTACATTTTCTTCTTGGTTTTGTGTACAGTGGAAGAAGTCCCATCCTCAGGGGTGTCAGCCTAATTTGTTTATAGAGTGCTTTCTGTCCTATTTCTCCCCAGTGGTGTATTCCTTTGTCTTTCAATGTTATACAGACACATTCATATTATAAACTAAACTAATACATTTAACATTTGTTTTAAATACAAATAAATGACATATTATCTTTTAAAATATTATTTGCAAGATGGAAATCAGTAAAAAAATCTTAATTCATCGTCATTTCATAAAAATGTGTTGCCATATAAAACAATAATACCATATTTTCAACATTTAAATCTGCTTTATTGCCTTTTATGTATTATCTAAAGCCTTGTTGAATGGTGCTCTACAAATTAGATTGCGTTACCTTTTAATGCTTGATTTTCCTGCATTACCCAGAATGCAATTTTTCTTCCAGATCCATGCACTTAAAGAGCAAACCTCTTGTAATTTAGATGTACGTTTCATAATGTTTTTCTGGATACTGAGCTGTTTCCTCAGCACATGGAGTGTGAAGCGACAGCAGCTGGTTGACTCATGGTTATTGATCCATAATGTGATCAAATCATTTTTCTGGTTATTTGGCGCTGTGGGCCAGTTAAACTGCTTTATATGAAGTGAGGGGGGGGGGGTCACTGTCAGCGTTTGCTGTGACCTGGGGGTGAAACAGGAAGCAGCGCTGGCCTCGCATGCCTCAGTTTGATCCCATAACAGATTGATATACTAAATAGGAGCTGACATGCATTGCTAAAGATGCCAATGGTAATTAATTAGCATCTCATTTTGACCGCGGCACAACAGGATGTGGAGCTTGCTTCTCGATGCCATTCCCCCCCTAGGCTTCTTATTATCAGGGTCAAAATCCCGTCTCCGCACTCTGAGGGCCGCTTAATAAATTGAGGAGGGCACGTTGACAGTCAGATTTTCATGGCGCGTCCCCGTCTCGCTGGTTCCCTCCGCCCCCTGGCTATGACAAACGGTCCCAGCTTTACCGCCACCGAACGCAGCTCAGGAGATCATGAAGGGGGGGGGGGCCTTAAAACGCGCCTCGTCGGAGTTATTAGCTCATTGGCACGTTGACATTTGGCCCGTGTCTCTGATTGAGATGGAAAGAGGTCAAATGCTACTGAGGAGGAGAGGTCATTTTCAAATGTCAATGTATTGACTTCTCCTCACCAAAATAAAAGCACTATCTATCTGAGGTGATCCATCCCAGTTGACCTAGTTCAGTGTCACAAAGAGTGAACATCATGTGTATGAGTAGGTGTTGGAACATGTTTAGATCAGTAAAGGTTTAGTAGGAGAGGTCAGGTCAAACCTTACACAGGAAATTGAAAGATGACATCAAATATGACGGCAATTTTGATACAGCTTATACTTATATGTATAGCTGACAATCATACTTTCATTATTACATCTATAACTTACAGAATTGTATCGCTTACAGAATATTGTTTGGACCGAACAGTTTATGATATTACATTTTCTGGTCTGGTAGGATTTATTTTTATTTTTTATATATATATATATATCATGTTGCTTTTATGTGTTTAATCCTCCATGCTTTTTTAAAGTTAGTGAGTTTAAAATTCCCCAGGGGTCAGAGAGTTCTCAACATATTACAGCTCACTAAATGACCGTGGAAAGTTTGAATTCAGGTACGCAAAAGAAAAACACCCAAATTGCAGTTACAGGCGTTTTCCATGACAGCAGCCATCTAATCCCCTTTTTTCCCTCCTTTCGGGGTAAGATGTTTTTATAAACCCCTCGGGGTTTTCGTTGCCTCGACCGCACTCTGTTTGTATCCCTCTTTTTTCCTCCTTTCTTTTTCAGCCGTGTATGTGCAAATAAACTAAGAGCTGCAGCAAAGCTCAGAGGTGGAAAAAGAGGGGAGATGACAAAAGACAGAAGAGCAGAACTGATGTGTTTGATCACATTATGGCTCGGGGTTTTGAACCACAATTCATTTTTAACCTCAACAACCCTGTCAAAACCTGTTCAAACGTTATCATCGGCAACTCGCTCTGGACGCAAATTCCAGACATCGATATGACTGTTGAAATCAAGAAGACTTGTGTCAACAAAAGCGTTCCCTTTAGTGGAAACTGCAGGTTGTTTACCTGTAGGCTTTGAGTTTTGAGGTTCACTGTTTTTAAGGAATGTCTTTGCTTTGTGGGATCAAGAGGAAGGAACAAAGGCGAAAAACATTTGTTGCCAATTAAGTCTTGAGGGTTGAGAGAGGCAGAGCACCTAGCTGCAGCCTGCAGAGTGATGGGGGGGGGGGGGTACAGTAGGTAGATGGAAGCGTCCTGCCTCTGCCAACCACACTCAGATACTCGGGCTTATTGGATCCAGGCTCTGCGGATTTGGGGGGAACGAGGCACGGCTCGCCCGCCCAGTCAAACCACAACAGAAGGCATGAAAACAAACTTCTCAGAATAGCAGTGCTCTCCGTAGTTTGGCTGCGTGTTCAAAGATTTGTGGGGAGATGTTTGATCTTAGTTCAATAATCAGCCGTTTTTGTCAAAAGCTGCACCAGGCGACCCAGCACTCTGCTGTCTCCAAACGGCAGTGAGAGGCAACTGCTTGAACTTAGGAGGTAGAACGTGCAGCTTCTCACCTCATGGCTACAGGCGGGTATATTTTTAAACAGTGCTCCAGCCCTAACACCTGTCAATCACCTCAGAAACTCTTCCGTTTTAACTCTTAGATGTTGGGAGTGTTTTTGGAGACCATTGTCCTGTAATTGTTTCAATCATTTAAATGGCAGTAATAGGAAATCATGCAGATGTAACTGCATCAATAGATAGAATGTCTCTGGATGTGTGTATTTGTGCAAAACGGCACAAAAGTACTGCAGAAACTCACCTGTTGAGATGCCACTGAATTACAGGACTCAGGAACATGCTGCAGCTTTCTGCTAACCCTGCTAGCATTGATGCTAACGTGCATGAGCATACAACTATAATTGATGACCTTGATAAACGTTAAATATATCTTGTGAACAGAAAACGATCTAATGTGGTAACAACTGATTCATGAATTGATGTTAATGGCTGTAATTGTAGTATTAACTCTTATACATATCACCAAATAGCAGTTAAATACCCAGAAACCATCAGTGTGACATCAGCAAACCACTATTGCAGCTTTAAGATACAGAAGGAATTGTTGAATAAAACTAACATTTGGAATGAGACAGAAAGATGATGTACATTATGGGATGTGCATAATAAGCACCTGCAATTAGCCTGGGCCAGCCATTGGAATATTCTAATGAATGTGCTGCCTGTACGTCGAGTCAGTCAGAAGGGTAGGGGGGGTGGCTCAGTCTAATTTGGGTATGGGAGGGGTGGGGATGCAGATCAGATCCTGGGATAATTGTGGGTGACTCCAGCCTCTCTCAGTCGGCGGGGTGGGACGAGGCGCAGGTCTCCAGAGGACGTTAAAAAACTGTAAATTCCCCCCTTCATCATTTGAACATGTGCCCTGCAGAGCTCGCCTGCAAGAACACAGACTGGGAGGGGGGGGGGAAGGGGCGCAGGGAGAGGGGAAAAAAAGTGTTTTACATTCACAGATGATCCTAATTTGGTGTGGTTTGGAGTGTAATTTAGATCAAACATAGCCATGTAAATGAGTCAGGGTTTTCATAATTAGGTGAGGGGTGGAGAGCGAGAAAGGGGAAGAGAGGGGAAGAGCTTCAGACCACATCGGTAGGTGTGGTGCTGAGGCCGTGCATCCACTGAAGGGCAATTTTTTGGTTTTGGAATGGCGGGGGGGGGGGAGGGAAAGAGAGCACGAGCAGGGGGTGAGTTTAGGGAGAAACACACTCCCAGCGGCACACGGCAACAAAATAGGTCACTCTGCGCCGATTTGGCTTGTCTGTTTCCACTAAGCAACCGACTCGGCTCAGTGTTTGGTACAGAGTAGGAACTGGCCCTCTGCCAACACACAACACACACACACACACACACACACACACCCCGGTGGGGCCTGTTGATAGAGGATTACCACACTGAAATATTACGGGGCATTGTGTAGGTGTAATGTTTACATTTTACATTTTGGGTGAAACGGCTCACAATGAGGCGCAACAGTAGAACGAGTCTCTCTGCACACAGACAACATAATAATTAAAAATACCTCCAAATCAAGTAAGCAAGACAGTGCATATTATTCTCTAACTAAAATGATGAGTATGTAATTAAAAATCTAATCAAATCTAATAATTGTTATCCATAAAAGAGCGCCTTTCAAACAGTAAGTAGGTATGCAGGCGAGTAAATAAAAATTAGTAAATAATTAAATAGTCAAATGAATAATGAATTAAAATGAAATAAAATTCAAAAATGGTTATGTATGAGACAGTCTAAGACATTAATAAGGTCATAAAGAAGTTAGAGGGTAAATGAAAGTAAACAAATACATGAATGAATAGATTTTCTTTTAAAGATACAGATGGATGATTGGCAAAGTAGGTTTGTAACAAAGAGTAAAGCATTATGAGCAAACATTGAAAAATACAGAAGCATATGTACAACATGAAATCAAATGAGGCATTAATGCACATTTAGCGCAGCTTTTAATGTGTTGTAACTTTTCGACAAATATGGTGCAATTGTAAGAATGAATGAACAATACTTAGCCCTGTCAGTCAAGCAACACGTTTAAAAAGCAGAGATCTGACAGGAGGGATAGTTAAATCGGGGTGAGATCAGATGATGAGTTTACTCCTGAACTAGCAGAGTGGGAGCAGCAGTTGATGGATTGTTATTTGGAGCTGCCAACATGCAGAATCTGCAGCCCTGTAACCCCACCGAAGCTAAACTCCAGAGCTCCAAAAGCCAAAGCATTTCGCCGCCTGTCTGTCTGTACTTCCAGATAAGAATCAGCTTCTTTTTTTTCACTCTGCAGAGTATGGCAAGAGTCTAAAAAGTATGTTGTAAATTGCATGTGATGTGCAGTTTACTCACATCGAGCTGCTTTGTCTGCGGGTTTTAAAAAAACAAGTTTTGAAACTCTCGCTGCCAAAGTGTTCAGAAAGTTTCCGCTTTTAACGCCGGCGATCGCCAGTGAGGGGCCAGCGGGGCCACCTGCACAGAAGGTAAATGCAACATGGCGGGATTGTGAACCTCCCCGGGGATTCTGGGATAGCCACATGGCCCGCCAGATCTGCCAGGGTGGCCCGGTGACTCCCGGCTGGGTGCCGTGCTGGGCGACACGCAGCTAAGCCCGGGGATTAGCTCACGGTGAACCTATCTGAGGCAGGCACAGCCAATGGGATCGCCCCCCCTCCCTTCATCCCTCTCTGCGCCTCCTCACTATCTCTCTTTGTTTCTGGCAGCGGGGGAAAGCACATACATGCTACCATGCTGCTAGTAAAATGTATTGTTGGCTCCGAGCGGGTATTATCTTGGAATTGAGGAGCGAGAGGCTGTCCAACGTTACCTCAGCGCTCCATCTGAAGAGTTGTGACGCCTCCTCGTACAGAATGATGGAGAGCCTGCATTTAAAACAGATGATGCTTCATTCTAAAGGACAGTCAGTGCATTAAATCCTTCACTGATGGGATGATTGCAAGTTTTTAAACCGCATCCTCCATATTTACCGATATTAATGACACTTCAGTGCGTCAGGTCGTGAGTTTTTCCTCCCCGTGCTGTAGCATCACAAGCAGAAATAGCCTTTTATGTTATTTTCTTGAGCATTTATGTGACGCTCCATAAAGAAGAGTCCTTGTAAACATCTTGTTCTAGCCTTTAAAATGTCCAGTGCAATGCACACAGTTGGTCTGATGTAACCACTGCTTTTAGATTAAATACGTCTGCGTTGATGATTACGCCTAAAGGGGCAATCTTCCAATTTTACTCATGAAGGTCAAGTCATCAGGAGAACACTTGTATAATGTCTTCTGTGAATAAGGGGAGCTTTGTCTGGAAGTCTGAGGAAATAACCCTAATGATGTCATCGGGGTCATCGTGGCTATTTCTCTACAATTGTGGGTTATTGGGTTTAAAAAATGGGGGATTTGATATAAAGACCATGTTTCTTGCATTATTGTTTTTTTTGGAGTGTGGATCGCACAATAGTCCAGATATTTAAAAAAAAAAAACATTCAAATAGTGTCCTATAGATTAGTAGCGTGGTGTAAGAGCCACAAATCTGTTGAGAATTAGGATTGTTGTGACGATTCTGGCTCCAGACACTGATGTTTGCATCCTCTGTTCTACATCTGTGACCTTTCTCTAACCTTAACCAAGCAGTTCCAGATAAATGAACCATAACCGTAGGGCTGGCGGATCAGAAAACATCGATACATAACTGTTTTTCGGTTTAGATTTCAAGACAACATTGATATGAATTACTGTATCTCTTTAAAATCCCCACCTTGGAGTTTGACTCGGAGTTTAATGAAAGCCATGGCTCCCTGAACCTATCCTTAAACAACGAGGGGTCAAACTGTGGCAGTATGTTAAGACGCCCTATTACACTTTAAGGGGTTTTCTATTTCCTCTTATGTGTTGTATTGGTTTTCTTCCATGTAAATGATTTGCGAAAAGCGTAACACACATGAGAGAAGTGTATGAGAGACACTTAATACAAATATGAACCTGAAAATGAGCAGAATAAGGCCACCTTTAACCTCCTAAAGATAGTTGTTAGGTGTACTCGTCAGTGGTGATCTTCCACCTATAGTCTCCATATGTTCTGTTTCACCACAAGCCCCACGTCGCCTCACACCTCTTCTCCCAGTCTTAATTAGACAAAGTTTGTGTCCTCATATCAACGTTTCCAAGCCGTTGTGAGCGCATGGAGGCAGGTTTCCTATAGATAATAATGAGACAGGCGGCAGGGTCTCCCCTGTGCTGTATAATGATGTGTCACCACCACCGTGGGACTGGTGTCGGGCAAAATGAGGCCACACGGCCGTGGGAAACCTCCATCTCTTTGCCAACCAGGTAGTCCTTTCATTCCTAATTAAAAAATCCAAAATGTATTCTACCATTCGGGCTGAATATCAGTTTGAATAATGTAACACCTTCTCTTGGATCGTGAAGGACATTATGAGGTAGCTGAAGACCTTCATTATCAAAATAACTCTGCTTTTGACATAATCACTCGAAAAGTTAAGCTCTTCTCCTTCACCCAGAATAAATATATGACATCTTGTAATGAAACCCTTGAAGTTATACTCTGAAATGACCTGTCATTCAAACAAATTAGATCTAAATGGAGCTGCTTGAGTCCGTGTACGTCATCTCTGCGAGCACCAACCTCTCTGATGCTCTCTAATTAAAATGGACACTTCTGTGCTGTTTCTGCAGGCTGCAAATTAAAGCGGAATATACTGTATGCACTGGATTTATTTTTCTAATAGGTGTGAGCTGATCAGCGGGGTTAAATCACTCTATAATGACTGAATGTATTCTGCAGTAGTAGCGGTTTAATCTGGTTTTTTAACACAAAGTTAAACTCAGTTCAAACGTGTCTTTTTAATATCATTTAGTATTTTATAAAAACAAATCTGCCACATTGTATGAGCTAGTATTTGCACAAATAAAGAATAAGAAGGACCAAAATGAGGAAAAATTGTTGTTTTGAACTTGCATCCACGATAAAGAAAATACAATATACACATTTACTCTTAATATTCAGCAAATGCTCACTCTTAGTTTAAACATGCCTGTATGTATTTAAATCTAGCCACTTAGGATAAAAGGACATAAGTACAACATTGAGACGCACACATGTATCATGTATTAAATACAAATGAAAGTATAGTCCTTGAAGTTAGCACAATTGCTCATTTTTTGTCAATCCTTAAATATGTTGTGCCTTTAACTTAACACAAAAAAGTACAAAAATACCAGGTTAATCCACAATAAAGATAGAAATTATTTAGAAAATCTTCCCTTAAATCTCAATATTTAGCAAACATTTGAGCACACCCATATATATATTTAATATAAGTGTTTATATCTATACATTTTGGACATGAGGACATAATAACTTCATTGAAAATGCCCTTAAAGTCAGCACAATTTGTCTTTTCCACACTTTTTGGCAATTATATCATTATTCACTGTTCCCCATAAGCAGTACCTTTCAAAAGATCCATCACCGACATAGAAATGTACCATGGTCCAACATTAGTCACCCTCTGAAACCCACGTTTACCCTGCCTTTCAACCCCCCTCCCCCTCCTCCTCATCCTCACCCACCTCGCAGAAGGACCCGGGGCCGGGCACAGAAGGACCGTGCTGCCAAGCCCCTGCACATGGCTCTTGGTGTGGGGGGACAACAGAAGTGGAGGTCCCTGCAGGGCCCTTTACGAGGCTGTCCCCCTTCTCCCCTCTCCCCCCACACTCAACACACACCTCAGGCGGATGGGGAGAGCACACAGTGGTTCCCTGCAGGAGGAGTGAGGCGACAGGGAACTGTGATTCCTCAGAGCTACACTCCCCTCTCCTCTCTCCTCTCTCCTCCACCTCTCCTCCGTCCCCCTCGCTCCCGGGGGCTACGTCCTGCACATGTGATACGACACACTGCCTCATGCTGCATTACCCATACACCTCTCTGCCTGTCTGCGGGGGCTCACAGCCATGTTCCCCCGGTGGAGCATCAAAAGTGGGACACGAACATGACAGTCAGGAAAGGATGGAGATGGAGAGGGGATGAAACGGTGCTAAACACGGCACTTTGTGCTTTATTGCTTGCTAAATAATAAGCATAATCGGGATAAGCCCTCGGTTGTTTTGTGAAAATCACATCAATATGTTGGACATATATCTTCATTAAGTATTGGATGCCTGTAAAACATGTAAACAGGAAGGATTTTCAGAATAAAATGCTTTATTTATCCCGGGGAAATAAGATTTTGTGACAGTTATTCCCTTTTAAAATAAAATAAATTAATTGAAATGAAAAAGCTAAGTTAAAATGTGCCATAAGAATATAATCATTTATGGTAATATAATTGCATTTTTTTGATAGTACCATACAGTGGTGTTAAATGAAACCGGGAGATTAAGGTGAGAGAGGCAGTTTGATTGGATGATAGTGACATAGAGGGAGGGTTCACAAGAGCACTGCAGGATGCTAATGAACGCAGCCTTTTTGGGTATATGGTGGCTAATTGGAGTCACCGCCAACCATTTGCAGACGTTCAAATAGTGTGTGACATCATTGTTTTTTTGCATTATTGGGAGTTTATTGTTAATTATATAGATATTTCTTGTAGCTTAGGTAAATATATGTATTGATAAAAACATACCTTGTGTAACTTGATCCCCCCACATTGATATTTTCCTGTTTATCTCATTTTGAAGTCAGCAAAGTTTCCCTTGTGCAAAGTTTCTCTGTGGCCACAAGTACGTGTTTCAGTTATTTTCAACAGCTGAAACAGAAGAGTCATAAGGTCAACGATCTGACTCAGTAATATTTATCTAGCTTTTTCGGAAACAGTCAATCGTAATAAAGATGGATAAGTAGAGGACTTTCTCGTAAGAAGAGTAGAAATAACTAACTGAAACCTTTTTGTCTCCATAATATGGTCTATTACCTGTTTTCATCTGTGCGATGTTCCTAATTGGATAGATGTCTTCACATGCAGGAGATGAAAGTGTAGGTAAAGTCATTGTTATTAATTCCTCTTCAAGTATGTCTGCCGCCGCCTTTAGAGAGTCTTTAAAGAGACCCTTCGTCATCCCCGGGGGAACTTTAAAGTCACATCAACCGCAGCTTTTATGAGCCCTTCTCGGAGCAAAACGGATGACATTGAGCGCATTAGGATCCAATATTCTCCGCGCTGAGAGTACATAAAGACCAACGCTCATCTGAGCCTGCTTATTTTGCCCTTACAAGTATTAGTTTTGTATTAGATTCCCCGCTCAATATGGGCTCGTTTTAAAGTTAAAGGAGGAACAAGAGGCGGAAAAAGTTGTACTGAAAGCAGAGGGGGTGATTTTTTTCTTTTTCTCAGATCCGTAGAGTTCATTAGCTCTCTCATAATCCGCCGATGTGGCGATAAAAAATGTGCTGCAACAAAAAGCACCAGGCCTTTCCTGACATGCCATTAAACCGTGATGCATGACTGTTGCCGGGAGTACTCCGTCTAAGTATTTCCAGTTGAAAGGTCAACGGGAGACATGACAGAATTACAGAACGGTGCGCTGTACGTTTTCTTATTCCCCCTGTCGTTAATATCCGTCACTTTGAGCAAGGTGTAAAGATTTGAGTTTGATACGGCTGCAGGAGGCACAAACAATCCTTTCAGGGTGGCGGCGTTACAGAGATTTTAATTGACATCACCTGTTTATCTGTAATAGTCCTTGAGCTCCTGTAACCCTCACAATGAAACAACCCACGCTCATGTTTCCCCTCCTTTATCTGCAGGTTGTTATCGCAACATGAAGCGCTGGGGCCCGCTGTCTTCCATCACGACTACTTCTAATGGCTTTTAAAGTAGTTACCTGCGAACTCCTGACATTTATTACGATCACTTTCGAAGTGCGACGCGGCTCAAAAGGTCCGCCGCGCTATCAGGAGGCGACATCATTATGAATTATTGTTTGTGGGCCAAGGTAGAAAATTGTACTTTGTGGCTCCGTTTCCCCTCGTGATAAATCAACCAGTCACTTTTCACATCTCGGACTCTGAAAGCTGCTGAGCGTAGGACTTTTCACCCCCCTCGCACCCACACACACACACACACACACACACACACACACACACACACACACACACACACACACACACACACACACACATACACACACACACACACACACACACACACACACACACACACACACACACACACACACACTGTTTACCCATTTCCTCCGTGAAAAAGCTTCCTGCAGGTTGTTTGCTGCAAGTCCATTTCTCACCCTCAGATCTTTGTTCATTCCTGATTATTAGCGCCGGCCTCAGCTGCAACTTTTCAAATATTTCTCCTAACGACACATTTCGGGCTTCCACGAAAACACAAGTGACAGGGAAATAACTAGACAAAGGAGGACTGTATTTATCAGTCGCTATCAGATGGCTGTTAACATGTCTGTTAGCTTTGGGAGAATGAGAGGTGAAGGAACACAGCTTTATCCCCGACTACATCTCCTCGGGTAAACTAATCCTCTGTGTGGCGGCGGCGGCGAGATAAAGCCAGCACACTCCCTCACGGCCGGGAAGAAGTCGGACGGGTAAACGGAGGTGATCATTGCTCAGAAAGAGAAGTAAAGACTCGGAGAAGTACACCCATCTTCTGTCAGAGTCAGGGTCATGGAGCCGGGGGGAGATATGGACCGGAGGAAAAGAAAAGGAAGAGAGGAGGAGGATGGGAGATGGATGGAGAAAGAGCAAAAGGGAAAATAATGAAGACAAGACAATGACAAGAAAGATGGCAAACACGATGGAAGGAGAAAACAGATTAAAAAACAGAGGGAGAGATTAATGTACACGGGAGAAATATGGAAAACATTAAGGCGAAGTTGAAGAATAGGATTGAGGAGAAATGAGAAACAAAGGAAAGGTGGTGAGAGGAGAAGAGAGGACAAATTAGAGCTGTAGGGAAAAGATGGATAGTACATGTTGTGGAGGAAAGAGGGAGGAGGAGAACTAATTGGGGACAGAGAAAGAACAGATGAAACAGAGTTGTACAAAGTTTTTAGTAGTAAAAGAAAAAATGGAAAGTGTATAGAGCCAAGAAAATGAGGATGATGAAGAAATGAAAAAGGGAGGGGATGTAGAGAAGGAAATCATGTAACTATATTGTTAGAGATAGAACATGAGGCAAGGAGAAGAAGGAGGAAGGAAAGGAAAGCAGACATGCAAGGAGAGAGAATGATGGAGCGGAAGATAGTGAAAGGAAATCTATGTATCTATATGGTTGGAGATGAAAAGACAGAAGAGTAAAGATGGAGAGTGGAAAGAGAAGAAGAAGAAGAAGAAGGTGGCGAACTAGGAAGCTTAAGAGGGAAGGAAGATAGGAAGGGAACGTGCATAGTGAGGTCTCTTCGTCTAGACTCACTACAAAGAGCGTAATTAACAATCACAAAAAGCTGGCTTGCGTTCACCTCCTTCAAATGCAGCGCCGCAGGTTACAGCACCTTGACGTGCTACAGTGGGCTAACATCCTGCACCTTCCACTGCATTCTGATCAGCGCGCGCTCTCCAGCCCGATTAGGACGATTCATATGAATGTCTTCTCTCTGCTGATCAGAGCTCTCGGCTGACTGGTTCCCAGCGTGGAGCCACACCTTGCTGTAGGTGACTGTCAGCTTTGATTACGGGCAGATTAAGGGCTCTCTTTCCCGCAGACGCTGCTCGACATACTCAGATAAGCTGCATAAGCGCCGGGCGATTATTCACTGTCAGAGAGAGTAGAGAGGTGATGCTGCAAGCTCTGACAGCACGCACACACTGTAAAAAGTGCCGTCTGATGGCTGGCTTTTTTATCAAAACACCTGTAAGGATTGTTTTTCATCTTTAACACAGTTCTATTGCTGCTGTGCAACACTATGAATATCTTGTACTGGAAATTACTCAGATAGTTTACTTAACAATCTGCATTCAAAAGCTATTTAAAGTCAAAGGTAAATAAGAATTACTATTAACATATATTTAAAGTAACACTTTCTCACATTGGCCCTTTTCAGAAAACTACATGAGATATCTCAAGATTACTTTTGATGCAATCATGTTTTCGTCACTTCAATGTTACAGATGGAAAGGGTGGAGCTATTTTCGACTACTCATTTGATATTGCTGTATATGTTCGTCTATAATATTATACACCTGCTTGATCGTACCTGGAGGTACATTAAAAATGATGAATTCAATCAAAAGCTACACCTCAATTAGCTTTTGATGTCAAAGGCCACAACCTACTGTGATGCAAATATTTCAAATCCCTTAAATGCACCTTGAGGAGACGAAGAACAAGGAGAGAGGAGGCTACTGAGGGAACTAAAGCGAACTAAAGCGAGTAGCTTTCGCCAAAATCTTTAATTAGGTGGCATGAAGTATAAACACAACACCTCAACGTTGTTTAATATTGATGTTTTCGAGGCAAAGATATCCCCCCTTCACGTGTCTCGTTCATATCCTCGTTTGGACAAAGGGGGCGAGGGTACACATTGGTAATATGAAAAGTAACCACTATTCACATGACCTTCCTCGCCCACCTGGTCCCATTTCCCTAATCCTTTTCATCTTAGTTGCCTTTGAGTCTTGCTTTTAGCTTCTGTTATCTGACGGTTTATCGACAAACTCGAGTGCCTTAGATCAATAACAATAATGTCTCTTAATAGTGAAAACTTTCTACGTATCTCCTATCCCTCATAATTATAATGTGAATTGAAAACCAGCGCAGAGAGGATGCCATCACATTTGGCAGCCATACACAACCAGCTGTTAGCAGCTCTTAATGAGGGCAGATTTCACTCTCAGTTTCAACACTACAACATGGCTGCCTATCATGTCATCTCAGAGGTCTGTAAGCCCCTGTCCAGTGTGATGGGGAGCATTATGGTAAACAGCTTTCACAGCCTCTCCACACTGATGGAGTGATAGTGGCTGAAAGGTAAAGTGTATCCAACAACAGCCGACTCATTCGGAACACATTTAATGCTGAGTCAGGATTCCTAAGCCTCAGTCGGGTCTTTTTTTCGTCACATTTTGCTGCTGTGATTTGTGGGTTCTTCCGTCTGTCGGAAAAAAGGAGTGTATTACCCTTTAATATAATCAGGGTGTAATTGTGTTCTCTGAGCACCAAATGTTTTTTTAACATGTCTTTTAGTCATTTTCTGGTGAAGTAACAAATACAAGATTTAAAAATTGCAAAATAATCAAGATACAGATTCCCAAATGTCAGCTAGCATTGTTTTTTAAGTTTTTCAAAATGTTATCTATAGTTTTATTAAATTATTATTGAATGAGATTATATGTGTTGCTCAGAAACCACCTGTCAATCAACCATAGAGGGTGGGACTTTGGTATAATGCTCCTTGAATATTATATTGTCCATGTCCAGCTTTATGTAATCTGTGCTTCTTAGACAAAGTCAGCTTCAGCCTAATAAATCAAAAACCTGAAACATATCACTTCCTGCTAATAATGAAATACTAACGGTGCCATTAACTGAATGCATGTTGGATTACTGCTTCGTTTTTTGCAATTTGTGTTACATATGAGCATAATGTGTGAAGAGCATGCCAGATTATTAGGTTAATACCCATTTCTGAGCAGAATTAGCTCTACCCCTCCTGAGCCGGACCTGTAATTACAGTAACTGTTTCGGGTCGGGTTGCCGCGGCGACGTTAATCATGTGCTATCAAACCTGGGCTCCTCTGAGAGCCAATCAGGTATCAGATTGCTTTGGGAGTAAAGAAAACAAGGCCGGGCAAGAGAGGTGTACCCGACCTCATCTGTCTTCCTCTCGGCGGGGGGGCTGTCTGACCTTTGACCCCCGCTGAGAGCTACAGCATCCATCACGACATGTTATGTAATGTGGTTAACTACCTACTTCCTATGTCAGGGCTGGAGATGCTGCAGGGCATTGTGGGACGTTTTTCTCGAGGTGGACGAGCCAGAGGCGATCCTTCTTTCTGTCCGCTCTGAAAAAGAGAGCGTTATAAAGAGATCTGCAGGTGAAAAATGAGCCTAGTTTATCACTGGGTGCTTTGGTGAGACGTTTTCTCCTACCTTTGAGTCAGGTGTCATCTAAGGACTGTCCATTTTGTAAAAGCCCAGAGGATAAAACAAAAGTGATCTGCAAAATGTTGATTTATTTGTCTGTGGCTGTAGAATGAGAATCATAATCAACCTTAAACTGCAAGTCACAATGAAATGAAACCCTTTTGTCTTTAAAAAATTGATATAGGAGACGTTTTTTTTTACGGTAGATCGTCATTGTTTCTTGTTCTTTAGTCATTTTACAAACCAAGCTGAACTCTTAGGCTGCCTACTAGCTAGTAAAAGTGACTATTGTTTTCATATTTGTGGGGAAATGGTAGTTATGACTAGTTTTGGATGTGGATGTCTTCTATCTTTCTCTCGGTCGAACACTTTGACAATGACTTATTTCCTTTTTACTTCACCATCATCTGGTGGTCATCCTTCATTCACTTTCTTGATTACCCTTTATCAACATATACACCTTCTTTCCTACTATGCAGATAGAAAACACATCGGATGATATCCAACTTCCTGTACAGTGGATAAAGTCAGCTGCAGTGTGCTGCTACTGTATGCACAGAGGACTTAATTGATTGTGTGCAGTTTCAGTGGCTTAGCATCTGGCGCTGGTGATAATCCCCCTTCTGTCCTGCATCAGTCGGATGTATTGATGAAGCACTCAGGGCTGTAGTGCTACATTTACTCGGCACATTAGCCCATTACAGTTATGGGCAGACAAGTAAGTAGAGACTCTTTACCTGAAGAGGAATCGTTTGAGTGGAGAGAAGCAAAACAGGCTGCGTGCTCAAGCTGTTTATACGTGTAGTTTTCAAAGACATATTGCTACATTTATACATGAACAAATGGGTCCAATTGACCTCTACTTTACCCTTTTTAAAAACAGATTTGGGGGATTTTTTTATTTTAAATGGGGATATCAACGGATTTAAACTCTTTAAATAAGCAAAACTATCATCCTTCAATATATTTTTAACATTTCCAATGGTTTAAAAAAACAAGAAGTATCTAAACAACTTACTTCAATGCAATGTTTTAGAATAAAAGTCCAAATAAGAGTGAAATTAGGTTTTTAATTTGACCCTTTTAGCAACAGCATTTAAGTGATAGCACAACATTTGTTCTGGAGATACTGAATGATATATTTTAACTATTCCCTTTCTGCAAATGTATAATAACTGTTGTGACCTCTTCAAATATTTAACACCATCATCTTTCTATAGAGTCCTGTAAATTGCCATGTTGATGTATGATTATGTGCACTCGGGGGCATCTTGTGCTGAAATGTTGTGGAAATACATTCAGTCAGGGGAGTCTTTTCTGTTTGTTGTGTCAATAAACAGCCACCTAAGGCCCTTCAGGAATCCGACAAACACCACTTGATCTGTGGTGCAAAGACCATTAGGGCCAGGTATATTGATGGTGCTGCACCAGCGCGGCCCGGCTCTCATAGCGTGAGGCGGCCTCCATGCCGAGAGGACGCTTGTTCACTGTGTGTTTCCAATCACACGCTCGTGCCGAGATGCCTAATGGCCTCGCGCTCAGGCAAACGCCCGGAGAACGGCGCATGCGCTCGCCATCATCCTCCGTCCCATTGGGTGTAGTTCGGGGGCTCGGGCAGATGGGATACAGGCACAGGGAAGAGGGGGGGGGGAGGGAGGGTTTGAAGGGGAGAGCGAGGGCGAAGGGATGGCGTAGGAGTGTGTGTGCTGCTCCTGCCCATCCGTGTATTCAACATGCCATCCAGAGACCCCCTTTTGCGAACTGCCCACACTTCATTAGGATGCCAGGATAATGGCCAACAACCAAGCGCCGTGACACCCCATTTCCTGTGCACCGAGCTCTCCAACCACGACAGATGTCGGCAGTGCCGCCGCCACCGCCACCACCGCCACCACCGAGGGCCCCTCTACTTCTTGCCTGCTTGGCCGAGCCGCCGTCCCACCACCGGGGAAGAAGGGGCAGGCGAGGGAAGTTGTGTATACACGAAAAACGGCACTGTTGCCAACATCAGGCACTTATGGCACCAATTTTTTTGTGTTGTTTTGCTTTACTAGATAGTTTTCAAATCTCCCTTTTGCAGTTAATAGCTAGATTTACTACCCGCACTGGGGATTACAACACGGCGAAGAATCATTGTGTTTCATTCACCGCCGCCCCTCAAAAATCCAAATGATGCATCTGCGGAGCAAACATTAACAGATGTTTCAGAGGCTGTTATGTGTCCTCACCGGGGACGAGCAGGGGGGGCTGATCATTCAACATGTGTGCACGCGAGCATCAGGGACAATGTTGTTTTAAAAGGTGTTATTATGTCTCTGTGTGTGCACCGGTATTAACGGCGGGGCCAGATTTAGAGTGCTGTCATGGCCGCATCAGGAGAGGGAGCAGGGGCCGTGGACCGAGGCTAATGGAGGCAAAACATCCTCCAGCTCCTGCCCCTGCTGTCCAAAAATCTGCTTTTAGAGGGAAAACACAGGCCACCTCTAAGCGCTCACGCAACACGATACGTCAATATGAGAGGCAATTTAATCCCCTCATTTGAATATGCATCCTGCAAAAACACAACCCCTCCCTCTTCGCCTCTGCGTTGTTGAACCCCGACCAGATTTCAGGACCATGGGGGGAGGAAATTGTTGTACATTTCCTGACAAATTGAGTTAAACGGACATTAAGTAGGGCTTTAAGAAAACAAATGGTCGTCTTTATCACAGGTGGACACTGATGGCTTAATGGGGGCCTGTGAGCTGATCGTATCTCCGCCTAATGGCTTGACAGGATGCATTAAGGTTTTTTGTGTAAAGAACCGGGTGAGCAGGGGCCAGGCAGAATGCAGACCTGTCAAGTGCTGTGTGTCCCCTTTTTTTTGTGTGGGGAAGCAGATGTTTGTGTGTAAACGGTGCACTGGCAGAGGGAGGCCGGCAGCAGATGCCTGTACCGGTGCCAAGGTTCAGAATTGTACAGACGGTACATGTTCAGGGAGAGCAAGCTGCCATAGGTGGCTCCCCAGCTGAATGACCCCCCCCCCCCCAACCCACACACTCTGCCCCCTTCTGCTTAACCACCGCGGAGTCCGACCCCTTTTATTTATTCATCTATTTGTTGAATTATTTACTCATTCCACCGCTCGTTTGGCCGTTAAACGACCCGCCTGGAGGCGAGGAGGGATGGAGCGTTTTTATTTCAGGGACAGATGACCATTCACTTCAGTTATTGGGAGAATGAAAGCAAATGTTATAACACAATGGGCCCTAACAGAGTTTTACTAATTTAGTTTTGACCCTAATAAGTAAAACTCCTTATTTGATTAGCTTTGAATGCTGGTTTTGTTCAAGTCACCTATTGCTGACAGCCAATCATTGACTTACTTTATTCTTACACTAATAAACCTAATCACAGTAACAAAATGACATATTTCCTCTAATTTAGTACTATGTAAAGGTCGTTTCAAGAAGCCAGGGTTGCAGGTGTAGTTTTTTGTGATTGATGTCATAAGGAATCGACAATTTGAAATGTGTTTATACGTTTTTGCTTCTTAGAAATCGTATTCAAGCTAGAAGGGCGCGTAGGGAACAGTCTTTTAAGCTGATTTGCATTTTTGTGCCGAAATCAGATGTCCCCTTTCAATATATTTGAAGCTCTTCATTTGCACTTAAATAGAACTAAAATAACAAAAACTATTACATAATGGCTTTTCACCCGCCGCTACATAGATATAATAAAGCTTTTGTTCAGATCTACTGTCGGACACCTTCACCCGGGCAAATATTATCCTTTTCTGTTGAGGTTCTTTTGTGATTAGCATCTATTGAACGAATACACCAAGGTGTCAGAGCAATAATGGAGAACACCTCAGCCGTTCATTATGAGACGTTCTGCATGTATAAAGTAGTGATGCGCTTCGTCGACATTGATAATCCCTGCTTACTCGCCATCTCCCAACACGGCGGAGGATCCTCTGACACCTCCCTGTAGTTTCCACTTTAGTCGGGAACTTTTTCTTTTTTTTCTGCTCCCCCTCCACTTCCCTTTTGCTCTCACCCCCACGGCTCCCCTTGCTTTGGAAGGAGAGCTCTGCTTTGCGAAGGTACAGCTTGTTTTATTAACATCAAAAGCGCCCGTGGGAGACGGCAGTGATCAAATTCCCCTCTAATTAAAATGAACCTGGGTTGAGAGTGTTGCTGTTTAATATGTACATAACGCTGCTGATTGCACAAAGCGGCTCCTCCTTTTGTTGCCGCGACGTGGGCGGAATGAGCATACATACCTACGGAGATGTCCTCATTGCCGTCTGATGTGAGACTGATGTCAAATGTGGCCGGTGAAGCCTAAGCCTCACCTCGCCTTTAATTTGAAGGGTGATTGATGGACCTGGAGGCAAAATAGCGGAGCGATCATCTCCTGTCTAGGTTGCCACGTCCGCCCTTTACCGAGACGCCGCTGTTTCCCTCGTCCTTGCCTCCCAGGACTAAACTTTCTCAGAGTTCAAGTTCACTTTGCACTTCCTCCTTGGCTTCATCAACATAACAAGCCATGTTGTATTTGCAGCTTTCCTTCCCTTGGGGTCTAAGACAGGGCGTACCATTTCACCACGTTTGTAAGGCTTCATTTGAATGTACTATATATTTGTTTTGTCTATGGAAAGGAACATAACAGACCACTAGAAGGTTGATAGATACTGTTTGACATCATTGGCTACCAGCTGATTACCTGATGGAAAATATTTTGGGTTGACCTGCCCATATTTAACCATTCGTACTATAAGTTTTGAAATGATTACACTAGAGGGGCTTAACAACCTGTTTAAGTTTGTTAATTTATCTTCGACGTTAGTGCTTGTCATGAAATGTCATTCAGCTTTAGTGGGTTATATCATATAGTATTGCCCGTTATCAGAGCCTTTGATCGTGTTTAAAGAAAGAAAACTCTTGAAATCAGTTTTTGCTTGTCAAAAAATGTCTGAAAAGATAAAACGTATGTTTTTGTCAATCTAGGTCAACATTAAGGGATACACATTGCAGATTTAAACAAACTGTAAGAACTTTACAGAGCTAAGATTGAGTCTGTTGAGTTGTAAAAACCTTCAGGTACCTCTGATAAGTTCTCAGGTGCGTCAACGTGTTTACAGTGAAGTCGCTACTTGTGACAAGAATCGTAATTTGTTGAGAGATATCAAAACTTCTGCTTCTTCTTTCTGGACGTAGGCTCGTGCTCAGGGGCTTAACATTCAGGTTTGGGCTCCGGGTACGACTGCAGAGAGGTGAGATGAGGGATACAAATTCAATTTAGGTGTTTCTGCCGATCAATGACGGCAATCCAACCTTGATCTCAGGTTATGAATACCTGAGCGGATGTTTCATGTAACGCATACAGATGACACAAGCACTAGAACTCTGGAAAAAGAAAGTCCACCTATTGGTATTTATTAAGACTGGTGGTCACAGGACTTTAGGGGAACAATGGGACTTTTGACCCCTATTCTGAAAGGCCAAAACCACAAAGGGGTACCAGAACATTATCAATAAATATCTCTATCATTCATTCAGGTCATCTGTCAGTTGGTCACCAAGATATTTGAACCCACGGCTTACTCATTTTGTAAAAAAAAAATTCCATGGAAGTGAAAATATGTTTTAATGTTATTTATAGATAGCCAAACCTATTTGAATTTGGGATTTAGATCTCCAAGACAAACTACTTTAGGTGTTAATTTATATTTGACCCATTTCATCTTTTAAAACTAGCATCACTGTGAAACGGACAGATTGGACATTTTACATTTGATTACAAATGAATTATCATTTTCAGGTCATGATCTCACTCCAGAATGGACATGAGAGCCATTTTGGACCAGAACTCTTCATTTGTGTTTGTGAACATTTGTTAAATGTGCAGCGCATAATCAGCACACAGCACAGAGCGGAAGATTCCTGCAAACTGGAATCCAAACGGCTTTTACAGCCTTCCCCCCCTGCTGTCACACTGGAGCAGGTAGCTTGCACTCCATTAAACAAACACTGTGGCCCCTCACTTTTATTTGACATTTTATTTGGCTGTGACAAACGAGCAGCAGTTGGATTATAACATAATTTGTCTCCTCTTTATTACCGGCACAAAGGACACCATTCATTAATTATTCTGCCGTTGCCGCTCAACACTAACTGGAAAGGTCCCTCTTTGGACAGATGGCGAGGACAATGTTATTTATATCAATCAGTCCAAAATGTTCAGCAAGGATTACTATTCCTTGGACTGCTTTGATTTATGTCTGTGCACCTCACCCCGTACCCAACCTCGTCGGCTCCTGCAGGGACACTTTAATCGAATGGGAATTGAAAACAAACTCGCGAGGCAGGCAATGTGTTTGGCCATGTTTATTTATACATCTTACTTTTCTTTTTTTTCTTCTTCTAAACTCAAATTGTTTTGTTGTTTCTTTTCAGGGATGGGAGGGAAGACTATGTCACAGAGAAAGCCACAAGACTGCTATTTACCAACCTGTGTCAGGACGTAAACAGTCTGCAGGTAGGATTTTCATGCCAAGCCTATTAAAGCCTGATTTTTAAAGGGCCCTATTATGCTAATTTCCGGGTAACAGATCTACTGTGACATGTCTCCATACTTTGACTTAAAAAAAGGTCTTTATTCTCTCTTTTCACCCTCTGTCTGAAACCAGAGCTCAGTCTGCACTGATTGGTTAGCTGGCCTGCTCTGTTCTGATTGGTCTACTGCTTAGAGATGTCCCTAATAGAAGCGCACGTGTTACGTAGTGATGTCACTATGTCGTGGAAGAAAACAAAGTGCTAAAATGGAGGGAACTTTGGGATTGTAGCGTTTGCAGACCATTTACATGCACACAAACCTAAATAACACACTTCAGAAAAGGGAAAAGCCCTCTTTAAAGATGCCAACTTTTCATATTAAAATGTCAATAATTATGGATATGGCAATATTAATATATAAATATATTTCCCCCAACCCCCAACATTATGCAAAACAACAACAAATAGAAATAGATGACCTGAATCACAGGAAGATATTATACCGAAAGATTACTAAAAGACTGTATAAGCAAATAGAGATGTCAAATTAATGTATTCTTCTTTGTTTTGCGCTCCATGTCAAACATTGAAAATGTAATTGCCTCTGATGGCGTTTACCTGCATTGAGCAGGTTAAGTGTTACCTCAGCGTCGGTCGGTGCTGCGGTTTGTAGCAGTTGGCATAATGAATGCAAAGCTGCATAATGTGCTGGTGGAGCACAAACAGAGAGGCAGGTCTGCCCCTGACACCGCCTCTAACAACTCATCATTGCCTTTCTTCTCTGCATGCTAGCGTCCCACTGCAACGCTCAGTAGCCGGGCACCGTGAGGAAAAAGAGAGAAAAATATATTTTGTAATGAATACCATTTACGACATAATTAGTTTTATGCAAACTAGCGAAGATGAAAGCAAAAATCTTTATAAATTATGAATCATGTTATAACTTATCGGGGGTGCTTATCATGGAGTTAACGCACCTCCCTGTTAATTAAAAATGTTCACACAGAGTGAAAGGAGGGAGAGAGATTGCCGGCAGACTCATCAGGTAGCTCCTTTGTTCCTGCTGCTCACTCTGTCAGATCAGGAGAAACAATAAGAGGGGAAGGGAAACAAACACTGACAGGTGTAGGGACATCATTGGACCGAAATCAGCCTGACAGAAGACCTGATTTCTAGGTAGAAACCACTCTCATTTCCCCCTTCCTGAGTCTACATTCTTCCAAACGTTTGCCCATTAACTAGAGACATCTCTCCGGGGCCCCTGATGGTCCCTGGCTCGGCGCGAGGATGCCCAGGCGCTACAGCAACGCTCATAAAAACTCAATTCATCAAGACGAGCGTAATTTGCTCCGAACGGAAAGAGCCACAAAAGGGGGCGAGCTTGTCAGCGAGACAGGTGGCTGGAGATCTCGCTCTGATACTGAGCGATATGAATAATAGATTCTGCTAAATGTACGCCAGGACCCGGGCTGTAAACACAGCTGCCTCCTTTCCCTTCCAAAAGAACAGCTTGGCTGGATGAGAAGCCCGAGCTCTGCCTCCACCTGAGGACTGGGGGGGGGGGGCGGGGGCGCGATTAACTAATCAAATGCACGGGCTAAATAGGAGGCAAGGAGAGAAAGAGGAGACAGACAAAGGGAGGGGGGAGAGGTGCAAGTCACAAGGTTTACCCTCAGCTAAAGCACGGAGCTACACAAAGGATGTTAAATTAGTGGGAAATTGTTGTCAATCCAAACAGTTAAAGGAGGAGCAGGGCCATTACTGAGCACAATCGCTCCATTTAAACATATACTTTCATATTCAGTGTAAAAGCATCTCCTGTTTTGATACATTAAGTAATAATCAAGCACAAATGTATATCATTTGTGATAGAATGACTCTCTGCGGGTTATGACCCCCTATCGCTTTAGAATGAAACCTTTAACAGAGCAAAGAAAGCAGGAAAAAAGAAAAGGACAGATCCTCTTGCCGGTGACATATACACTGACTAAAATACTAAAAGTACGAGACATGAAATGAAAAATAGATGAAAAGATTAAGACTATTTACTAAATAGCATTCAATATCACCTACATATTATAGGTTCGAGAAAAAGCTAGACTCAACTATTAGCTTTAATTGAGTCTTCGCCCACCAATACCTATAAACATGTCCGTATCCACACTCTTTTCGGACTACACTCATCCCTCAGGCTAAAGTTATTTGTTGCCTTTCTTGCATTTGGTTACATCTTATTAAATCCAAATATTTTAAGCAACTAAGTGGACTCAGCAAACAAAAGAGCTAGCAGGGAAGTCATAATGAAGACTACTTATTAAAGCAACACTATTAAGCTAAAGATTTATGTTTTAATATTCCAAAAGGAAGCTCCACTCATGCTCCATCCTCTCTGGCTAAAGTAATGCGGCTAGTTTATCCAAATGAGACAGCATTTTAAGTCTCTCCATTTACCACTCCACATGATTTAGGAGTGGATATCCTAAATGTGGACACGCTCTTGGCACTTTACAAGGTCATTTTCTGAGACCTGTTCTCTCAACATTTGTGTCCCCCTGTCTTTTTTTGTTACAAAGTCAAAAGCTATAAATAATGCAGAGGCTGTGAATGGTGTTGGTTTTGGCAGAGACTTTGCGAGCTGCAGTTTCTAAAGTCACACGTCGCGAGGAACATCGTAGCGCTTTACTCACCGATGTGTTTACTCATGAATTATCACGTGCGTCTCGCCCGTTGACTCACAATGGACTACGCTACACTGATGTAATATTCCTACACCCACCACCCACTCTCCGACACTTTATCCACGGCTGCTCCTCTGCACATTTGATGACTCCCCTGATGAAATTTAGGAGGATTTTGCCCAGCCGAAGGTAATTAATTCTTCAATTAAAATGTTGTTAAACATTTTTAATGAGTAATTGGCACTGGGGAATCGGATACAAAACTATGTTTAACCAGAGACACACAGACAACACGGATGTTTCAAAGTTCTGCAAATCTGTTCATTGACCCACTTCTTTTCTCCCTGAGTATTGCACAACGCAGACATATAAATAAAAAATCAAATGTGAAGCGTCTCCTGGCACAGAGGATGTGTCCTTCATCTCAGGTGACTTCATTTGGCTGCCGAGCGTTTTTTTCTACTTCCTCTAATTAGGGCACGAGACGGCACACAACAACCTGAGATACAGAGCCTCAGTGAAATGTGACATCACAGCGCAGGAAACACCCTCCACTTAACCTGATTCCACTGCAGTGTGACAGAGGCAAGGGCAGAGGAACGCTTCCTTTATCACCAAAGAACATGAACAGGTTTTATTCAGTGGACAACTTAGTTTAATAAGTTAGTCATAGACAAAAAGATTCTTAACTTACAAATGTATTAACTTTGAACGGATAGTTATAGGCACTTATATTAAGTTTCAACTGTATATTTTCAAAAATGAATACAAGCCTGGACATTTACTGCCAGAATATACCTGATTTTATATTGAGACATACAAAAGTTTAAGCAACAGTTTGTATATAAAGCGCCATTTTAAACTCATTCAACTTGGACTTTACCGTAACAGTGTCAAAAAAAAAGTTTGAACCTTTTTGACTTCAATTTCCCACCTAACTTGTATGTAAGATGCATATTGGATGGCTTCCAAATTATTTTGTAGGTAAACGACATAAAGTACCATTTCGAGTTTAAAGACTTTACACCTTCAGCAGATAAATCTAAAAACAGACTTTTAATGTCAAAGTAAAGCTTATACATGCAAATAAATAATCAATAAGAAAGCACGATTTTCATGGGAGGGTGATTCAAAACTTGGTTTAGTTCGAAAAATGTCATAAGGCAAGTAGCAAAAACCAAAATAGGCCGTGTAAAATGTATTAAAGGACACCACTTTATTCTAGAAATATTTGAGCACTGAGCTTGGTGAGTGAGAAAGACAAACAACATAGTTCACAATAAATCATTTTCTTCAATTTCTCATTTTACAACCTCCCCGTCAGTTTGCTCCCAATATTCCACGGTTTAAAGACCATCTGTAGCGTATTTTATTATCAGTCATTCCCCAAAATGTCATTAATAAATGATAAAACATAAAATAATGACTCCCTATGTGAATATACGGCATCTTCTCACCAACTAATATGTTACAGGTTGACATGATTTGGCACATTGTGTTAAATTAGACTCAAATTGTCTCTTTAATCAACAAATCTGTAGCCCTCTTCGGCTCGCTGTGTCTGCTTCCCATCATGTGCAGGAATTCCTCTTCCTCTTCCTCGGGAGGAAGTGGGAGAGCGTGTTGATGCGTACTCACGAGCCGCAACGTTGGCTAATCATGAAGCTAGTTCAGGGAGCCTCAGTTCATTACAGCTCTGCACTCGGTAGGTTCCTGGCATTGTTCTCTCAATTAGAGACTTGTAAATGTGTTGCTTGCTTAATCACCCAAAAACTGGCCCCTAGGACTTCCCCTTAATGCAACCCCATTAAGAGGGGCCATCAAAACAAAAGATCTGCCTCTAATGGCAATAATCCCTCACTTCTGTCAGGCCCGAGCCAAACTTTGTGTCTTAAATGAGCGATGATGGATGAGAACAGGCCTCTGTGTCAAAGAGCTTTATTACTGGTGATGGATTCACGCCGCACACCAAACCTCTAACCGGGGCCCGTCAGATCGGCCCATCCCGAGTGTGTCTCACTTAACCCGATTCTCTGGAAGTCAGATGGCCGCTCGTGGCGCTGAGGGGAAGCGGAGGGAGACATGAGGGCTTCTCCAAACAAGCTCATTAGCACAATTAGCGCTGGTTTCCTGCCGATGGACCCCCTGGTGCTCTGCTGAAGTTTGACTATACTCAGTGGTGACTCGGACTGAGAGACACATGGACAGGAAGGGGATATGTCTGAAAGACGTGATCCTAAATCAGGCGCTGCAACAGAAGATTTGTTGTTAATTGAAACAGTTAGTTTGCGTACATTTGGGTTGATTTGTTGTGATTTGGCTTTGAGGTTTTGCAGTGTAGAACCCTTTCTATTGGACATTACAGCTGAATGCGTCAATCAGTACTGTATGTCGTAGTGTTTAATGTGACTTCTGAAAAGTGACTTTTTCACCTTAGGCGCTTTCACACCGGAGTACTTTTCCCCGTACTTTTTCCATTTAGTTCCGATAGTTCCTGGGATTTAGCATTCACACCAAAAAGAGAACTTAGTTCATGAGAACTTTTACCCCCTTTTTAGTCCCTGCTAGAGGGGTGGTACTTTCCTGGGGAGAAAAAAGTTCCAATTTGGCTGATTGGCTGGGCGAATTGCAAACCACGCCCCGTAAAGCTCGGAAAAGTATTTTGAAGCCGCCATTGTATTTGCTGGCATTAGCATTATTAGCATTAGCATTAGCCCCGCGCACAACGAAGAGAGAATAACTTATGGTAACACAAAAAAAAATATTGAAGCGCTGGAGTAATGAGGAGCAAGGGCGCCGGAAGCGGGGGGCCATTGGCCCCCCCACTTTCAGCCCTGCCTCACATTTTCGCAGCAGCAGATGCCGCGCAATAATTCCCCTCTTCTCTAAAGTCGCATCTAAAAAGAACGCCATCTGATATAGCTGTGTATATTTTGTTATTTTTGATTGTTATATTCAATCTCATTAGCTACAGGCATTTGTGAAGCTTGTAAAGGGAAGAACACAGCTCGCCTCTCACTCGCCACTCTGCTCTTCCACAGCGCCGCTTCCCCTCCCTCCGCTGACATTATGAATGTAAGGCATAGTAATCATAGATAACACCGCAGGGTCCGTTACAGTTTGTTTTCATCTGATTTCAAATAAACAAAGTCTTGGCTTTCAGAATATTAAACTTGTTTCGGCAAATTCAGATGATAAATACAGCTTTGAAGCTTTTAACGGCATAATTACAAGCGGAGAACGGAGTAACTTAACGTCACAGCAAGCATAACAACAGCCGGTGTTTCTCGTGAGTGTTTTCCCCGGGAAACAAACGCAAAAATACACAAACACACACACGTCTTCGGGTCAATGCGACTGATTTCGATGGAGCAGCAGGTCACTTTGCATTAGGTAAAATACAGCAGGCAGACATATCAGGAAGAATATGTACATTGTAATCCAATCAAATAGGACATTGTCACACCATTCAAATGTATCCATGTACATTACAACCAATAACAAAGCTTAGATGTGTTTATTTGTTACGTTGTTTACGTTATGTGTTACGTTGTTCAGTGTGTGTCAGCCGTTAACCTAGATAGATAAACTTGCAAACATGTCAGAAGAACCGGCGCATAAGAAAACAAAATACAGTCAAACTAAACTGAAATTCAACAACTTGAATGTCACATCCCTGACATCCACAACTCCGGAGCCTGGTCCTTCAACCATAGAGCCAGCTCCGGAGCCTGGTCCTTCAACCATAGAACCAGCGCAGCCAGATGAACCCCAGCAGCAGCTCTGCGGCCGCAGAGGCTGTCAAAACCGCCGCCGGCATCGTTGAACCGAAACAGGCTGGTTCCGACTGCATGGAGGTTTGTTGTCGGGACATTGTGACGGCCAATAAAAGCTTATTTGGGCAAAGAGAAGGTACTTCAATGCAGAATGGTACAAAAACAGAGAGTGGTTAATTATTTGCAAAACCACTAAACGAGCCTTCTGTGAAATATGCAGATGTGATGCTGTCAAACGGCTTGTAACTTTCTCCAAATGTGGAGATGACAGCTTTGTAAATACCGAGTTAATAACTGGAACTTTTCACAGAGCTTACTTCAGTCAAACACCAGTCAACCCTCCCGCGAAAATCGGGAGGGTTGACAAGTATGTCACATACACACGCACTTTTTGGCCCCCCCACTTCTGAAATGAATCCGGCGCCGCTGAGAGGAGGTGTCGGCGTTCTGGCGATTTACTCGGAAGGCTAGTCCCCAACTCCGGGGACTTCCGGCCGGGGACTTCGGGTGGCAGTATACGCCGTGAAGTTGTTTGCGGCCTGCCAGTAAACCCAAAGCAGAAGAAGAAGAAGTGACGTTAACGGCTTCATTTGCGTGATCTTCCCTCAGGGACTTATTCCGGTGTGAACGTGATCGGTTCTTAGTTCCATGGGGGTACTAAGTGCTGGGAATTAAGTACGGAAAAGTACTTGGTGTGAAAGCGGCTATTGTCACTTAATCTTTTCAGCCTCTATGTGTATCTCTTTGTAAGTAATGCACTATATTTTCGTTTTCTCGTACCTTTCTGTACAATTCCCTCTTATTTCCTGCTTTTACGGTCAGCGGATGCATTTTTTTCTGCACATTTGAACTCTTGCAGTTCTTCTTAGTGCCTCAAACTATTTGAAGAAATATTGTATTTTGTCCAACCACGGTGATAATTATAATAATTGGAAAGAGATCATGACGTTTTTCTTTTTTCTGCGCTTTTGTGTGTTCTCCATGACCTTTGACCTTCTTCCAATCATATCCATGTAGGAGCTTCTTCTGTTTTTGCTCTCTATATTCTTAGAGTTTCTGTATGAGAGCATCTCTTAGGGGAATACAATCTACTATGTAAATGTTGTCCATCCATGAGAGAGTTTCTAAATAAAGCCGCTGCAGCCATTAGGTGCGGCACCAAGACACATAAACCCTCTAACGTCGTATTCTTCTTAATTATATATGGAAGACATTATATTCCCCAGACAGCCCGGTATATTTAAAGAAACCAGAGTCCTTCAAACACTTCTCCTCACAGGGATCTCATACTTAACAGGAGATCTGCTCTTAAGGGAGCCTCCTTTGGGTACGCAGGCTGGAAGGAGCCAATCACAAGCGACTTCCACGCTACGCTGCGCCAACACCGCCCCTACACTCATTACATATATTTGAAGAAGAACGCTTGCAGATGTAAGTCTGAGCAGAGAAAGAGTTTCCATGTTCAACATTTAAGACAGCGGCAGATACATTTCATTACCAACATCCTGTAAATAAGATAATTGAACGCATCATATTGTTTCTTGTGCTCAAGATGCTACTAGCCAAATGAAGAGCATACAAGCACATAAAGACAAATGGAATAGTCTTCTTTCATTTGCAAAACGCTGCAGTCCAAGCATAAGTTCTGAAGGATTTACACCCACTAGTTTCAGTTTTCAAATCAACGGAAGAGCTCAGCAGTTTAAAACGGATCAAATAAATGAGACTTTCTGTAACAGAAAGTGAAAGTGTAGAGCAGATGCTTTTCCCCCCTTCACCTTCTCATCTGTAGAGAGTTCAAACACGAACTTTGCAGGAAGACAGACACCGCAGGAAAGGTGTCCTCCTTGCAGCAGGAAGTGCCTCCTCAGCTAAGACTGTAATTAAAGGCGTTGCAGAGCGCCACTTTCAGCCGCATTAGCGTTTCCAGTGACAGGTAATAAAGCACATCAGTTAATTGCAAATGAATGCACACACCCCCGTTCCATTAGGCATAAATAATTTGGCCACTTGGGTATGTGCCTCCCAAATTACTTATTCTTTTTGTGTCTCAAATTACCTATTCTTTCTGATGTTGCCTGTAGTTGATTAGCGCGCTGCGTGCGACTAGCCATTGGCTTTTTTCAGATTTTTTTCCATTTTTCATAAGGTGAAGAAGTGGCGCCGTGGACTCGGAGTTGTTGTTGTTTTGTTTGTGCACATGAACAGGGCCAGGCCACTTTGATTACTGGCACACATCATCATTTATGCAGTTATTCCCAACTTTAGCATTTCTTGGGGTGATTCTGCGCGGGCTTCTCTTCTCACACCTTGTGTAGTCTTTGCTCGGGGATGAATATTAAATACTGTCGCAGTGGGCTTATTGCTTTGTTTTCATCTGGTACACACATATAAAGTACACATTTTCACGTTCATGAAAGATTTATTTTCTTGCTTGGTCTAATATACCAACATTTCCAAGACAAAGGGATAGTGTTGTTGCTGGTTGCGTGTGATCTTTGCGATCTCCAAGTGAAAGTGTATTCTTCTCTTCGTCTCATTAGAAGTTGTTTTCTGTCTCAGTGTGAACTGAAAGACCTGTAAATGTGGAGCAGGATGGCTCTCCTCATACATATCATCATGTAAATCCCCTATGACATAATCAATTTTTAATTTCAAACAGCCCTATTTTTGAAATTCATAGGAATTCTTCTAGTGTTTTCTTTTCTTACATGTACAAAAAAATGACTTGATGTTTAATGAGTTTCATTTTCAAAACGGTCCTTTTCTGCAGGCAGCTTCCTGCACATTTCATCTTGCATTAAAGCTAAAGAAAATATAATTTAGATAATTTTATCACTTGATTTCACAATGTGCAAATATCTTAAAGTGACCTGCAGGCATGGCAGGGGAATCTGAAGGCTGCATGTCAGCATTAAGCATGATGATTATTCAGAAATGTTAGTATTAGCTGTCTCTTATAGTTTTATTTTTCATTTTGTGCATCTTAACAGGAAGTTGGATCAGACAGTGCTCTAGTTTTTAAAGAGGGGTCCACATTGGCTTCTTTGCCCTCTGAAAGTTAAAGCCTTAAAGATGTTAATCTCTGTGTAGATTAACATCAATGTTTACTCCTCTTCACAGAAATAGTACGCTGCCTGGCATTAAACTAAACTAAATAGCATCATTTTATTCGAAATGATCAGGAAAAGTGTAATTTTCTAACAACAGGTTCTTGTTTAAAATAAACACATGTAGTTATTAGAGGATATCAAATTAAATGTTCAGGATATTCAGGGGAAAATAGCGCTTTACATATTACATTGCAGAAGAAAAAGGTTAATTGTGCCCTTGCGTCATATGACATGGAAATTAGAGATGTTATCAATTATATTTTGTGTGAAATCTGTCCAATCTGGTCAGTTCGCTACACCTCGTTTTTGTCGGAGCAGGTGTCAAATACTTTGTTTTAACAGTCTTAATCCATTTAAATGTTGAACTCAATTCGCAACAGTCAAAGATTATTTTACGGTGAGCCGAGAATGTTTAAAAAATCTGAAAAACTAATGAAATGTCATCATCGTAAAGCCTTCTCTGCAGATTTGAATTTAATTCCCCCTTAAAAATGCAGCGAGACATTCACCAGTCAAACTCCCAGAAGGAGGTGTGATGGTGACCAGACCCCCCCCCCCACACCCTCGTCCTCTCTCTTGCCCCCCCGCTGAGCGAGCCCGCATGTCGTCCCCAGGTTGCGACAGTCCTAATTAAAATGTCCTTCCTCATTATCATCGATTGCCCCGCGCATTTTTGGAAAACAACTGCAGCGCCGAGCTCTGGCAGCGGCGGGAAACTGCGGCCAAATGAAGACATGTGACACCGGTCTTTAGCCCCGTCAGATGGTCCCGGTCCGACATGAGAGTGAGAAAAAGTGGGGCAGCAGCCGAGCCTCCCCAGTGGACGCTGGACCACAGCTCACACACACACACACACACACACACACACACACACACACACACACACACACACACACACACACACACACACACACACACACACTTATACAGGACCGCAGATGGCCGGTGCCCCATTCCAGGGTTCATCAGCCACAAGAAGAGGAATAACACACACTAGAAAAACAAACTTGCAGCCATTAATGCTATGATTTATTCATTACCAAGTGTGTGTTGTGAAGAAAGTTTCTCATGTATACAATCTGTGACAATATTTTCTAAGAGCTTCAACTTGATGCAGAAGCAATCTGATAAAATACCCTCAATTATTAATGATGTTGAACTGCTCCGTCTAAATAAGAATTTTCTTTTTTAAACTAATTATTCTACACAGTTTAAATGTTCGGATTTAAACCAGGGCTTGTATATTCATATGAAACCAGAAAACGGCTTTTAAACCAAAACAACAATTTAAAAGTAGCTTAATACTCCATAGTTTGATGCTAAAACGATACGAGCAACCCTTTTCAAATGAAAGTCATCCGAACCTTTTTTACATAAAATCGTGCAGCTTTAATGCTTGTGGCCTATAATTGACCTAAAGTCATACTTTTAGTGTGTAAAGACAGGGAAATGGCTCAGCACTGCAACATGTTGCCATCAATCATTCATCAGCCAATGTGGGCACTGAAACACCAATAAATGATTCATGGAAACATATTGCCTTCCATGAACCTTCATTTTACTAATTTTAGACTTTATTTCTAGGACTTAGCATGTCTTATAGGGAGGTGAATAACTCACCTACTGCCCCCTCGAAATGCCACGGTGCGTTTTTCTAATCAGGGTTGACTTGTTGACGGACAGATGGACGTACGAATGGACAGGCGGACAGACACACAGGCATGTCAGAGAGGCACGCTGCCGGCTGGCGAGGCAGGGAGAGGGAGCATCTGCCGACGGGTTTGAGGAGCGGCCATGGCTTCTGTGAATCAGGAGCTCCCCTGAGGCCGGTGGCGGGCCAAGAAGGGACCGCGGCGGTGCCAACGGGTCAGGAGAATCACAAATGGTTCAAAAATATCATCACCTAAAAGGGTCGGGAACATCTAAGCATTCTAACAAGCAGAAACACCTGCGTAGGATGTTTACCCTAAAGCACCTCCTTCGTCAAATACTTTCATTTAAAGACCTATCTCCCCTCAATCATCTTCCTTTGTTACTCTGGAGTAGTTTGAGTTTTGTGGCTAATGCTTCACCTTGATGTTGTTCCTTATATATTTAAAACAAATGGGTTTTAAAACTTTATAAGAACACATTGAAAGCATATTTGCATGCTGCTTTATATAAGGGCTAGTTTACCCAAAACAGAAACAAAAAAGGTATGCAGTAGTCTAATTTATAAAGAGTTATTTTGGTATCTGGCCAGTAACAATTAGGGATACCACTTTTTTTCTTTTGAAGATTTATAGAAACTGTAAAAGGCCAGTAGGCTTTAAGATTTAACACGGTACGTGGGTCATGAGCAAAAAGGCCGGGAAGCATGTAGTCATAGGAACAAAACTACTGTAGGAGAGAGCCACACAACAGTTCCAAAACAGTGAATTGTGTTATTCTTTGGCAATAAAACATATGTATTACTTCCCCCTTCACTCGGGAGAGCTAAATAAAATAAAAAAGTCTTTAAAGGCAACAGTCACAAGTCCGAATTTCTAAAAACTTGATTCCCAGAGCTCTCCGGAGTGCTTCTCCTCCCCCCTGCTGGTTATCTACGGAGAGCCACAGAAACCAGGGTGGGGGGGGTTACCAAACACAGCCGCGGCCCATTTGACCACAGGGGAGGCCTGTCAATGGCCCAGATAGTTCTGGTAATTTCTCAGCGTTGACTCTACTGCTGCTGCTGTGTTTTTACATATTCAGAGAGGGAATCAAATATGGGGGGGACTCCCTTTGTTCTGGTGTGTGTGTGTGTGTGTGTGTGTGTGTGTGTGTGTGTGTGTGTGTGTGTGTGTGGTGTGTGTGTGTGTGTGTGTGTGTGTGTGTGTGTGTGTGTGTGTGTGTGTGTGTGTGTGTGTGTGTGTGTGTGTGTGTGTGTGTGGCCTAGCATTACTATACTTGTGGGGACCTAAATCTGTTTACACAGTCACGTGTGGGGACTCGCCTCCCTTATGGGGACAAATTGGAGGTCCCCATGAGAATCATTAATTTTAGGGTGAAGACTTTGTTAGGTTTAGGGTTAGAGTAAGGGTTAGGGTTAGGCATGTGTTGGTTATGGTTAAGGTTAGGATAAGTCTCCAGGAAATGCATGAAAGTCAATGTAATGTCCCCTGAAGTGATGTATACATGGTATGTCTGTGTGTATGTGGTGTGTGTGTGTGTGTGTGTGTGTGTGTGTGTGTGTGTGTGTGTGTGTGTGTGTGTGTGTGTGTGTGTGTGTGTGTGTGTGTGTGTGTGTGTGTGTGTGTGTGTGTGTGTGTGTGTGTGTGTGTGTGTGTGTGTGTGTGTGTGTGTGTGTGTGTGTGTGTGTGTGTGTGTGTGTGTGTGTGTGTGTGCAGGATCGCAGGGGCCGCGTTCTCCTCCGTGAATACGCCTTGAAGTCGAGAAGGTATATTTGAAATACTGAGGAGTGAGGAAAAGAGAAGTAAACAGGATTAGCGTTATCAGCTACACTTGCAAGGGAATGCACACACAAACATGCACATACTGTATATACTTAAAGGATGCATACACTCACAGACGGATTTGCAAATGAAACATGAATAAGTAAAGCAATAAAGCATTCTCGGGGAAAGCTTGCCTCAGTGAGAGAAATATTACTCTTCTTGGACCATGTTGGCAAATAAGTGTTTTTCTTAATCTAAGTAGTGTAGCATGATTCTGAATGGAATGATAATTGACCTGAATGCTCCTCTTTTGTGAAGGCGATGACAGCGACTCATGGCTCATAACGGCATGAAAGCGCAGGAGGCGAATATGAGGGAGGCGGCGATGCTTCAGTTGCAACCAAACAGGCGATCAGTTCAAATAAAAAAAGCGCACTCGCCACTCGAAACGTCGAGAACATCAGCGTGTGTGCAATTCCCCCCCGCGGCGCGCTGAAGAATGAACATGATTTTCTGAAAACTTGTGTCTGCGTGTTTTCTGAATATCACATATCAGAAAGGCCGTTATTTTTGATAACCCCCCTCCATTACCGTCACCGTCATCTACTTCCTCTGCGCCCCTCCCCCCCACAACACAAGCGGGCGGATGGTGCTAATTTCGAAAACATCATCTCCTCCACGCCGAGTTCAGGAAGTTGATTTATAGACGGTGCTCGCCGAGTTAATTGCAGTGCGCGACACCAATCAGTCTTTGGGGAGATCTTTCTAAGGCGAGCAGGGATTAAATCGACACCCAGCGCAAACAAACAAACAAACAAACATATTCATATCTCCCGTATTTATTTATCAATGTTTTAGATTGCGGCCTGCCTCCGAGATTGCCCCCTTTTTTCCCTTGCACGAGATTCAATAAGTTGACAGAAAACATTGTCAGCACCGGGGTGTCGCTTTATATCCAGGCTGCCAACAAATCTGTCTTTTGGAAAATGGATATGTATGTGTTAAGCACGCCCAAGTGATGCACCCCCACCCCCACACCTCCCAGCAACCCCTCGCTTGTTGGAGTTGCTCCTCCACAAAATGATCATCGTTGTGTTCGGGAGCATTCATCTTGATTATAGAGACAGAAATGCTTTGATAATGATCTGCGGGAGACGGTCGTCAGAAGTTTGTCAAAAAGCACTAAATGTCAAATCCCCGGCGGTGGTATCTAACTATCTGGTTGTGTGACACAGGCTGTCACGCACACACACACACACTCACACACACTCACACGAACCTCCCCACCCGGACTTGGCCAATGAGACGTATGCCTCTTATTGCCTCCCATGCCTCCTCACTGTATTGCACTGAGAGAGATGGAGTGGAGAGCATGCAGCTGCAGACCAACAGCAGCAGTGTGTGTGTGTGTGTGTGTGTGTGTGTGTGTGTGTGTGTGTGTGTGTGTGTGTGTGTGTGTGTGTGTGTGTGTGTGTGTGTGTGTGTGTGTGTGTGTGTGTGGGTGTGTGTGTGTGTGTGTGTGTGTGTGTGTGTGTGTGTGTGTGTGTGTGTGTGTGTGTGTGTGTGTGTGTGTGTGTGTGTGTGTGTGTGTGTGTGTGTGTGTGTGTGTGTGTGTGTGTGTGTGTGTGTGTGTGTGTGTGTGAGGTCGGCTGGCAGTACACGTATGTTCAGGGACACAAAAACACTGCGGGAAAATGGAAACAGGATTCAACGCTATTGTTGCAAAGCTGTCAGGGATTGTTTGTGTACTAAGTGGTTCCGTTTGGTAAATGTGTTTCTGTCAGAATTTAAGAAATGTTTAAAGGGGCTTTAAAAACAATCTATCATTTTGTGATTGATTTTGAGCGCTCGGAATTGTTTCTTTAAATAGTTGGTAGTCAACATAGAAGATGAAGCGGTGTGTTTGTTTTAACTTTGAAGTAAGAAGGCGAGATTGCTGCAACAACTTCTGAGAGGCCAAGGGTTAGGGTTAGGGTGGATACAGGGTTAGGGTTAGGGTTAGGGTGGATACAGTTTAGGGTTATAAAACTAGTTCTTTAGTGCAGTTTTTTACTTAAAATGCATATGGTGGCCTTCTATGTGTGAGTGAGTGACTGCACTGTATATGCATGAGCACTGGAGTGTGTATTTGCAGCTCTAAATGAACTGTCAGCTTTCAATACGATTACACTATGTGACCTGACACAATAAACAGGATTTAGCTCATTATTCAGCAACACAGGCTTTCATTTTTTGACAAGTGAGATCACAAGAACGCTGAGAAAAGAGACACATTTCCCCCGTCAAATACTGATTGAAGTTCATTTTAAAGAATACACATTCACATATTCATATAAAATAACAGTACGTACCATTTATTTAACTGTACAGTCTACAATCTTTTCATTGCACAGTATATTTTACCATCGAACGTATACATAGTTAACTTTTTCCTGCTTTTTACTTGCACCTTTGTAGCACTTTTTTTGCGTCTTTAAGTGTAGTTTATTGGATGTAGCATTGTAGGAGGAGCCTTGGACTTAAGCCAACAACCTTAGTGTAGCTTTTGTCCATATAGCACTAAAACCTTTGAATCTTGACTGTACTTTGTAGCAGATTTCAGATAGTTTACCAGTTGTTTACAATAGCTGATTTTGATGTCCGTCAGTTTCTGACAAACAATACGTCAGCTGAGTTTCCCACCGCCCCTCGTGGCGGTTTTGTTTCCGTATATGGCCAGAGTGACAGTCTCCTGGCATCCCAGAGAGCCGCCAAACATCTTGAGCGGTACAAACGTGGACCGACCCTCCCTTTGGCTGACGTCCAAACTCCGTCTTGCGTCTTCTGGGAGAACAAGAGGAGAAATGGAACAACTGGTTTTAATGAAACAATTACAAGACACTAATTATTATGTTAATGTTTTGCTACTATCATCAGCCACCGCTAACAGCCTCCTGCACCTAGAGGTTCACAGCCTGCCATGTGTGTGTGTTTATGTGTGTGTGTGTGTGTTTTCTTTTCAGCTAGGTGGTACGATGGACGTTTTGTGTGTGCGGCAGAGATGTGTTGAAATGTAAAAAGGGGCCACAAAGCGCCGGCTGTTGTCATTGAATGTCAGGTACATTAATTCCCATAATGCTCAGCGCAAATAAATTAGCAGCAGGGTTGCCAGTGATTCAAAGCCATCAGTTTTAGGTATGTGTGTGTGTGGGAGGAAGGGAGATGAAAGGGGGGGGGCGGCTCAGGAGACAGGCCTGGAGGCGAGAACACACACATGAAGAACACAACACACACACAGGCAAACAAACACATGCATCACGCAGACGCATGGATACACACATGTAAACACATGCATCACAGGGCCGCTCTGCCTCCACAAACACACACACACACTCATGATAAGCAGCATTGCATTGTGGAGGGCATTGTTAATGCAGCAGCAGTTGTACATGTGTTGTGCATTAAAGGATAATTCCACCTTCCTGCGGCTTGTGGAAGCACCAGGTACAACGTTCTGTCAATACAAACAAAAACAGACGCTACTAAAGATAAATGACTGTCACTAAATGAGATTTTTGTAGGTAGTGACAAGAAAAAGTGCATTTTCCTTTTCTATGACGATCATAGGGACATAATGTGACACTTTCACATATTGCTACGTACAGAAGAGTATGTTAAGGCTTTTATTTGCTATTATTATATTTGTTTATCTGGTTGCAAACGTTTTGATCTGAACTAATGAGACCATGACTATGATCCAGCATATATCCTGTAAGACTTAATCTTCATGAGTACTCAAAGTCAATAGTCGTAATTAAGTGGTGATAAAAACGGAGTATATATTTTCTGTTTAGTAATAAAGTAGTCGAGTAAAAACCATTACTCGACTGGGGGGTATGCCACGTATTCAGCTATACATTCCCATAACTTTCACAATTCTGTTTACCTCTTGTTGTTGTGGCGGAAATCTACCCGGAAAATTATCTTTCAACCCGAGCATATTATACATAAGCTACCTGCCGAGCTAGTATGACATTTTGTTTTAAAATTCTGGGTGATTTGACCCCTCAAGTTGAGACTCTTTTGCTTCTAAATTGGTATGGTGTTTGTTGCAGAGGCTGCCAGGTTTTTTACTCACTTGCTAGTATGTGATGGTGTTGTGTGTTTCTTTCCATTATGGTAGTTTGTTTTTCATGTTTCTTTCTCTCAGTGGGAGTACCTGGCTGAATGATGGCTCCATGAAAGCAGTAACAATGTCCCAGACTGTCTGCCATAAGTCAGTGAAAGAGGTGATTCATGAACAGTGGGCACTAGGTCTTGGCTCGGCATCTTTGATTGAAACCTGTTTAGCAACAACTGCTAATTTCATTACATGGTGTCAGCACACACTGCGCGGCTCCTAAAGGGCCCGCTTTGAACTCTCAGGCCCCGAACAATGACACGGGGCAGTCAGGGGGCCTGATGTGAGTGTGACGGGTCGGCGGTGGGAGGAAAAACAAAAACCTCCCGAAGAAAAAAAAAAACCCACGGAGGTTTTTCATAATGCTGAAGTCTGTCAAATATTTTGATATGTCCCACACACCATGGTGCAGCTCCTCCTGGGCGTTTTGCCTTTCAGAAGGGAAACAATTGACTTTCTTCACGATCAAGTCGTTGCCCTCCCCGCCTTCAGGCAAAACCTTTCATGAGGAGCCATGACTTTCGTTGCAGCTGTTCCTCTGGGGTTCTTCCCATGGACACCGGGGATAAAAACTCTTTGAGGAAGCCACTTCAGTTGAGCGGCCTTGCAGGTTTCTCTTCTTTCTCTTTTTTTTTCGCTCATCCAAAACTTGGCTCACTTTTTGACTGGGTTTGATCTTTTCTTCTCTGTCAGTGATGATGGTTAACTTGTGCAATAACTAGTTCAGCCATTTAAAATCTGGCTGCACTGCAAAAAATGAAGCTCTTTGGTCACTCATTCACCATTTTAACCAGGTTTTCTTAAACCCAGATTAGAAAATGAATAGATATTTTCAGTGCCTATAAAGCTTTTTATATATATAATTAATACTGGAAATTAATGACTTGGTTGGATGGATATTTTTTGCAGTGGGTGAAACTTTTTACAGCATGTGAACCTCTTTTCTAGCAGAGAAAGACTTCCATAACATGCACCATGAAGGTAACTTTGTAAAGTTCACTGCGGATAGAGAAGGCATATGAATATTCATGAAAAATTACCCGAGCTCACTGTGCCTGATAGCGGGCCCTTTTTCTGCCGTGGTATTAGGCCTGTAAAAGAGATGAAAGGCTTGCGAACCATCCCCACTTCCTTGGCCTTATACTGGGACACAATGGCCAACCAGCCGCTCAATTAGTCTGCCATCTTAGACTGACTGTTTGACAGGTCTAGCTAATTGTTAATCCCGCCATAACTGTTGCTCGGAGTAATTAATCATGTAACAAAAGGGCTCTCAGTGAGACAACCTCACCAGTGCGGATGTGTGTCAAACCAAGGAGCCGAGAGGAGAAACGCTGCTGTAAAGGTTGTCCAATTTACAGCTGAGGTTCATCAACAAATATTTAATCTTCATTTGCAGCACCTTTGCGAACGTCACTTGTTTTTCCCCCCGGGCATAAACAAGTGCGTGAGATCTCCTGGCTTATGTAAATGCGTCTCCGTGTGAGCCCCACCGGAGCGGGTTCCAGGGGTCAAGCACCATTCATCATGAGATGGAGTGTCATTTTCTCCACTTCATACGCAGGCAGCTGCTTAAGAGGACGAAGAGAAAAGAAGGTATTCTTTGAGGGGGAAAGAAAAGACAGAGCCAAGCACAATCCCGGCTTCAGAGGGGAGATGGCGGGGAGGTGGAGGCTGAATAGGAACACAAGGTGCCACTGTGTCAGGATTCAAATGTGAGCACAACCGGTGATGTCATTCACCTCCCCAACCCCACCTCGAGTCATGAGACAAACCGCATTCCTGGAAACGGAAATGGACACAAAGGGCCACCGTGTTTTGCAGTTTTGCAATACTGACTCATGTCGTTGTGACCCAGAAGTGTTCTTTTTTTCCCTCGGTGTGTCCAAACGATGATTAATATCTGTTTTCTATCTCTGTGCCTGATAGTCGCAGCGGCAAACAAGAGCACCTCTTGTTCGGATGAAAAAGGAATTCTAGGCTCCCAGGCTATGGGTTCTCATAAAGGCCAAATTGGATAATTTGAGGGAAAATGGACAGAGGTCATATCTCATCTCCATCTTTTTTTCTTCTTTGATTTAATGACGGTCACGCAAGGCAGTTGTTGTCTATTGAGAGCTTGTAGACCTTTTTGGGCTGCCAAGAATTTTGTTACGTGTTTTTGCTACTTCACAATAAAAGATGAAACTACTGCAACAAAAGAAGAATGAGAAGTCAAGCGTCATAATCACCCCTTGAAATTCTTCCAAAATGTCAAACATTGTACCAAACATCATTGTCCCTCTGCGAGTAATAATCAGCAATGCAACACAAGCAGTCCCACATGACCAGAGCTGTGTAATTGTTACGCCAAAAAGAAGAAAAACCTGATGATTCGAGGAACAAAACAAAAAGTCTCCTGAGAGCCACTGGCTGTCCCGCCAGTCGACCCACCTCCACCACCACTGCGCAGGACCAAAGTACAATGCAACACAAAAACCTGCAGACAATAAACAGAAACAGTAGGAACCCTTCCCTAATTTGACTTGCTCCACAGGTGGTCACCAGCTGCTTGCAAACAGGTTACTGTGGGCCCCAACGGAGGAGAGGGGATTTTCATTTTAAGTGGAACAATAGGCAACCGTTCAGGTCCCAAAACCATGGGGTCGTTTCTTTCTTTTATTTTTTTTTTATTTGGCAGTGCCCGGAGGTAGGTTGCAGCTCCACGGCAGCAGACAGTGAGGTCTTTTGTCTCCTCGTCTGTGCACCAGGATGGGGGCTATCAGAAATTCCCCCTGTCTTAGTTCACATGATTCAATGAGAGCCCTGTGTGTCAGACTGAGGGCTGTTCTTTTTCTGTCTATTCATGTCATACACCGGAGGGGAAGACCCGGCTATGCTCATGGCTGGAGGCCTGCTTTTACTCATCCAACAAGAAAACAAACTCAGAATTCATTTAGCTCATAATTACATTCCTCCTCATACTGAATGGTGCTTCAGTCAAGTCAGAATGTATGAAATAAGTGATGGTCATCTTCTGAAAATCCTTGAAATCCTATAAGTTAGCCACCAAACCTTTGCAAATCTCTCATCAACCACTATAGCAACTATCGAGGTTCCAGGAAAACAAATACATAGTTGGTCTTGAAGCCCTGTTGAAGATTTGGAGGAAGGCACATGGTCGGATTTGAGTCACTAATAAAAAGATGTCTTGCAGACAAAGGGGCTTTTCAAAATTGTGTTGACCACACTTTATACACGGAAACCCACGGAAACCCACACTGCTCTCCTGAGGCACCTGACCGCCCCAAAACAGGAAATCATGACATTTACCAAAACAAATTTTGGTCATGCGATTCAAAGATACAAGCATCTCTCTCAAAAGAAATGGGACCGTCTACATAAACACATTAAACTCTATGTGTGACCATTGGGATTGCTACACCATCAGATCTCTGGCACATGGACTACAATGAACAACAATTTGTTTTATGCAAATGGTGTGTGATATTGTCCAAAATGACAGGGAGAATGGTGGAATTTGTCTTTGAAATAGCCTTGGAAAGGAACTGTTTCTCCTGGCAGTGGGAAAAAACGGTATTTGCTGGCACACGTGTGTTCATTGGACTCCACTAATGTCCATTCTGCTTGGTTTAGAAAATAGTTTCTGTCTAGTAAAACCACCCATCTTCCAAAAGTGGATTCAACCCAAAGTGAAGTAGAAAGAATGACTTAATCTTATTCTAGGGAACTTCATTTGTCTGTAACACTCCCACAAGAACAACTTCATTGACTGTTTGTTGCCTTGGAACCAAATCTTGTATACAAACCGTAAAAGATGGGAAACATTAGGTGGGAGTTTACTTGCATTTGATTTGCCAGTTGGGCGGCCGTTATCAATTATCACAGCTGGTTTACACATAAAATATTTAATATTTCTGCTCTGAAGCATAATTTCATACACAAATAGAATTAATTCAGTCTAAAATCGTTGGTATCCTGACTGGGATATGTGAGCTAATGAAGAGAAAGTCAAATCAAATTACTAACAGTACTTAAACTAAATGTAAAATAATTATGTATATTCTTGTTCCCTGTAACCACATCAATTCTACCAGGGATTAATTGATGTGTTTTTTAATTTATTTTTGTATTGGTGTTGTCCCTCGGGGTCACCTTAAACATCAGTCAGAGCCTCAACTTCTCCTCCTTCTCTGCACTAAAATAAAACTTTCATCCCCCGCGTCCCTTCATTTAGATTCACACAGCTGATGTTTGTTGTGAACAGGCGCTGTCAGAGAGGATAAAGAAAGGTTACCTGGTGGCTGAGAGCGAGACGCTTTACACCAGCAGATTTATCCACACTGATGTTTTGATGTCACCACCGGCTCCTCCAGGCACTTTGCTGTTGTAACGAACCAAACCCCAATCAAATCTTTGAAGTAGTCATGTATGCATAAGCGCCGTCTACCTTAATGCTAAATAATTAGCAAGCGAGCACACGGCTCACTGGGATTGCTACCTCAGGGCTAAACTTGCTTTCCCTGCTTTGATCATTACGTTAATTAAATCTGGCTCCCTTGACAGGTCGGGGGCTAAAAAACAGGTAGGTGTCATAGGCACCTCGGCGAAGACAGAAGCACCTGGTGTGTGTGAGCGCTCCAGCTGTCAGTGGCGATGCCTTAAGAGTCAGACGGCGGTGGCGTTAATTCGAACCGATGTCCCAAAAGGGGAGGGGAACAACTCAATTGAAAGACACCCCGATTCTCCGGTCTGGAGGCGGGCGAGGCTGCAGCTTTTGCGGCAGCTTTGGCCAGAGGAGGAAAGAAGTCATGTTGTCAGACCTCAGTGTCAGCTCGCGTCATAACCAGCGCCTGAGGGACAAATTAGAAGTGTGTTTCGAGAGATGTGTCAAAAGTGTTCTCGGTCCACATCACAACAGAGGAATCGTGCGAAGAGGGACCTAAACCAAAGTCAAATGCCAAGGGCAGCTAGAGCAGCCACTCACCTATGGTTTGTTTAAATCAAAATGGCTCGAAACTATGAATAATTACTCAAATGTGCATTCATGTGTAGTTATTTAATGTCATTACTCATGTTTGACATGTACAGGAAGTCAGGATAAGACTGTAAACACCTCGTAGAAAAAGGAGCTTACTGTTGTGTCACTAATTATGGTTAGTACATCAAAGGCTAAAGGTCACAGGGTGTACCACCATGAATGCCATTTTTGTTGCATACAAAAAGGCACATTCATTATATTACTAAATATTTAAATGGAGCCAAACCCGCCACCACCAAAGTAACCCCTAACCAGAACAAATTATTGGGTTTTGTTTTGGTTAAAGTTGCAAAATGTAATGTTTTCTAGATCAAGATTTGAATTTGAATCGCATAAGATCTCATCTGCAATATGGAAATCTAACTCAACTGAAGGATCCACTGTGCTCCAGTTGCAGGTGCATCAGTCCAATATTATTATAATATTTCTGGGAAAAAGCTTAATGGAAACAATCCTTTAAAAAGATAAAAGTGTTTATCTTTCCCTAATTCAGGCTGGAAGTGGGAGTTTCCTGCACAGAAGCTGACACGGGGCAGAAAAATCTCCCTGTCCGCGGTGAAAACAGGGCAAATGTCATTCATCTAATACAAAATCATCTAGATTGTGTTTGTTGGATCAGTTAGAATAAAAAAAAAACGACTTTCTGCCTGAGCCCAGCGGCCTTTCCTCCACATCCTCATCCAGCGGCCCCACACCGCACAGTGTTCAGTAGTAATTAGTGTCTTCAATATGTTTAACCATCCCACATACCTGTTTAATCAAACCCTTTTCTGGGCATGTATTCAACCTTCAAAGGCAGCGTTTGAAAAGGACTCGTGAAAACACAAAAGCGAGTCGTCTGTGAAGCTCCTTTTGATCTAGATCATTAACGTTTTGGAATCAGAAGTTGACATAAGGCCCGGTTTTGTTGCCGCACTCCTGGATCCGTTTCTGTGCGGTGGAAGTTGAAGATGTTTGGAAAATTGCTCCGATTATAGTGTTCATGTGCCATTTGATACCGGTTCCAAGAACAAGGGGAGCTGCAGCCAAACTAGACTACACCAATAAGAGCTGGCGGAACTGGCCGTCCTTTCATAGACCACATGGTCTCTTTACCGAGTGGACACATTTTATTATCATGGAAATTGACTTTGTAATTTCGGTGTGAACGACTCCACCCTGCTCCGTTTACAATAGAGATATCTCAACACAATTAAGAGTATCAAGAAACAATAGTTTACTAAAAAGCACAAAGGAACTGAACTCTCACTGTGCATCAAAAACATCATATTTAAATGAAGTGCTGCTGTTTCTCTGTTGTACCTTCCTGTCTCTAAGTAGAACAGCTCATTACGGCTTGGATGAAACCTTCCCTATACTGATACAACTTTAAACCTGCTTGCCATCAACATACTTTAACTCAAGATTTTGGCCGTATTCATCAAAGTCCATCGTTGAAAAGTTACCGCATCAAGGGAGGCGTTCAAAGCCAGCTGATGGGAGTTCTTCATCGCTCTCCAACAGGAACATCAAATGACGACACAATACGTTCTTGGACTTGACAAAGAGACGGATGGGCCTTCCTCACTGAAGCTCTCTCCATCTTCAAACCCTTTTAAACACGAGCACGTGCTCGTCCAACCTCTTTGAGACCGATCCTCTGCATCAAAACCCAGAACTGAAATAGTCAGTTCATCACATGAACTGACTATTTCTGTCTTCCTCCACAAGCCTTGAAGCTCTGACGCCTGCGCCCACAGGCAGCGTTTCTGAAAAATCACAAGAAACTCATTTCCTCCCTGGATGGAAAATAACAAAGGCATTCCTCGTGACAGGCCCTTCTTCCTGTCATCTGCGGTCCACAAGTCAACTGATCTATTATTAGAAACCCCGTCCTCTTTGCTTCTTTATCACAACCAGACTCTCATCAGGTGATTTGATTAACAAATGACAGATGGGCAGGAAGTCTGTGAGGAGTTTAGGCAAAGGTAAAAACAATGAGTGTGCTATTTGGGATGGGAAATGCAGAAGTATTCACCATTTAATATTCAGTTTCATTACTCGCTGTAGCAGTTGTATGACCTAGTTCAGAGTAATTAGGTTTACACTTTAGTAAACAAGGATATTGTTCCTGGTGAGCTCTCGATATCTTGCCGCAGAGCCTCAGTGGGGATTATCTTCGATCTTAAGAAGATACCTATTTGCTTGTTGATATTTCTGCTTTAATAACATCTCTCTATCCCATCGGGAAAGCGCACAGAGAGCTCGTTGTACTAAGATATTCATGACACTATCTCATGTCTTCATTGTCAGTCGTACTGTACATCTCTTGGCTTTGTGTGATGGAGCAGGTGCTGTGTTCCGTTCATTTTGTATCTCTGCTGCCACATTCTAACCCTTTTAATCATATCCTCCCTTTGTGCCTTTCACTTTTCAAAGTTTCTCCTGGTACATGGAGGTTATTTATGGGGATGGTTAAGACCAAATACAACAAATACATAATTCTCAGTCACCTCTAGTGGCGCCGATTGTGTGATGGAGCTCAGGAGCTTGGAATGGTTGTATTTATTTTGCAGATAGTAGTTCCAGCAACCACACTGTTGTGTTTTTTCAATCTTACAAAGAAGCTTGAACAATATTTCTGGAAAAACATTGCTGTTGAACTTATTTTGAATACTGTCACCACTACAAATCCCTTTCACCTCAATGTTATAACGATGGAGGCTGACATTTTGGAGTTATATCTTGGAACTGTACAAAAAAAATCTATTTTTATTTTTGTAAATCCTCCTTTTAACCAATTAAACCCAGCTCAGTATTCACATATACATTTAAAGTCAATTAGAACGTGGGCAATATATGCATGTAGGTAAGTCTGGTGTGTCATATCACAGAAATGAACAAAAATGATTATTTTATAGTTGGGTAAATCGCCCTTTCAACCAATCAAATTACAGCACATGATACTGTAATGGGCTGCGTAGTGTCAACAAGATGTAAACAAACAAAACATAGGTTCAGTTGTATCCAAATGTGATATTAACCAAGCTGTTCTAATTAAAAAATGAACTACAAACTCAATCTAATACAATAATCCTGTACACTTTTTAAGGCGATGACCAAAAAACGTGGACAGTATATGCATGCAGATTGCTTTGTCGTCTAATGGTAGATATACTATTCCCTCACATGACAAAGTGTGCGCTGCGAGTAGCTACAGCCATCCGTCACCCATCAGCGAGCGTGTGCAAACTCTCCGGCAGACAGACGAGCTCGGCCCATCACAACAGTCCATCGTACACTAATATCTCGGGGCATCAGAAGCAGAACTAACAAGTTAAGCCCAAACATTGGGGTTTGCATGGCAGTGGGGGAGTTTATCAGTGTGTGTGTGTGTGTGTGTGTGTGTGTGTGTGTGTGTGTGTGTGTGTGTGTGTGTGTGTGTGTGTGTGTGTGTGTGTGTGTGTGTGGTGTGTTGTGTGTGTGTGTGTGTGTGTGTGTGTGTGTGTGTGTGTGTGTGTGTGTGTGTGTGTGTGTGTGTGTGTGTGTGTGTGTGTGTGTGTGTGTGTGTGTGTGAAGGGGGGGGCATGCATACATCAAACAGAGACGGTCGGTCAATATTAGGGTATGGAGAATCAACACGCTCTTTTAAAGGAGAGGCTTATGCTCAAACATCACAGTGCCGGTTGCAGGGCCTGTGCATTTCCCGAGGCCCGGATCGCCATTTCTCATTTGTTGCATTAGCGGGAAAGACGGCGTACAAATAAAATTTCCCTGAGCAAGGGAAGGTATCTTTGCATACAAAACAAGGCTGTGTGTAATTTTCAACGGGGCGAGAAGGGGAAATGAAAGGGCACGAGGGGAGGGATAAATATGCACCTCCATCACTCGGGAAAACACATTTAGGACATTAGCATTTTTGAAATAGTGCATTTAAAGAGCCAAACTGTTTTCCTGATAAGAGAATGAGCACTGTGGGGGTTAGAGGTGGGATTTAGACATGGAGAAGGTGGAATTTGCCACATAATATGATTATCTGGATGGTTTCCATTTACCTCTTTGAGTATGACTTTACCTGCAGGCGCATTTCTTTCCTTCCGTGTACAGAAAAGCTTCAATTGGACCATTTTTCCCTCTTTATCTCACCTGAACTGAAAGTTTTCATGGACATTTATGTATGAAGTGAGTCTCATTAGGTGTAACATTTGGCAGCACGCACAGCAGCTTGTGCCATTCAGCGTTGAGGAGCAGAATAACATGTCTCCAGTTATTTCTGCATCAAAACAGACTACTTTTACTCACACTTCATTTTTAGAAGCCCATTTTAGCTTTATTGGCCATTCTCCGTACGCGTAAACACACAAACAGCAATTCCTCTTCAAAATATTAGAGTCTGTGCTGATTGCCGCCACCTGCGTTATCACACAGGCGACGAAGCAGATGTAGGAGAACGACTTTGTGTAGAAAGCACAGCTGAGACGTGGCGTCAAATCTGGCAAAGTGCTGTAAGAATCTGTTTGATCTGCAGCACAGAGGAGAATTCAGCACTGACGACGAATGTCTGCCAGCTGAAGACATGGAAGAAATCCAGACCCACCTACAACCACTGCATGTGGCCTGGCCACAAAATAGTACACTGCTGGTCAAATATAGTGCAGGAGCTCGAGAGTATTTTTGGTGACGGGTGTGATGTGAACCTTCTGTTCTCAGTTTCCTGTATGGGAAGATTTATGATGAAAACTCTAAAAGACAGACGACTGGGTCAATAGGCTGCACAAAACATGATTCAATCTCAAAATTATACACTGGAACCAAAGTAGATGTCTTTTGTTCTTCTTAAATGGAATTTTGAATCATTGTTTTATATCTTTCTATAGCTCAGTGTATCCGTTTACCTGCATGCGTCGACACACATCCATGATTTCATTATGCGTTTCACTTTGCAATATACTCTATTGAAATACCATTGAAACAGCAGTTATACCATTGAAACAGCAGTATGTGGTCACATACAGTTATATATATGAAAGCTAGACCAGTTACTCCTGAGTCTCTGAGTCATAACATGTCACATTCGGCCTCTACGTCCCTCCCTCTAGCCACTTCCCCTCTCATTGCCATTCTCTTCCTGTCCACCAGATGCCCTCTGACTTTTCCTCCATTCCCGGTCTCATCACTTTTGAAATCGCTCACTCACAGCCTTTTAAATGTGCAGGTTCCACTTTGTCTGCATCTAGTTTCTATCCCAGTCATTGAGTCATTGATTCAGCAGCTTCTTAATGACTGTTTAAATGCCTGCCTGTGTTGTTCAACCTGAATCAAACACATCAAAGAAAGAAAAAGCAGCGTTACATTAAACCAGTTTGTATTCACAAGGACAATTTGTGATAATAAAGCATATGGGTTGATGAAAAGTTTAACATCATGGTTCCTTTGTTTAGTGATTTGTGTTCCTTTCAATTATCTGTATCATTTCATTTTAATGACAGATAGTCTAAGCAAACACTAAAACGCTCTTCTTGTTCGTCTCTAACAAGACTTGTCACTTTACATTCAGGTTCGCAATCAAATAATAGACAATAATTGACTTGTGGGGTCTCCCGCTGCTGTAAGCTTCACTGGCCGTCTGAAAAAGCCATGAATGAACCGCTCTCCCTCCACCTCTCCCTCTTGTCATGCCAAATTGTGTTTTACAGCATCTGTTCATTATAGATGGCCGACATGATGGATATGGTCATAATATTAATGTAAGACTGACACAGCGGAGACATGAATCACGGCCGACTTTATTTCAAAGCCAGCGTTTCATTGGCCCACCACTAAAAAGTGATATATAAATGTCAGCGAATGGCAGCCGTAAAGCGTTATGAAGTACATTTGATGGTGCATTTTTACCGTTATCAACCCGCTGTTATTTACTAATGTGTCTTCTTCATGTGACAGCAGTCTTTTGCGGATTGTGTATTTAAAGTCTCCATCTTTTGTCTTCTTCAGGTGATGGTTTGGCTGGGAGAAGATGGAAAGGTAAGATCAGGCAGAAAAAAGAATTGTGCTCATATGTAGTGAGTGCCTTTGGGTACGGAAGCCCAAGAATGACTTTAAATTGAAAGCATTCAATCAAATTGAACTTTCATTTCCCATATGTATATACCATCTTCGACAAGGGGTCATTACTCATTTCAAACCATGCATTCAGAGGGATTTGGGTTTTTTCATAAAGCATAAAGAAATGAAAATCTGAAAAATATAAGTAGCGCTCTGTAGTCATTCCGTTATTTGTTTCAATTGTTTTGATTCATAATCTTAATAAGAGAGAGAAGTATGTTTGACCAGCTGTTCTCATTGCAACATGATCTATTAATGTTGTATACTGCGAAAGGAAATGTAGTACAAAATAATATGGAAGCACCCTGGAGACAATGTTACAAAAAAGCAAAAGCAACACCATTAATAGAAATATATTTTTAAATGTAGGCGTATTTAAGATAAATTGATTATATAAACGTCACTCGTCTTTTCCAATTTTCAGATAACATAAGCAAATTATCCCCGTTTAACTGCAAATACATGCTTATTGAAATGTCCTCCAATAAAAAAAAAAAAATTGCCAATCAGTTAGACTTTAATTATTTCAATTATAATTCAAACTTTAAACCATGAATATGTATTTCATTTGGCTACTGCACAACAAACTTCCATTTGAACTTTGGCAGCCACGATGATTTCTCAAATATGTTTCAAAATGAAAGCTTGAGTGCATTTCTAAAATACATTTGGTTTGAATGTAATGATTTGAGTTGGCTCGTGGCACTCCGGACGGCTGTCAGTGAGATAGGGAATCACGATGGAATAATTATCCGAGCTAGCATCAGCGTCACTTTCAGTTTGACGTGATTGAAGAGGCTCGTGTTTTCACTCGTGCGGATTTAAAAGTTAGAAGCTCTTTGGCACTTTCTGAAACATCGAGCATCAGATTGAACTGTGTGTGTTGAATGTTATGTTATTGCACAGATGTGATTCAAATATTTGATATACATTTCTTAGAGGCTCAGACTCACTGGAACTTTGATCTGATTCTGGTCTGGTTCTAGCCTCACAGTAAACAACTGTAACACACTGTCCATAACAAACACTCTGAGTCTCTCTCCTGCTCTCAGAATGGATGTGTTCAGATTAGTGACTGCTTGCCTGTAAATGTAACTGCATGTAATCCTCTCAGACTCAAACAGCCGTCAAACTTACATTTATCACAACTTATAGTAGTTATAGTCAACAAATTATCATTTTGACGCTTGTTTTAGTCAATTATCATGTTATCTCAATACATCTGTAACATAATCCAACACTAAATATGGCTGTGTCTTTATTTTGTCATTTTACCCGCTTAAATAATGTATTTCTATGAATTCTAATTTATTTAATTTATTAGTTAATTTGATTTATACATATTATTATTTAAAATAATGTCCTTAATGTAAAAAAAATGCTTTTTGACTTTGAAAAGGCGGGTTTATTTGTATTAATACTGTGTATATCAATACAAATACTTTTTATAAATACATGAACAGACAAACTATTGAATAAAAATGATGTATATATACATATTAAATAGAGGAAGTCCAGGTTACTTATTCAATAGTGCTATTAATATATGTAAATAAGTGTTGAAATGCTTCATACAGTACTCTGTCATACAATACTAAGAGCTAGTGTTCCCTTTCTGATCAGAAAATATTAATCTTAGTCATTTTCTCATCAGGAATTCAGATTTGAGTTCTGTAGCTGCATTAGGAGTTTCAATATTGTGGTGTTGACATTTCTGAGGCTTTCAGTGACAGTGTGGTCACAACCTTAGTCTCTCCACCCTCATATAATGACAGATCTGAAAAATGAAAGCCATATGTATATCCAAGTAAAACATGTTTTCCCTTTAATGGCTCTGGAAAAGCCTCCATCAACTGAATACAGGAATGTTCTGCTTATTGGCGCTGCACACAAATGCAAACATGAAACACATATAAAACAAGGTGGAGTGTGAGGTTTTTAACTGCTAATACAAATCATAGGAAGTTTTAAGTAAACATTTCAGACACAGGCAATTCAAAATGCTAGTAGTGAGATTACTTTGTGTTTACGTATTTTTTTAAATACAGAAAACATACAAGTAACACATGTACCAATACACAAGTAACAATAAGATGAAAAAAAATTATATTCAACTGTAACAGACTAAAAAAAGACAGAATAAATCAAGTAATGCAACAATCTAAGAATCTTCAGTAACATAACAAAACATTTGAATAATGATAATAATAACTGTGCCTTCACAAGGTACCCATAATACAACATCATTAAATCTGGATTAAAAGAACATAATACACAGAAAACGCAATTTAAAACAAATGTCTATGTATGATATAATTCAGCAGACTCAATGTAAACGTCCTAATGTTTATTAAAAAACAACAAGACGCCCTCCTGAGCCTCTGATTGGCTGCTTGTCTGTGATGCTGGAGGAAGGTTAATGTCACTTAATATCATAATCACTGCAACTTAAATGGTCAAGTGGCCTGCTAGATATACTGTGTGTGTGTGTGTGTGTGTGTGTGTGTGTGTGTGTGTGTGTGTGTGTGTGTGTGTGTGTGTGTGTGTGTGTGTGTGTGTGTGTGTGTGTGTGTGTGTGTGTGTGTGTAGTGTGTGTGTGTGTGTGTGTGTGTGTGTGTGTGTGTGTGTGTGTGTGTGTGTGTGTGTGTGTGTGTGTGTGTTGTGTGTGTGTGTGTGTGTGCGTGCGTGTGTGTGTGAACAAATCCTGCATGACTTGCCTGGATTGCCTCCGTGGTGTTACTGTTCGCAGATAAAAAACAATCTTCGTCTAATATTTTTTCCATGACATCAAGTAATGTAAATTACGACGGGGTGTTGGTATGTAGTCTGTAATTACACATCACCTCCCTCCCTCTTCTCCCCCCACACCCTCCTCCCCTCCCCTTCCCGTTCTTCTTCACGCCGTCAGTGGATCTCGTGTTGGGGTCTGCTCTCTGCTTCCTGTTAGAAAGACGACTGCTGCACCCTACAGTTTGAAACTCTTCCCTCATGCAAACACTTCTCCTTTTCTCTCACTGAAAACTGACCAATGTTCACGTTTATTCAATATAAAAACACAAAGGAGGCTTCTCTGACATCACAGCCAGATGAAACTCCTGACCATCAGACGGTATTTTTAGTGTTTTAACTAAACTTCGTCTTCCTTTCGACACGGTAATGAATGAATAAAGAGTTTCAGTGTTATGCTGAAGCTTTAAAGTGCCTCCAAGTCTTCAATAATTACAGCCGTCTGGTTTCACTCCCGAGTTTTACTGTCTTATGATGGGCGAAATGAAATATCAAAGGCTTTTCTCCCGTAGAGAGTAGAGTTTTCTCAGCATATAAACTCTGAATATTTGCTAGAATTGATCATATTTAACTGAATTTACACAAAATATTGTTTTATTTTACCGCATTTCAAAATCATGATTTATCGAGTGACAGATTGTCTAATAAAGTATTATTCTAATTTAAAAAATATGGCAAAGCCAGCACGCTAAATCTCAAATCTAACTGCAATCCACATTACTCGCTTGTTGTAAATTATATATGTAGATATTTGCAGTAAAATATTAAAATGTAAGACTTAAGAAAGTATGAAATCTGTTTCCACTGTTTGTCATTAATAACAGTTAATATGTTTCTGTTATGGTGTTTTTCCTCTTTACTCTGGCCTTTTTAATTAGAGAATCTTGCTCAATACTTGATTTCTTTTTTGGAAATATTTAATTAAATATATTGTAAAAGTTACTGGCATTTAAAAAAAAAATGTTTGCAGATACTCGATTTGGAGTTTAATTTAATATAATATCATCTGCTTTTCTGTATCCTAATGCAGCTGGAATATTGCATACTTTTGAGTGCAACATTTAACACACAATTATAATCCTTCCTTTGGGAAAAAAATAAAAAGTCTCATTTGATAATGTATATTTAAATATGTGTATGAATTGCACTCATTAAAGGCACCTATGGGTCTGATGTGTTGATTATGAATGCTCCTAGCTTCAGGGTCACCACATCTGACCTTTCAGTATTTCATTTAGATTTTGTTTGGTTTTTTTGGGCAGCTTTTAAATTAACAATGTTCCTCTGTTTAGTCTTCTCCACCTTTTGTGAACATTTAACAGATTATTTAACTTTTTTTCAATATGCAGATTTCATATAGAGCTCATTTAAATCCTGAATAGTAAATAAAACATATGAACCAGTGAAATATGTCTTTCTGACAGTTTGAGTAACACCACAGTGTCAGTTTCTCCTCTCAGCCATTCCTCGATAGCTCCTGTTTCAGGATTAAAGATGCCGATATTCACAGTGTCTCTAAATGAGCTTTTTCACCACCCTGAATGTATACCTCACTTTGACCGGATTCAGTTCAACCTAGAGATTTGAAAGTGCACGATTTCAGCTGTTAAGTCATTAAAAACAGAAGTATGTGTCAAACTGCATCATATTCACAATGGCAGAAATAGATGATCCGTTTATTCTCTCAAATGTATTCTGAATCAGTAAAGAGTCTGCCAAATATCAGGACAAGATGAGGTTTAACTCAAAACGTCATAAATACCTCTGGTAAAAGCAGATAATGCTATGCTTCAAACTTTTTAAAAAGCCACACCCTGTCATAATTATCATCATTTATTCTACACACTCTTATATACAAGTATTTCTATATTGCTGCAGTCTCAGAATAAAAAACGTATCTGCATATGTTCTTGAATATAAACAACAATAATATATGTACACACATCCATCCAACATATCATTTATCTTTTTATGACCATTTAAGTCATTGTGATCTCTATTTATAAGCGTCTCGTGCATTATAGTAATTGTATCATTATCTTGTAATTTTCAAAGCAATGACACCAGTATATAAGTGTACTGGATAATGATCCATGAACATATTTAATATACAGATGCAATCACAATAGACGTACTGTGTCTCACAAATTAACTGCCTATTTACAATATGTGTCAGTGTATAGCCACATGATATGTAATTCATTGCATATATAATCCTGACATCATTAAATGCATATGTGCAATTAAAGTGTAATTATCCTGGAGTCATCATCAGCCGCGACCTCAATGATGAGTGTAAAGGTATACAAAATAAAGCTTTAGTATTTCTATTTAAATGCTATTTTTACAGGAAGACATGATCATTTAGCATCTTACCTGAGGTCAGTTTACAGCAGGACTGAAACTCGGACCAAAACACCCAGAGACGCAACCCGAATGGAAATCTGCCAAAAACAACTGCTGACACAGAAAACAGCTTTTCATTCATCTCATTTGATCTGCTTATCAAACTCTTATAAAGACTCATGTAGTCTTGCACCATATAACATTTTGGGTTAGGGTTAGGGTTAGGGTTAGGGTTAGGGTTAGGGAAACCAGATTTTCTGTCTTTTTCAACGCTGACATATTCACACTGTCGTAAAATGTTTTTAGGGATAAGACACTTTTGGTTGCAGGGCTGGAGGTCAAAAGTCAAATAAATGAGTGGAAAATAGCTACATGTTTTGTATAGTATAGTCTTACTCGTTGTTTTCCCTTTTATTTTTGCTTAATTTCACAGATTTTTTTATGTTTTCTAGATAGTTGCCGATTCCATTTTGCGTGAGTTTTTTGGTCCTTGCCTGTTCTTGTTGTGATGTTTTATATGTCGGTGTAAGAAGTACAGATATGTGGTGTTACACACTTTAGAGGACTTAATGTGCAGCATTGTTGATGATAAATTGTGAAAATAGTGTCGGCTTTACAGAAAAACAACAACATTAGACACAACTGTCCAAGATATACAGTAGCATAGTCGAGATTCTTATGATAATGACTCATTTCCTAGCTAATCAATATGTCAAAAAGTTGAAGTGCAAACACAAATTTAGATAAGCAAATAACCTCGGGAAAAAGGGCTTTATTTTCTGCTTCTAGTTAGGGATGAGATCTGTACAGATTATCTCAAAATGTGCTCTTATTTTGTCTGAGGCGACTTTAAGCAATGATCCTTCATTTGTCTTCATTCTGCGTTTTTAAAATAGTTCCCTGAGATTACCTGTCAACTGTGTCAGCGGTCGAAGTTTAAAGATTAAAACCCCAAGAATATCTGATTGTGCTGTAGTTTGAATTTAATCCAGCTTTAGTGTCTGAGGAGGGGGAGGAGGGGGGTGAAAGTTGAGATGGAGACGCTTTGACTTGACTTCTCTCTGGCCGCTTTAAGACGAGCCGCTCGGAGATAGACGCAGTAAATAGAAAACAGTGATTGTGCTTCTTCGCTCTGCCTCCCCCTCCCGTAATCTGATTGGGCACGTTCCACCGAATCGAGGGCAACGCCAAAACAAAGATCACCAATCAGATAGAGAGGGGCTCCCTCTGACTTCTTGGCATGCTATGAATGCTTCGCCCTCTCATGTGCGCTAGTATCTAGCAGCGAGATTCCCCGTGTCGCTTTTATGTGTTAATCGTCACCGCTCAGTGAGACTATTGTGCTGTCTGCATCGCCGGGGGAGGAAACCGCAAAAAAGGGGGTGTTGAAGGGAGGGGGGCAGTTTATATGGGGAATGAAATGCGAGTGGCGCAGACTGCCAGCACCGTTTTCACACGAGCTGAGAGTCGCCTCATCACCCCGCTGACGGAGGTCCAAGAGTGCAATGTGCTGCTCTGCCTCCACAGACTCCTCTAATTGGTGGGACTTTGCTTAAATATTCAGCACAATTGTCACCTGAAGATTTAACAGAGACAGGTGCTAAAAAGTTCTGCCAGGATTTACCTGTGGTCTCTTCAAGGTTTCACATCTGTGGTTTAGCTCACCTGTCCACACTCTGTGATTTATGGGACGTTTCAAAGTTTAAGTGGAAACGGAATCTCTCAACTCTACACGTTGAGTGTCTTTAAGTCCCTCTTTTAGGAGGTGCATTATGATAAGTTCATGTTGCGTGGACAAACCGTGTTGATACTTACATTTTAGAATGTACCAACATGTTAAATGCATGTAATGATGGATATTAAACTAAATGTGACGTCTTTTATTCTTATATTTATGTCATAAAAGTCAATGAAAAGTAGTAAATACTAAGCCACAACAAAACCAATGTTGTCCCCTTATAATATATCCTTTAACTTGCAAAGGCTTTTCTTAAGGAAAGAGTCACATATAGTGTTTGAAAAGTAACAATGATGCATCGTTTTGCACTGTTTTTTTAATTTCAATGATTAAAAGTTGTATTAGTATACCAGGGGTTCCCAACCTTTTTTCCCAAGGGCCCCCCCAAATGACTCCTGTTGGACACTTTACGGGCAGAAGAAACATTTCTATTAAAGAAACAATTATACATTTCTGTCTTTTTATGCCTTTAATAGCTACTAACTTGAATTTTTATTCTAATTAATTAATCAATTATTTTGTATATTTTATTGTAATGTAGAGACAAGGCTTTTAGTGACAATCATGTATTGCGTTACAATTATATGTAAAAAAAAAAAGTCTAAATATGATATTTGGCATTAAATCATCTGAGGCCTGGCACCCCCCCTGCGATCAAGGGGGGCGCGCCCCCCAGGTTGGGAACCACTGCCATGGTGGAAACGAATAAGAATGGTTGTCCTTTCTTATTAGGGATTCCCGTAAATTAGTTTTTTTCTACTTTGTTTTACATGAAAAGTACAATGAAAGCTACTGTATATAACTTTCTCAGTGAGTTACTCAGATGAGTACCAGGAGACAATGTTTGGTACTCAGGGCTGCCCACGCAAAGTTATGTGTTCAGCCCCTCGACGGTGGGGGGGTGCGGGTGTGTGCTAGTGGAGCAGGCGCGTAGAACTCGTCCGGAAGTTGTGGCACAATTCCGTTGTACACACCGACGTGAAAAGCAGCCCCGTCTGTGCGCACGGCGACCGGCTCTGTCGTCCAGTGATCTAAGCGCCTTCTGGAAATGCTTCAAAAGTCTGTCGGTACGCAAATGCGCTTTGTGACACAAGTGACGTTACGCATTTCAGATGTTTGCCGCACATGCGTACCTGCGTACCAGTTATGTGCACCCCTGTGTATATTATATTAAGATGAAAGGGGAAATAGTTATTTACTTTTCTCCAACGTTTGGCATGTTGTGATGGTTTTTCTGGGAGGATTTGACATCAAACCAAGATCTAAAAGTAGGTTTTGCTGCACAAGATGAGATGAATTCAAACAGGTGAACAGGTTAAGGGGAATTTAAAGTGTGAAATTAAGTGAGTCTGCTGCTTAAAAAAGAACAAAAACACAGAAAGCTGCTCAGCTGCAGCTCTGCTCTGAATACTAATTTATCAGCAGTGTGTGGGTGGGTGGGTGGGTGGGTGTGTAAAGCAGATGCCATTCTGCTGATCTCAATCCACATCCATCCGTCTACAACCCGAATCTTCTGTAGGCCACGGGGACGAGCCGCCTCTCCTCTCCGCAGGTCAGGCGGCGTCCAAAATGTTTGATCTCGTCTCGCAGGTCGAGCGGCGCCTGACGGAGAACATCTGCCCGCTAAAAACCCACAAGCTGCACACACGACATCAACAGTGTGTGTGTGTGTGTGTGTGTGTGTGTGTGTGTGTGTGTGTGTGTGTGTGTGTGTGTGTGTGTGTGTGTGTGTGTGTGTGTGTGTGTGTGTGTGTGTGTGTGTGTGTGTGTGGTGTGTGTGTGTGTGTGTGTGTGTGTGTGTGTGTGTGTGTGTGTGTGTGTGTGTGTGTGTGTGTGTCTGCTGCACACAGTGTCAGCGACAGTGTTGCATGTTGACGCAACTGCTGAGTTAGCTGCGTTTCAACAAGTTACCATGTGATCTGGAATGGAAATGACAACACAGGACTCGCCACTGTATACAAGTGCAATTCAATGATTAAATTACAAATAATAAAAACATATATGATGTGGTAAAAATACATAATAAGATCAATATTTGTAATTAGAAACAGTTTTTTCAAAGAATATATACTGTAAGGGATAAAAAATGAATAAACTTAAGATATTAAAATCTATAAAAATGTAATAATTACATGGAAAATAAATTCTTAATTTACACAAACCAATATAACAAATATATTTTACATTTTATAAAATATTCGAATAAATTAAATGTTGTAATAATTATAATAATACAAATATTTTATTACAGACAAAAATATCAAAACAAATCCTAGATAATTATGACAAATATTAAAGAAATAGACAATTTAAAAAAAAAATGTTTGGACCCCTACTGTGTTGCTTTACCCCATTCAATCTAAACTTTTAAGGAAATTGCTGCAGATTTCTAGCAAATAGCACTTTAACCCCGAGCCACTGTGCCTACTCAACCTGATAACTCAACCTAATAATCTGACCTCTAAAAGCGTGTTTGCAGCAGCCGAATAAAAGCAAGTTTGGAGAGGTTTAAAGGTTGCATGGACTATGTAAAGTGCAGCTCATTACGACTCAAACTGCACGCCGTCTCCTCTGCAGAAACCAGTGTGCAGGAGGTTTAGAGGTTGAGTGAAAATGCAGTGAAACCATTTGCCTTTCCTGAAGAAGCACAGTCAATATTATGTGAGGCATTACCGGTCAAACATATGCACATTCCCTACTCGAGTCCTTCTTGATAAAGCTCAAACACGTTCGGTATCGTCTATCAAACACCGGGGGGAGGATGGGGTGAGGCTGGTTGAACAGAAGTTTTTTCCACGGTACCGAGCGGGTTATTTTATTGACGTGGGAAGACACAGGAAACGAGCTGCTTTCACTCTTGCATGTCGAGTCCTTCTGTTGGCGCGTGAATCCAAAACAATTTCACATTTTGAGAAATACGGGGGCAGCTGGCGTTCCCACAGCCGTGCAGGAATTAGCCGTTTATGCGCTGCAACCCTATCTGCTCTGCACCTGGGCGGCTAGCGTGGCAGCCCAGCACCTTTTGACTGGGCCACACAGGCCACTGCTGCACTGAGTGTGTGTGTGTGAGAGGGAGGGAAATAGAATGTACACTTATTGCATGATTTTCTGGAATGCCTTCCTGCATATTTGACATTTTTCTTCTATTTACTTAATTTAGTGGGAGTTTCTCAGCCGTGAGGCACTTGTAAAAACACACCTAAAAGTCTATAAGGTGTCAAGTTGAAGTTTGAAAAGTATATTATAGTCAAGATGACTCACTGCAGTTCACTGTAGTACTGTCCCCCTCATACCTGTCTGCTTAAAAATATATCTTTGTATGTTATCCCTGCTTGTGTTTTTGTCATATTTTGCTATTCTTATCTGTTTTGATGTCTGTTCTAAGCCATCTTTAGGTGTTATGAAAGGTGCCCCCAACTAAAAGGCAATATATTTTATATAATTAAATCTCAAATGAATGCAGAATTTAGAACACACATAGAATATAGCACTTACATAAAATCAAATTAGCATTCATTTAGCAGGTCATATGTACGTTTCTGTAACCCTGATGCAAACAAGATCTTATATTAATAAAACAGAAGTTTATTGTCTTTATTTCTCTAATTGCTAGATTTGTTTAAACTAAACCTAAATATTGTAGATCTTAAATACCACGCTCACTATACAGAGCAAGGAAGTATCTATAGCCTCACTAGAATTCTTTAAAACCTGCAACAAGTAAATGTTTAATTAGCGAGACTTGATGATTTTGGGTTTTGGTACGTAGATTTTGTCTCGTAAATGCAGTTTGAGAGGTATTTTCCCGAGCGGCCAGAAAGCAAAGTTAGCCGTGAAATCCTGGTGAGCCGTCTCTGTGAGAAATATGGGAGTTGGAGCTGAAGGCAGCGGTGAGGAGCGAACATGTTGTCGCCCGTGTCGAACATCTGACCTGGCTGGAACCTGCGGAGAGCAGCACAGCTGAACAGGAGGCTGTCTGGATCGTGGGGGAATAGGGGGAGGCTTGGCTGTACATGCTTGGCTTCTTGCCCCGGTCCCTTTGACCAGACAGCTGAACTAGCGAGGGGAGGAAGGGAGGGAAAGAGAGAGAAATGTTTGTTTTATACATTACAACATAATAATCCCCAGTTATCTATCATTTAGCCTCCATCTCACCTGTCAATCAAACACCTGGTGCAGCACTAAGAGAGTGACAGATCAGCCTCCTCCCTCACAGGTGGTGTTTGTGTGTGTACATATACACGTTTGTGCCAGGCTGTAGGATTCAGGGGTTGTAACGATTGACAGATGCACATCGAAAAAGCTCAGAGATTCAGCTATGTGGATACACGACTACTCAACCCACATTGTTCATGAAATAATAAATACAAATAATGTGCCAGCTGTCAGCTCTCCCTCTCTCTGCCCCTCGCCAGCATGTGTGTGACCTACAACATACAGTCTGAACACAAAATATAGTCCATTAATGACACTATAATAAAACACTGCAGACAAACCTTTGCTGCTAGGAGCAATAGTAGCGTAATACATTTGTTTTAACTCATTTGTGGTTGTTTTTTGTGTTTAAAACAACAATTGAATTGATTTGATCAGTGTTTTGTTTTGACATTGTGTGTTTGCTCATGTGTGTGTACTTGTAGGCGTGCAGAGTGTGGCTGTGTCCGCATGTGACCGCCTCCACTGGGTCCCGACGGGGGTGATGCCGGTGGCCCCGCCCATCCCGGCCCGGTTCCAGCCAATCAGGAGCTGACGTGCGGTGAGAGGAGAGGGCTGCGCTGACAGATGGCGCGGCTGACCTGAAAACCTGCCCCCTCTTCAGGGTTCAGCAGCCGGCAGATGACAGGTATTATTTCATAACCCAGAGACTGTCACTCACACACACACACACACACACTTTTGCCTTCAGCTCAAATCATTAACTAGTTGCTGAGTGATTTCCTGTTGAGTTATGTTCACTTTTAGCAGTTTTCTAGTAGCTCCGAAAAGTTTTTGGATTACATCTGAACCTGACTCATTTATTATTCTTTATTTAATCCACTTACAGTATTCTCTAATTGACAGATACAGTACTCTGTATTCGAGTAAACTGTAAAACCCACCTATGAAAAGCACCTAGACAAAAACCATAATTATGTCCCTTGATTTGAATACACTTAACTGAATTTGTTTATCATTTTTAACTACCTTCTTTACCTCATTGTGCCATTTATTATCTTTTAAAAGTATTTCCTTGGGTTTCTGAGACTGCAGATTCCCTGAACTCAAACACACACATACTCTAGTACACACAAGTTACGGTGTACCAGCTCACAGTACGCATAATTTCACACTTATTCATACACACACACACACATTTATCCAAGGCTCCAACCAGCCATGTAACTCTGATGTCAGGGCAAATCTGTCTGGCAGAAAGTGCTTTTTGATGAAGTCGTTCATACATTTTAATACAACATGTCAGCTAACATGATGTATAGACTGGCTGCTCATTCATATTTCAAACAGTCTGCCGTTGAAAAAACAGCAGGGTGTACCTTGCTCTACCTTAAAGTGCTGCCTGGTTACGGCTGTCAGCGCAGAGAAACGCCGCGAGCTGTTACACCTCTGGATCTGAGGCGCAGGGATTTCACTACAAATCCACCGTGTCAGGATGCAGTGTGCGGGAGCATCGAGAAACAGAACTAGCTTCAATCAAATCTGCAATAAATTTGGGAAATAACGTCATGCAAAATGTCTTTTACGGTATGAATCATTCATTTTTACTTAATCATTTAATAATATTAAAAGCTACGTAGAAAGTCATTTTACATCTGTACATCTACTCAAATAAAAAGTACTTTACCTGAGTATTTGTACTTTACCTGAATACATGTAGCGTGTGGCAGAGAAACACAGGGATTTTAGCCTTTGCAGACCATTTACATGCACACAAATCTATATAACACACAGGAAAGTGAAAACCTTAAAAAGCAGTGTAGGGCCCCTTTAATCAGAAAGATTGTGGTTGTTGTTCCTAAGTGATTGGCAGTCATGTTTAGTAAACATTACCTAAACTGGAAGATATACTGTATTTCTTGGGGACTATTTTCAGCGGCAGATTAATCACATTTTCTGCTTTAGTGAGTATTTCTTGCAGCAGGACGGTGTTATCGAGTCAAAATGACCTACAGTGTGTGTGTTCATGCTACTGAAGGAACAGTCACGCAGCGTCCACACGGCAGCGTGCGTTGAAGCTTGCCGGCGGGCGTGTCTGAAACTCGACCAATCACATGAATCTTCCGCCCTGGACACACAAGCACGCGGTTTGATTGGCTAGAGCTTGTACTGACATATGATTTCATTGGCTGACGCTTCCGTCGAAGCTTCAAAAGTTGAAATGTTCTCAACTTTTGAAGCGAAGCAACGGAACCACAATGCAGTTCGGGAAAGCGTGACGTCACCCCATTGAGATTGAACGCAGGCCGCCGTGTGGACGGGCCGTCAGTGCAGCAGTGTCCCTCATTGATGAGTTTTTAAAACTTTTTGGACAACAATGAAGAAGACTTGTTGAAACGTTTTACTTTTAGAGTTCCAACATGGAGCCACGTTTAAACCCCCTACAGATAAAAGAGATCTCAAACATTGAGTGTAAAGGAGAAATATGAAAATATTCACAGTGCGAGCATCATATCGAATTCTCCTTCACATAACTCCGAGTGGTTCTCGCCTCGCTGAGTCGAAAGGTGGCCGATATCTGATTTTTCCAACCTAAGCCTCTCGCCTTGTATGAAAATGAGACACATTACCGGTCCATTAATTGATCCGGGCGCTGCTTTGAAATGTGGCCCTCCCTGAGAATCAGGAATTAGGGCCTGGCTCCGGGGCCAATTAGGTGAGTCCTCTCCGGCTCCTGAGACGCATCTCAATCAGTCGGAGCGTCCGCAGGTGAAATGCCAGACGCCGTGAATGCTAAAGCTATTCATGCCCGAGTCATGCCATGCATACAGCGCAGGGGGCAGAGGCTAATCATCTCTCATTGGCTGCTTTTACCTTTCATGATGCTCCTCCTCACTCAATATGTGTTAGCAGCTTTTACCTTCCATTTTTTCATCTATGCCAATAATAGCAGCAGCGCATCTATGAATAGCAAAGAAGAAGAGATGGAGAGGTAATTATCCCCCTGGGAGGACCCCCCCTCTCCCTCATTTTACACATTTTTAGATGTTACATGCTGGCAAGTTATAGCTTTGATAGGAGTCGTGTCATGTTCTTTTGATCGCTATTTTTGAATTTCCATTTGATAAAAAAGTGTGCCTTATTGGGGGTTAATAGTGTCACCGCAAAATAGAGTGGAACAGGAGGATTATAACAAACGTACAATAATAATTTCCCATCATAATTTATTAAGCCAAGAACAAATGAACAGCAGTATGCACGTTAACATACAGCTTATTGGACGAAAAAGTGAAACAATTAGATTTCTCAGTCTAGAATGAAATAAAATAAAATATTTAAATAATTATAGGCAGTTAAAAAAAGATTACAAAAATGATATAAACATTAGAAGGATGTCCGATTAAAGATAAATTAATGTTAACAATGATATAACCATAGGAATATAAATTAATAATAAAATAAAGATACAAAGGGGAAATGTAGATTATAATACAAATCATAATACAAATATTTTAATAAACATTAGAAGTGAAAGTTGAAATATGAAATGAAAGGAAAATGAAATATATGTATACAAAGTTATGAGGTTAATGTAAAATATGATATAAAAGTTAAAAAAAAGTACATAAGTTAATGTAAAGTGTCCAATAAAAGATTAAATCAAAACAAAATAATAATATTTATATCAACGTATTAGGTTAAAATAAATGTAAAATAATATATAATCAAATGATTAACATGAACACGCCTCCCTGTCTGGCATATTCCAGCCCTGGGAGCGGACCATGTGCTGTGTTCAGATGTGTCCTCCTCACTAAACCCGATGTAATCCCGCTTTCAGCCAGCGGGAGCTTTAATTGAAATAATCCCCGCCGATGAGCCAGTGTCCTGATGGGTCCAGTTTAACCCTCTGTGTGACTCTGACCTTTCCCTCGCTGCTCGCTGGGACCATCTGAACCCGGCCCAGTGAGGACATCTGCTCCAGTACTCGGGGGTGCGTTTGATCCGCCCGACTGCCCCCAGAGGCCTCCACCAGTTTCAGGGGGCACATGACGGTTTAATATCAGTAACATGAGGGAATCAGAAGTCATTAATCCTTTATTTGTCTCACAGCAGGCTGGTCATCATTGTTAAAGCAGCAAAGAGAACAGGCAGAATGATCATATTAAATAAAGAGGCAATACAATCAAATATGTACACCATAAAACCAAATGAGTAAGAAAGGAGATTTTTCACATACTTTCAAAAGTGGCGGACTGGGGCTAAAAATCAGCCGGGGACTCTCGACCGGCCCACCTCGGTACCGCAATTACATACCGCTAGTAAATTGTCGACGGGGAACGGGGGTACTAGTGACTTATTCGACCGGCCCACATCGTCCGACCGGCCCAAAAGTGGAACAAAAAAGTATATTAGGAGATTTAACCATCCCTGTGATACTGCAACAGAGCAACCTGTCATTTATATAAAAACATGCTTTTTATTTGACACTTTTTTCAGTGTGACGTCCTGGACAAACATGAATATACAGGTTCATTTAGGCATAGGACACGTCTGAGACACTTTCAATGGAGGCAGCAGCATAGAAAACTAACACTATATTAGATTTAATATAAATAAAAGGTCAACACTTCAAATGTCCCGCTGCCTTAAACAAAAACTCTCTTACTCTGAATGTTTTAAACACACAGATGTTCGCTGATAAACTGTGACACAGAAGTAAAGGCTACACATTGTCTGTTTTAAGGATTTTTAAACATGCCCACCGTGTTTAAACATCGGTGTTTATAATGCATCACCTCTGAATTATTATCCAGCGTGTGTTCTGCACTAATGAATGTGTTTCTCTGTCCATATTTAGTTATTCCGAGTCTGAATGGCTCCGTCTCTGCCTCTTTTTCCTGCCACTGTATCTAAAACAGTGCATTAACATCTGCAGCCCATTTAGTGCTGCTGACACCAGGCTAATAACAGAGTGTGTGTGTGTGTGTGTGTGTGTGTGTGTGTGTGTGTGTGTGTGTGTGTGTGTGTGTGTGTGTGTGTGTGTGTGTGTGTGTGTGTGTGTGTGTGTGTGTGTGTGTGTGTGTGAGAGACGCTTAAGCACTAGCCAACAAGCACAGCTGAAAGGTGTCACCGAGGCTCCTACGCCTCCTCTAACAGTCACTGATTCAGGGGGCGCTTGTTTTTCCTTTTTTTTGGTGCATCCTCAAGCTGCTGGCTTTAAAAGGAACATTCAACAGAAATGTTTTGTGTTCCACATCCAGTAGGTTGTATCCAGCCCGGTTCAGAAGGTATTACACACCTCAGAACGTCAAAGTCACCGACACCTGAGGGACTACTTTCTCATGTCTGTACTGTAGGTGAAAGAGGGAGTGATAAGGCTGATTTGTGTGTACAGGGCGAGGGGTGGTACATATAAACTCATTTTAATGCAGTGTCTACACTCCTGTGTTATTCTTCCACCCTTCTTCTTCCCTGCATTGTCCATTTCAACGTATTGATCTTGTACACATATTTTTCAAGGTATCTTAATTACTCGCAAAAGAAGCGGCGCCTTGGCCGGCGGACAACACAAATAAGTTAATTTGCATTTCTGTGTTGTGAGTGTTTTGGCAGGCGCCACGCCGGTCCAGATTGTAACCCCTATTTCTGCCTCCAAAAACCTGCCTTGGAGGAGCGTCCACGGAGGGATTAGGGATTTAGTGGGGAAGGTAAGTGTGACTACAAGCTTTGGCTCGCCATCTGCTCCCCAGCAGAGTTGAGGCCAACCTGTGCAGCCTGCAGCAAAGACCTGGGCACTGTGCTAACCGCGGTCTGAGCCAACCTGGCGCCCGCGGCCCCAATCACCAACAGTCTGCTGATTAGTTGTAAGAAGCACTCCATATGTAGCAAAGTTTTTTTTTCCCCCCCCTCCTCTCTCCTCCTTTTCTGTCTGTCTCCTTCCCTTCCGTCCTCTCCTCCTTATGTATTCCCTCACCACATTAAATAAATATGCATGTATGGAATTGGTTCAATTTCTATCACAGGTTAAATAACAGCTAAATGCAAGTTATTCATGTTATATTGACTTTTTATCACCAATCGATCTAGATTTCAGTTGTATGGCTTGTTTTACAACATATCATATTCTCTATTTAGATTTGTGTTGCTTAGTTTGGTTTAGTTTTGTACAAAGTGCTTGATAAATATATTTAATTACATTTCAGTCATTTCACTTTGTAATTTTACTCTACTTTTAGTTCAACCAGGTTAATCATCTCTTTATCAATACTATGTTGTAAGTAGTAGTGCTCGTCCTTAAATAAAAGTACCTACTTCCAGATTTATTTTGCTGTATATTTACCTAAAAATAAACATTAGTTAAAGAATATGCCATAACAATAAGGTAAAATACATATATTTGAACAAACAAGTATTATGTCCAATTGAAGATAAATACAATCAAATAATACGATTATATAACCATAGGAAGTTACAGAATTTGCGTTGGGAAGAATAATGTGTATTCACCAGCTTATAAAATCCTATCAATTAAATTGCACCTATTGAATTGCAATGGTTGTTTTAGTGTGACTTACTCAACTTTAGCACATAGGTGGTTATGTCATTAAATGAAGATCCTCAAGATTCCACCTTGTATTGCCCCTGTCTTTCTGTCTGTGTCCTTCCTTTCCTTCCTCTCCTTATGTATTCCCTCCCCACATTAAATAAATATGCATGTATGGAGTTTTTTCTTTTAGCATTGGGTAGTCTGGCAGGGCAAAAACGAGTCTGTTCTTCTCTCTCTTTCTCACCTCTGACAGAATACCAAGCCAAGGAAGGGAAAGATGAAGAAGGAGAAATCCTGGCTGTCCTCCTCTCTCCATCTCCTTCCCTCCCTTGCTCTCTTTTGCCTGGCAGCGCCGGGAGACAGATGACAAGGGTTTGTGGCCGTCTGATCACCCCTGGGTGGGTATTTTCTAATTTATTTAACGGCAGCTTATTAAAGAAAAAACAAGATGAAGAAGAGGAGGAGGAAGAATGGAGAACACAGGCGGAAGGCAGGTCTCTTGCCCCAGTGGCCAGGGGAGGCAACCTAGCCAAGGAACAAACCAACGAAGAAGAGGAGGATGCACCGAGTCCCCTGGTAGAGAAACCAGAGAAGATCAAACGACACCGGAGGAGGAGGAGAGGAAAGGAGGGAAAAAACACAAGTAACATAATGCTCATTATTTAATTGCAGCCATTCGTGTTGCCAGGAACCTATTTCTCAGTATTAATTATTCATATTTTATTTCAGTAATCCAATACTCAGGTGAGAGCGGCTGCTCTTGATAGAACATGTAATTTGGAAGCTTAATGGCAGCAGGGCGGCCTGAGCCAGGGATTAGAAACTGAGGATAAATCACTAATGGCTGCGCGATGTACGCCGCCTTGAATCCGTCTTGCTTTGTGTTTACTTGTGTTTTATTGTTGCTCCGAGGGAAACACTTTGCCGTGACCTTTCCCCGCGACGCCAGAGAGAGAGGGAGAGGGTGGAGAAGAATAAAAAATCACGTTTTCCAGGCAAAATAAAACGGTGTAATTTCCTGATTTGTCTAAACAAAGAGTTCATCAGCATCTCTCTCCGCCTGACAGTGAATATACAGAAGCAGAGAGCAGCGGGGGCCTGACATGTTTGCAAATGCACACATGGCCTGATTCATACAAATTATGTTTTTCATGCAGAATAGCACCATCACTTACTTTTGATCCGATTAGCTTTCCGTTCTCCTTGTTTTCCTCCCGCTGCATGAAATTCATCTCCTCTTCACCCCAACACCTCCATTTGTCTGCTTGATGAAACACTTCATGATAATAACAATTTGTGGACTTTTTTTGGGGAGGGGGGATTATAAACATACAGCGTTTTTGTCAGCTAACCGTGAAGCCCGAGGCTGTCTTTTTTTATGTTATGCTCCCACATAAATGTCTGTCAGCTCGCTCCTTCACACCATCCAAAAAAGGAAATCTTATATATCATGTAATGTTTCTGCAAACCAAAAACATTCATCTGAAATTATAGGGTTGCATCTGGGTGGGGTTTGCTTTTAAGCTTTGAGCCTTTGCAAAGGAGCTAGGCTAGCCGTTTCCCCCCGTTTACAGTGTCTGTGCTAAGCTAGGCTAACTTTCTGCTGGCTGTTATTAACCATACATATATGGTGTCAATCTTCTATGGTGTAATCTTACTCATTCTGAGAGAAAATATCATCTCTATTTAGTCTTTGACCCACCTGAGAAGTGTATTGTAATGATGCTGTTGTAAAAAGGGTGATTTTAGACACCCCACGTTCTTGAGGAGAACAAGGTGCTGCCCAGCGTTTAGCCCCAAAAGAAAAAAGACAATCAGGTCATAGAGTCTGCACACATCTTGCATGCTCTCTGCTCTCCTGCAATTTGGGCTAAAAAAGTAAAGGTCAGTCACGTTAGTCAGATTGCGCTCGACAAATTCTAAAAGGCTCGCTGGTCACGCCGAATGTATTCCCTGCAACATAATTAGCCCCCTCTATTCCCTGTCGTGCACGCTACCGGCCGGGTGTCTCAAATGCCCCACCCCTTCCCCCAAAAAGCCTTTCACCTCTGCTTGCTCTCTCTCTCCTCCTTTCCTCTCCCCTCTCACCGCTCTATCACACATTGTTGCTCCCCTAAACTTGCTGCAGATGCGATGGGCTGATGCATAAATTAGTCATCAACATTAGCATTAGCCGGCACGTGGCACCCGGTGCCAACTGCTCTCCGAACGGCCATAAAAGGTCATGTTTTGATGACTGAATGCCACACAGGCACCTTGGCTCCCCGGAGGAGGGTTCCCCAGGTGCACGTGAAAGGTTAAAAATTACCTACCCGCCGCCGCCTGTCTCTGGCGAAGGAAATAATTAGGGGGTTTTTAGGGAGCGGCAGAATGCCTCGCTGTCAGATGACAGAGCGTTACCTAATGGTCGTATCTGGGGAAGAGTCAAGCGGCCTGTCATTCTCTTGACAGGACAAATGAGCATAATGGTGGCAGGGAAATGGGAGCCTGTTCCCCCCTTTTTTCTGCCGGGGAGGAGGAAGGGGTGAAATGGCAGCGCCTGAGCAGAATAACACAAGGACGTTAACCTTTTACATAAATCTGTTAACACGTGTATGAGTGCTGTTTAAAAGTGAGGCTTGATGCTCTGCTCCTCCAAGGCGGGTCTTTTACGGCCTGAATTAGTTATAATATATGTTAACCACACTACTCTTCGGGCAAATAAACCTACATCTGTCCTGAATCTGCAAAGGAATAAATCCCTAGGTAAAAATAAGTCTGTTTCAAATTCAACCCCTGTCATATGTCAACATGTTTAAGAAGAAAGTGTTTCAAGGATTCAAGGCGTTTATTGTCATGTGTGCATAGCTACAGTGTAGTTATGACAATGAAAATCTTAGGTGACAGGCTCCTCCAACAGTGCAACACAATAAAACAGATACAATAGTGCAAGTAAATAAAATAGAATAGAATATAGTAGACATAGTGCAGAATAGAAATAGGTATGATATAATGATTTTATGATACACAGGCAACGCAATGAAACATCAACCATGGCGAAGTCTTTCAGGCAGCACTCAGAGAACTAATGGATAGGACTCGGTCCACCATCCAAAGCAGAAGGTGGCAGTAGTGCACCGTAAATGTTGTTGCCACTTGCAGTTAAAAAGCAATAGAAGAAGAAAGTAGGAAGTAGAAAGATATTCACATGGCAGTAGCTTAATCAAAGAAGTGTGTTCCCCTAGCAGATGTGTTTCACTGCACCTGTTTCGGTGCATTCATCTCAGTGAACTCATACACACAGACAGACGTATAAGAAACAGACGGTACAAATGATGATGTTTGGAGTGATAAATGAAGTTCAAGGTTGCAGTTCATGTGTGTTGAATTCCCCAGAGTGAGGCATCACTCCTGCCAGGGTTGGGGGTTTAAATCCCCCTGAGCAAGGCACTAACAGCTGGGGTTAGAGGTGAGACAAGGCCAGTGTTTAAAGGGTCATTTAAACTTATCGGTTCAGGCACAAATACTACAAATATTTATGAACTGGGGCAACTTGGAGTAAAATTACATGCAGTTCTTTGTTGTATTTCTTTAGTTTTCAGTCTGATTTCCTCTTTTGTCACAGGTCAGAGGTCAGGAGCATCACTACTCCCAGATGTCCAGCCTAACTGATGGAGAAGCTCCACCAAGTTTCCTCAGATGCTGTTTGGGTAAGCACCGTTTCATCGGATCTTTTCTTCTCCTGTTCATCCTTAGTTCTGTCTTGTTATGGCTATATAGATATGTATGTGTGTTCACGACTTAAGGGCTTAATTCCAATCGACATTTATACTCTTTTGTCAACTAGTAGTATACGTTTATTTATATAGCCCAATATCACAACATAGTTTGTCTCAGTGGGCTTTACAGATTAGCAAACATAGATGACAGTGTACAAGATAATTAAAATGACAAGAAAATTATAAAAGACATGATAAAAAAATACAACTAATAGATTGCCATAAAATGTAGGACTCAGAAGGACACACATTGGGTCATTTGAAACCAGATCTAACTATAGGCTTTATAAAAAAGGAAAGTCTTCAACACACTCTTCAAATGTGGACACTGTCTGCCTCACTAATAGAAACAGGAAGTTGTTTCCAGAGAAAGGGAGCTAGCTGAACGCTCTGACTCCTGATCTGGTTTTGCGGACCCTGGACATGCACTCTGGGTAATGCCCTAGAGTAGCAGGGGATTCAAATATCTATCTGGTATATATGTAGAATGATGTGTGTCAAAGTGACATTAGGATCGTGTTGTGGTGCAGCTCAGGTGGATGTTTGTCTGCAGGCGGCTGCTCCTCACACCTCCCATTATCCTCCGAGGTGCACTTTAACAGTTCCATTCTTCCTGTGCCACATCCTGCATGTTAACACAGGGGTTATTAACATAACAAACTTAAATGCCCTATATAAATAATATGTTCTGCGAAATGCAAAGCGGCTCAGCTGACACTGTTTAGGCAGCGCCTCCAACATCTGTTTATGAGCACTTTGCCTAATGATATCATCCGATATCATTAACTGTGGCAGTGCGCAACGCAGCAGCAGGTGCAGCTGTTTATGCCCCCCCACCCCCAACACCTCCCCAGCACACATACACACACACACTTGAAGAGAAAAGACTTTCACAGTCTCCTCCAACACCACCTCCCCTCCACCCGCCAATCGCCAAACCGCTCATTAGGACAATTTTCCTCAACAAAAAAGCGGCCCCTATGATTTCAATCTGTATATCACCTGTAATTGTAGTTTTTAGCCAGAGCCTGATTCCATACATTTAGCGGGAGTAAACTGCGGCTGTGGGTTCGAGCGCTGAAAGCCCCTCGCTGCCGCCAGCTGCAGAAGCCGCTTTTAGATGGCAGCGTTTCCATAGGCCTCCGTGTGTGTGTGTGTGTTTCCTGGAGTGGGTGGAGCCTGGCGTCCCGTGCTTTGTATTCCTTGCTCTGTTTTAGCTGCTTGAAATTATAGAAAATTATTGAAATGATTATATCTGGCAGCAACAATGAGGCAGCTCCGTCTTTCTGACCGGAAAGGCCGCGTTCAGGTTCTCTGAGTCTGATCTGATCGCGCGCTGCTGTAATTAGTCAGATGGTGGATTCAAATGTTGTGCGACACGGAGCTATATGCTGCATTAGCACTGTACCCCAGGCCAATACTGTATTTATAGCATGGCAACATGTAAACTGGCTGCAGGAGAACTCTCAGCTGTCAGGTACTCCATGACATTCTTTATTGTCACACTTTGTGCAAACTAGTCACAATATTTGTATTCAGTTCTATTAAGATTTGGTAGGGTCAAGTTCTTCTGCAAAAAGAGTCATAGCTTTGTGTCAATGGGTGCATCTCACTTCAGTTAAATGGATTCCTTGCGTCCCTCACTTGCGTCGTTTCCCTGCGACTAGTCCCTCCTACCAGGGAAGCATGGAGAGATGCAAGGAAACCACGAGAAGCAGGGAAATGAGTTTTAAGAGCAATGGGACGTCCTTTCCTCCGGAGCGTCACGTGAAGCGACGTCCGTTTATGATGACGCCGCACAGCTGATCGTCTGACAGCAGCCAGATCAGTGCATGCCCTGCATCGTCCAATCAGTGAGCGATACACAGTAAGGGGGCGGGGCGAGTGTCTGAGGATTTCACCGGACGATGGTCTGGTAGCTCCTCGATTATCGCTCCTCCGTTATCACTCCTCGCTACTCGATCCTCCGGCACAAATAAGGCCACTGGGACGGTACTCAAGATGGCGCAGACAAATCAACTTCCGGTGATACCGAAACCGAGGAGCGAGGAAATGAAAAATAAGAGAAGTGAAACGCACCCATTGTGTCTACTATCTGAGTAGAACCACTTGCTATCAGCTTGGATTCGGTGCTGCATATTTTAATGGCAGTTATCCTTTGAATGCATGTTCGGTTTGTCTTCCATGGTCCTTATCTCATATAAATTAGTGATGAGTCATAAAAGCTCTGAGAATGAGCTTTCGCAGTTGTGGTCTTGGTGGGTTAAGGGCCCGGAATAACCTGGTATGGTCCTCAGAAGAGCCCAAACAAATGCTGATTATTTAGATTTAAAGTATTGAATATGAGGCCTAAAAAAGTGTTTTGTATGCAGGAGCAATCACCAAATGAATGTATTGCTCCTTACTTTGAAGGCTCCAGCTGCTTGTAGTATTTGTTGGCTGCATTTGGTGTAATTATCCTTTAAATGAATGCATGTTGGGTTAGGCTTGTCTTCCATGGTCGTGTTTTCAATTCAGTTGCGAGCGAGTCATTAAAACGATGAGAAATGAGCCTTTAAAGCTGTGACTTCACTGGGTTAAGGGATACAAAAATATCCTGGTGCTTATTATTATTTGTTAAGAGTTCATATTTGTAGCAAAACCCAGCCTGAAAATGCTAAAATAATGGTCAATACAACTTGTTTTGGTAGTTACAATGCTTGTTTAAAAGAGTCCCGTCAATTGGTGTTCATTTAGAATAAAACAAATAATATGGAGTCATCCCAGATATGTCATTTCCAGTTACTCTTTGATACTTTTGTAACCGTAAACATCTCGTCTCGTGCGTTTCTTCCTCTGCGAAAGTGAAAGCTCTGACAGTTCTACCCGGAGACGTTGGCCCCCAGAGGAGGAGTTTTATTTGCAGGCAAAGACCCCGACACTGAACCCGCTCTGAGCACCGAGGGCCAGCAGGGAATACACACAGACCACACACACACTCACACTCACACTCACACACACACACACACACACACACACACACACACACACACACACACACACACACACACACACATATAATGGTGTACTTCACAGGCTCATATCTTCACTTGTTAATGCCGTTTACATGAGCACACACGGAACAAAAACACACATACGACAGATCAAATATATCCGAACGTGAGAAAACACACATTTACACAACACACACACACACACTCCTCCAGCTGTTCTCTAAATGTTGATTACACAAGACACCGGGGGGAGCCTCCTCCTCCCCTTCCTCTCTTCCTCCTCTGGTAGCCGGGCGATTCCCCCCCCCCACGAGGAGGCTGAGCGGGACCGGCTGACCCGAGGTGCTCAGTGACCCGGGGTCTGGGGTCCAGAGAGGGCCGTGGCCCCGGGGCCTCTTGGCTGGGCTGCCTTCCCCTCAGCTCTATGATGGGATGGGAGACATGGGCAGAGACAGCGAGGCCCCGGGACAACTGGCCAAGGAGCAAAAATATAAAACATTAAAATCATAAAAAAAACTCCTCCGCTGTCGGGATGCTCGGGTAACTTTGTGTCAAGTGAAACGGAGAATTAAAAGAAGATGATTTTTATCCGGCGTGAATATTTGCAGGCGTTGGAGGCTCTTATCCAGCAGGAGAAGAAGATTAGAGAACACGAGGTGAACACTTTCCATCAGTCTAGATCAGGGATGGGCTACTTGGATGGTAGTGGGGGCCACATAATGTATATACTGGCCACCAGGGGGCCGCAGATTCACTTGGAACACACACACACACACACACACACACACACACACACACATTGCATGTATTGTATGTAATTATTAACAAATTAAGTCTGAAATCTTCATTGACATTTTACAATTTTTCAGGGAACATCCTCTAATAAACTCACTAAACAAATATCAGTTCACAGAAATGTTATTTAATTTTTACAAGTGGCATGTTTGTATTGAACAGGTTATTAAACAGTGGAATAAAACTAGTTTAAACTATTGGAAAGCACGGAAAAGGTGTGTGCATTGAGATTAACCATTAGATGACATAAACATGAAGTCATGAACACTAACCCAGACATTAGTTGTCTAACTTGAACCTAAGACACTTGTAGCCTGTCTCTGCATTCCCCTTATTCCACAAGGGGAATGTCAACACAGACACCTGTCAGCCCGCACTCTGCTGTTCCTCAGCGCCGCTCCCCCTCCCTCCCGCTGAAATTATGATTGAAAAGCGTATAGTAATCATAGATAACACGGCAGGGTCCGTGACAGTTTGTTTTCATCTGATTTCAAATAAACAAGGTTTTTAGAATATTAAACTTGTTTCGCCAAATTCAGATAATAAATACAGCTTTGAAGCTTGTAAAGGCATCATAACAAGCGGTAACTTAACGTCACAGCAGGCATAACAACAGCCGGTGTTTCTCGTGAGTGTTTCCCCGGGAAACAAACACTATACACACAAACGCGTCACAGATTATTTTGCGGTATTTGGCTGCCGAATAAAATCATGAACGCAGCTCGCAACGTAACTAGGAGTCTAGTGGACGGTATCAGTACTACAAGTAAAACAATTAGGGCTGTCAAGTTAACGCGTTAATAACGCGTTAACGCAAAAAAAAATTAACGCCACTAATTATTTTAACGCGATTAACGCATGTGTATTTTTTTTCCTCGGCCGCCCCGTAGTTTCAGAGCGCATCGAGTTTAAAATACCATCTACAAGCTGATGCTGACAGCCCCGCTCCTGCCGCCCGCTTGTGGCAGACCACACTTCCACGCTCACCGGCAGGCACCGACCGGCCATCTGGAGGACCGGGAGGGTGTGTGTATGTGTGGCCCGAGCGAGCGAGAGAGGGACCTTACGTGCATTGTTGTTGTTAGCATCTGATGCTAGCTAGCTGCGCTAACGGATAAGGAGCTGTTTAAATGAAAACAGAGGAGCGACATTTCGCCACAACTGCGCCGAGCACTTGACTGTATGCACTTTATGCAGGAAGTCAAGACAGTGGGACATTGTACGAAAAGTCAGCACACTCAGCACGGATAGTGTGCAACATGATTGCAGCGTCCAGGCAGCTCCCGTTCGAGCATAGGCCTTGAGTTGCACATAGCTCCAATGCACACACACACACACCATTTGTATTGTATTATTGTATGAGAGAGGTTCCAGGTTGAATTGAGGCGAATATTTGTAATGTTCAGAGGTTGTTGTGTTTAATATTCATGAGTATATTTGTCATTGTTCAAATGATAATAAACATTAGCATAAAGCATATTTGTCCACTCATATGTTGATAAGAGTATTAAAAACTTGAAAAATATTCCTCTAAGGTACATTTAAAACAGATCAAAAATGTGCGATTAATTTGCGATTAATCGCGATTAACTATTTTAATCGACTGACAGCCCTAAAAACAATACCAAATAATAATCTGAGGGCCGCAAAAAGAGGAGGTGGGGGCCGCCATTTGCCCGTCCCTGGTCTAGATCAAGTGCAGATTCACTTTTTGGTTATGATCAACGTCTTGCGTCGACTACTAGGAGCTGCAAAACAACTTTAGATGAACTTTTAGGCAAATTTGGAATCTGATGAAAATGTGGATTATAATATACGCATATAATATATTCCATATTATTGTCCCTTATACAATCAGTGGTCACTAAACAACATGTAAGTGCTATTAAACACTGCACAGAAGGAGAAGAAATATGAATTTAGAGGAACTGAATAGCGTTTATAATACTTTTTGTGTAATCTGAGCTTTAAGATCCTCTTCCTTTTGGGATTTCTACTTCCCTCGCACTCCTCACAAAGCCTTAACCACGTGTCTTTAAGAATACAAAGTAAAATTGAGAGCATTATAGTGCCGCTGAGATGAGGACTGTCTCACCTGGTGACGGTTGTTTCGTTTCTTTACTCTGTACGTTAAGATGTGCAGTGATTATCTGGGCCCAAAGGAGCTTCATTTTCACTAATGGGGGAACTAAAGAGATCTCTGAGCTCCAGCTCCCTGAGGCTGGAGACAGCGGAGGTAGCAACATTCAACTTAATGATGGAATGAGCTCTGTCAGAGTGCAGGGAACATTCAAAAGGACACGTTAGAAATGCAGAACGGAGATGCTTGTGGATTCTTCTCTAATTCTGCTGAGGTGTGCAACGTAGTTTGATTTTTGAAGTGCAATAACGTAATAAAACTGACTTTCTGGTTGCATTTGATGGTACAATGTAACGCTGACATGGCAAACTTGATTTAGGAGACTGCTAAAAGACAACAAAAATGCATTTGACTTCAAAAACAACCCAAATGAGTTAGTAGTTTGCACATGATTTGTTTCTGATACATGTAAAAAACAAGATTTTTAACTTGTTTGGATTAGACCACATTTGCATTTCCATCCATTCAGCATTCAGTTCCTGCATCAGCTGTCTGCGCGCCTGAACTTCCTGCTGCTTAATGTATGCTCACTGTGCGTGTGCACGACCTGTCTGAAGTGATTCCTGACGGCCTTGTTTAATTAGCAGCATGTGTGTGTGTGTACTTTTATACATATTCATCCGGCCGCACATTTCAGCCCCATTGATGTCGTAATTGATTCAGAAGGTTTTCTAATTCCTGCAAAAGCAGTCGGAGAATTTCAATGACTTTGCAATTCGGGGGAAGAGGAGATGAAAGGAGGGAGGGGGGTGAGGAGATCTGAGTGTACACCTGAGGACGGTGTGATTCCTTACAGGGCTTTGTTGTTTCTCTTTTCACAAGTAAATTACACATTTAGGATTTATTAAGACAAGAAACAATTTTCAAATGGTGTATCCGTGAAGCCTCCGTGGAGATGTGCTCATTACTCTGTAGCCCGGGGCCATGTGCACCGCCTCCAATGCATCCCTCTTCCTTTCCCCCCCCCTCCCCTTCCCCTCCGTCTGTGTTTTTCAGCGCCGCGTAGCCGTAATGTCACAGCGGTGCGTTCAAAGCCGCGACGACGATTGGGGCTCCCAGCAGGTGCCGCCCCGATGTCTGTTCAATTATTAAAGTGAGGGCCACATGGACGCATTACAGCCGCCGCACCCATTAGATAAAAAGACGACGCCTTTTGACATATTTCCTCACAAAGACGCCGCCGCTGCAGCCCCTTTCTTGTTGCTTCTTTTTGTTTTATTCATCACCGTTGTCATGTTTTTTTCCCCCTCTTTTTATATGCATGGAAATATTAAAGAGCCATTTGTTCCCTTTCAGTGTTGTGGGCACAAGAGCTATCATGATCCTTTTGATTCCCTTCTCGTCAAACTGAGGTCACGTATGCTCCTTGTAGCTCCCCCGGCTCTTTTTAACTTCCCAGCAGCCCCCCCGTCGGCCCAATCTAGGCATGAAAACGGCCGTCGTAGTGATAAATAAATCATGTGGTGGACACAAAGTTAAACCAGACACAATGGCTTCCAGCAGCCGCCTTCCTTCTCTTCTTCCTCTTCCTCCAGCGCTCAGAAGTTCAGACTTTCAGAGCCTGATTGGTCATTACAGTGTCATCAAAGTCCAGCATCGAAAACATGTAAGCCATGAATTCTTTATCTGGTATTTCTCCTTCTTTCCTTGTTCACAAATCCTCTTAAACTTTACTTTTTTTTGTCAAAGAGTGAGTGGCAGCGGGAAGTGTGAGATTTAAACCAAAAATCTCCGTTTTGATGTGGAACCCTACAAACATAAGTGTTCTACAACCTTTAATAAGATCATTTGTTTCTCACTCTCACGTCTGTAAAGTGAATATGAACCTGCAGCCGGTTAGCTTAGCTTAGCATGGACAAAGTTATATATTTTGATCATTTCTTGTGCAATCTGTCCAAAAAACGAAGTATCAAAATAAAAGTAGTTTTGCCAGATTAATATTGTTCCAGTAAACCGACGATGTAGATTACAATTTGTTGAAGTTAAGTGGTTTGGATTTCCCTGCATTGTGAGTTAGCAATTTGATCAGTTTTAGTTATAACTAGATTCAGATTTTGGAAAACAAGCGCATATGTTTCTTACTTCAACATCTGTACAGTCAATATGAAGCTATAGCCTGCAGCTGGTTAGCTTAGCATACATGCCGGACAAAGTTGTTATTTCTTGCAATATCTATTTGTGTGTCCAAACGTTTTTTTAGCCAGAATTATCTTACATAATTTGTCCAACAGCTGCTACAGTTAGGATACAAAAAGTTTGATCCAGGTACGAGTATTTTTCAAAGAATATTATTTTGAAACCTAGTTTTTCACCTGTCCACCATCAACTAGACTCTCTAACGCAACCGTTGGATGACACCACATTGTGTTCTTCACAGTGTTTGTAATTTCTGCAGCTACATCCGTATAGGGTTATTCTTCAGCAGGTTTCTTTCAAATTAAACCCAAATGAAAATATATATTTTGACATCGCTCTCTGCTGTCTTTTAGGAAAATGTAGAGTAGTATCAGCCATGCATCTCTCCACCCCCACAGTGATACACCCCAACCTCCCGTCTTCTCCTCCTCTTCCTCCTCCTCCTTGTTTGATTCTTCTCTGTGTGTTCTGTACATGCCAACAAATCCTAATTGCACCCCACACACTTTTCTTCCCACCGATGCTGCGCGATTCGTGCCACCAAATTCCTTGTGTGCTAATTAGGCACGCAACCACGGTGGATACACTCCTGACAGGTGCTGCTGGCCTGCCGGGGTCACACACACACACACATACTAGAAGAGACAGAGAGAGAGAAGGAGAGAAGCTCGTGCTCACAGCATTAAAAATAAATGGAGAGGGGAGAATAACGAGAGAGGCAAGACGTGTTAATTTCTAGCTTCCATCTGTTATTACATAAGCACTGCCAACTACTAGCATCTCTGGAAGAACAGAGAAAGAGAGGAGGAGAGGAAGAAAACAGCCGTAACTGAAGTCCTCCTGCATGGAAGAAGAATTCCTCGGGGAGGCCGGCGAAGCACAAATCTGAATGATCGAGCAAATGCAAACTTGAAAGATTCATTTAAAGGTTTTGCTTCCAAAAGCGTTTCAACACATAACCTGGTGTTCCTACCTCGAAATGTGGCAAAAAACGGAAAAATGTGCCATCGAATTTGTTTGCTGGTTTATAAGTTAGGGCCTCGAGAGAGCTGGATATGTTGAAAAGTGAGTTTTGAAGTTGTCTCTCGCTTGCAGACAAAGTTTTTCTAAGTAAAGAAGTTTATAGATAAGAATCGGGATGGATGTTTGGGAATGTAAAGAAGAATTTTGTCAGAAAATGTTGCTTTATTAGGGCTAGTTCATGCAGGTGTCAGTATCACAGTAGAATGTGGCTTTCTTGCTGAAAGTGAAAAATCACACCTTTCTCATGTACTGTAGATATCTCCAGCAGGTTAGCTTAGCTTAGCATAAAGACTGCACAAGGGGACATTACTATCATAGCGCTGTAACTAAATATGTCTACCAGCACCTTTTAAAGCCAAGAAACACTGATGCTCTAATTCTGACTTTATACAAATATTAAGTCTGTGCCGAAAAAGCCCTCCACATTTCGATAAGAATGATCCCCTCCTGTTGAGTTGTTTGCTTAAACATATTTCCAGCAGCTCTTCCCCACTGAAGCTGTCCTGTACAAATAATCCAGTGACAGTGAAGAAGGGAAAACAATCCCCTGTCTGAGGAACAATGGGACGTGCCGAAAAACAAAGCGCGGCGCCGAGTGACGAGCACCTCCAAGGTCTCCGCTGCGTGTTTGGTTTCGGGATCTTTCCCCGGTGTTGATGTCCTGAGGTGGCGTATGTTTGGTGCAGCAGACGGGAATTCTTTCTTTGTTTTTCTGGACGGAAAAGACACCAGGAGAGGCTGTGATTGTCTCAGGGACGATGCGGGTTCTTTCCCAGGGCGTGTAGTGAGTCCCTGCCAAAATACACTCACGTCAACCTTAGTATTTGCAGCATTTCAACACCTCTACACTGATGTGTTCTGCACCAAAGCCTGTAGCTGCCCTGTCTCTTGGAACACATTATAATTGTTTGTTCAATTATTTCTCTTGGATGAGGCACCTGCACTTCCCCAAGTGAACTCCTGAGACCAAAGCACAATTACAGAGCAGCGGCTGTTTAAAGAGCGGGGGGGAGAGTCGGATAAATACCTTTTTAGCGCTCAAGGTAACAAGCAAAGGGTGACAGTGAGAAGGCTCGCAGGGAGCAATTTCCTATTTATTTGCCTTGTGATTTGACCTCGCTCTTGACAAGGTTCCAGCTTATTACCGTGTCTGTCCTCGCTGTAATCACGGGCCCATTACAAATGTTCAGTAGGCTGGAAGTGCCAGATGTGGGCGAAGGAGAAAAAGCAGGCAGAGAGCAGTGCTGACCGGTGCTGATGAACCCTCTGAATTGTATTGTGAGCTTTGGAATGTCACAGATAAGTAGCCAAGATGCTTGCAGGAATTGTACATTGTGTTTTATGACCTCCACTGGCTGCTTTTAATGAGGAGTTCTGTGCAGAGGTGTGAAGTTGTTTCATAGGGAGGAAAAAATAAAGTTTACACGCTCTGCTTCTGTGAGGAAGTCCTGCTTACATGAGAACATGGTGTTATTCATGATGCTGTTTTATTAGCTGTATCAGGAGCTGCTTAGGAAGGCAGTGGGGTGTATACATGTGTTGTGGTGTGAGGAAATAATCACTTTTCATTAATGATGGCAGAAAATGAATTCACAACAGGCTTTTATGCTTGTCTCTCTTGTCTCATAGCAATGCGATTTCAAAATTAAAGTCAGAATATTTGTTATTATTTCCCAGGGGGAATTCGTTTTTTTTGACAGTTCCTCCATTTTAGAATATAATAAAAAAAATTGAAATAATATTTTATAATAAGGAATAACTGTATATTAAAAATAAGAATGTGCAATACAAAGATAAAATAGAAGATATGATATTTATATATTTTAAATATAATAAAATATTAAACATAGGAGTTAAAGTAAGAATGTGGAATACAAATATTAAATAAAATAAAAATATGTATTACAACATTTAATTAAATAAAATGTACAATAAAACAATTACAATATGTTTTATAAACACATATTTTTAAATATATAGGATCAATACGATACTAATGCTGAATTTCAACATTAGTTAGTGCTACGATATTTGATCTTCTGCATTCAAAACAGTCCCTTCCTTTTATGCCCCCCACCCCTCACTCCACAGGGGATGCTTGTACTCTCACAGTTACACTCTGTCACTCTGATGTGTGTTGGTGTGTGTGTGGGAATGACCATTTACATTCACAGCATATTTACTCCTGGCAGCTCATTGTGCACAGAGATGCCAGTGAGCGTTGTACGGCTCTGCTTTACACTGTGTGCAGTCACACAGCTATCACCCCCCCACACCCCTCATGCACACCTCCCACCTCTGTCGCCATGCTCTGCGCCCTGCATGCATTATTCACCGCCAAATTAAAATACCGTCCGAGAGTGAGGGTTGCATGTTAAGGCAGCTGAGTCGGGGAGGTGCCGTCACAACAGCTGAAAGTGTCTGTCACAGAGTTCTAACTTTTTATTTTTTTCCCATAGTTCTCGGCAGTGCAGCTGCCTAAATGAGAGGGATTAAGTTAACTCCCCGTTCAGAGGAAGAGCAGGCCCTGGATTAGGGCACTGGGCATGGACACAGAGAGTATTCAAGCAGGAGCCCCAGCTTTTTAAAAAAGAGACGTGGGGAGGCAGCGGGGCGCGGCCCTCGCAGGGCCCAACGGCCGAGTTGCTTGAACAAATACATTGACAAGTGTAACGCCGCACACGCAACACGGAAAAGTATGTCGGAGCAGAGAGGGGGAACACTGGCGGACACGCAGACAATCACAAAAGCATTCTTCTTCTTCTTCTTCTTCTTTCCTCACGCTCTCTATCGTCTGTCATGCCCTGAAACGCTGTCTCAGGCATGGAAATAAGAGATGTTAGGAATTATTCATGTAGGAGCTATAATTATGGAGAATCACTTCTGTAAGGTGACTACATATGAACCCAGCAGGTGTTTGACACTGATTTTGTTGCCTCGTTTAAAGGCATGATAGAATTAGATTATAATATTATATTCTCTTTAGCTTAACACTTTGCCACGTTGAATGTAGCAGAAGATACTTTTTTTGCAGATGACAGTGTAAAAGTCATCGAATGCATCAAAGCATTCCATTTGCATGTGGGCCAATGCCCTCAAAAATCAAACTAGAGCTGATCCTGCATATTTTTGTAAAATGTGGGCCTAAATGTCTTTATTTCAAATGATGTATTAGTCAAAAATGTGTAAACTCAACCCTGTAATGCATTCTGCCGGTCAACAAATCAATATCCTGAGAAATAAATCACAAACACATCTTTAAAAGGAAAAACAATATGAATACATCTTGACTTTTGGCTGATGCAAATCCTAAATGTAGACCGAAAAACCTTTTTTCATATAAGAAAATGATCAAAGAATCCATCTCCTTCTCTCACTTCTTGTAGTTTGATCACTTTCCATACAGTTTCACCTGATTGAGTAATGGTTCTGGCTAAATGTCTGCCCTCACTGCCCTCTGTGGTCTGAAAACCCTTCACAGAGAGGGAAAAAAAACCTGGGAATGAGTGGAGATGAGAACAGGTGGTGAAACAGTGTGAGAAACACGAGGGAGGGAAAACAACAGACACCTGCTCGTGAAACCCAACCTGGTTCCTCCATCACATTCCTGCAGAGTTCAGCTGACAGCGGCTGGGAGGATACACTCAATCTCCTGCACTAAATCACTCCGCTGACACCGTGTGAGGGGAAGCGCATTCACAAGGCTGATACTTAGAGGGAATACCTTTTTATAAAGTGGAATTAGACACTGAAATTCTGCACTTAAGCCTGCAGGAATTCAGGAAATACATTATCAATGGATCCTGATCACCATGGCTAATGCTCGTGCTAATCAGGAAGCTAAAAAATACATTATTGAGTGGTCAAGACAAAGTATTTTGTTAAAAGTAGCTAAAGCCGAGTAATCAATGTAGTGGAGTAAAATAACATTATTTCCCCTTTAAATGTAGTGGAGTAGTATTACATGTAACAAGTCCCTCAAAATTGTACTTAAGTACTTGGGTAAGTGTACTCAGTTACATACCATATTTGAAACCAAGTGAATGATCTTTAGTCTCGGAAACACCTGCCCTGTAATTTTAGAGTCTGTTGGATCAAACCGTATTTCAGTAAATAATTAAGCACCCTAATCTCCTCTTGTCTCCCCCTCTGTGTTTGTTTTCCCGCTGCAGGGAGCTCCGTCCCGTCAGCTCCGTGACATGGAAGCGACGGTGACACCGGAGATGACGGACGTCTTTTTGTCTCCCGCAGTCAGGACGCCGCGCCGGGCCCGCGGACGACTGTAATCGCTCGGACAGGTGACATATCTGTGGAAACCAGAAGATGATGGGGCAGACGACTCAAATCATGTGACCTGCACCTCACATGCCTCCTCCTGTACAGTAAGTGTCTGACGGGCTCCACCGTGACATCACATGACATTTAGGGAAGAGAATGGTGTCCTTAAATTGATAAGATACAATGCTTCTGCTGATTTTAAAGCTAGGTCTGGGTTGGGTTTCATCCACTTGAATGTGCGCAGTCTGTTAGGTAAACTAGATTTTGTCCGTATCTGGGTGAGCTCGACTGACGCTGACGTCATTGTTTTATCAGAAACATGGCTAAACAAATCTATTTTGGCCTCTGACATTGCCTTAAATGGTTTTAATGTGTATCGTACCGACCGGCCTAATAAAGGTGGTGGCGTTGCCATTTATGTTAAGAATAAGTTCAGTGTAACCGCTGTAGTTTCCAAATCGATCAGTAAGCAATTTGAATTTTTAGCCATAAATATGGAAGTGGCAAAGGGTCAACAGGTCATGGTAGTTAGTTGTTACAGACCCCCCTCAGCTGTCAAAGACTCCTTGTCTTCACTAGCAAATCTTTTATCACAACTAGACTACAAGGACATAGTGCTTTTAACTGGGACTGGTTAACTGCAGTGTCAGAGGATTTTAAAAACCTTTGTATCTCTTTAAATGTTACTCAGATTGTGGACAGTCCTACTCGCCCTAACATTAAGTCCCCTAATAAATCCTCCCTAATTGATCTCATTTTAACTAATGTTCCCCATAAATATTCATCTGTGGGAGTATTTGCAAATGATCTGAGTGATCACTGTGTTGTAGCCACAATTAGGGACACTAAGGTCCAAAAGGTTAAACCTTGCATTATCATTAAGAGAGACAAAAAACATTTTGTGGAGCAGGGTTTTGTGCATGATCTGCTTGATTTTGATTGGGGTAAAATCGATCTGTGTGCTGATGTAGAAACCGCATGGTCTTATTTTTATCTTGGTTTTATGGAGATCATAGACATGCACCCCTGCGTAAATTTAGAGTAAAGGGACGAGACAATCCTTGGTTTTCTGCTAATCTGTCCAGTCTCCTTCATGAGAGAAACAAGGCCTGGGCAAAGGCTAGGAAATCAGGCTCAGAGGTAGAATGGCTGCGTTTTAGGCAGCTAAGAAATAGCTTCACTTCACATGTCAAAAGTGCTAAATCAAAGTACTATCTGTCAGTAACCACAAAGAATCTGAATAATCCTGGAAATTTTTGGAAAGCCATTAAATCGTTATCCACCGGCGATATCCGTAATGAGCTACCTCCGTGCATTACCACAGCATCTGGCACTATATCGGACAGGGCTACTATGCTAAATTGCTTTAATGAGCATTTTGTGTCCTGTGGTTCTCTATTTGATTCTGTCACTAACTCTGCTTCTGTGAACACTACAGTATGTGACTCTGAAAAACGTGTGTTGGAAAACCCTTTTAGTTTTACCCCTTTTACTGTTGATGTTGTTCGTGAAGCTTTAACCAAGTTAGATCCTAAGAAACCGGCTGGCCCGGACAACGTAGAACCTTTCTTTTTAAAGATAGCTGCAGATTTTATTGCTCCACCTCTCACTACTCTTTTTAACCTCTCCCTCAGCACTAACACAATTCCAAAATTGTGGAAGTCAGCGTATGTCCTGCCTTTGCTAAAAGGAGGGGAGGCCACCTTATTAAATAACTATAGGCCAATCTCTAAGTTGTTAGTTCTGGCGAAGGTGCTCGAACGCTTAGTGAGTGAACAGGTAAAGGTGTTTTTATGTACAAATGACATCCTGTCTAAACATCAGTCAGGCTTCAGAAAGCAACATAGCACCATCACTGCCACAATGAAAGTGGTGAATGATGTGGCGAGTATTTTAGATAATAAGCAGAGTTGTGCAGCTCTATTTATTGACCTTCAAAAGCGTTTGATACCGTCGATCATCACATTTTAAAGCAGAGGCTAGCCAGTATAGGCATGTCCAGCCATGCAGTGGGTGGTTTGTAAACTACCTCTCTGAAAGGTCCCAATGTGTTCATTTTGATGGGCTGTCTTCTGAGTGGTTGAACATTGCAAATGGTGTACCACAAGGTTCTGTTTTAGGTCCACTTTTATTCTCCATCTACATCAACAGTTTAGGTGAAAATGTGGATGAAGCTACTTTACATTTTTATGCGGATGATACCGTGATGTTCTGTGCAGGTCCCTCCATTAAGGAGGCTGGTGTTAAATTACAGGCTGTTTTTAACATTATTCAGACTCAGCTCTCTGAGCTAAAGCTTCTTTTAAATGTTGAGAAAACCAAGGTAATGCTCTTTTCTAAAGCTAAAAAGACACCAGAGCCTGTTTTAGATATTGTAACTATGCAAGGAATACAACTTGAAGTGGTTACCTGTTACAAATACCTTGGTATCTGGCTTGATGATTGTCTCAATTTTAAACTTCATGTCAATAACCTGCTTAAAAAGCTGAGGGTTAGGCTAGGTTTCTTCTACAGGAACAAGTCCTGTTTCTCGCTTGAGGCCAGGAAAAGGCTAGTCTCTGTGACCTTTTTACCTGTGCTGGACTATGGTGATTTGATGTATATGAATGCACCTGCCAATTGCCTGGTCAAGTTAGATGCTGCGTATCACAGTGCACTGAGATTTGTGACAAACTGTAAAGCATTAACCCATCACTGTACCCTGTATGCAAGGGCCGGTTTGCTTTCACTAACTGTACGGAGGCTCAGTCACTGGTACATTTTCATATACAAAGCCATGTTAGGGAAACTTCCATCCTATATCTGCTCCCTGATCTCACGGAAAATTGTAAGTGGCTACTGCCTGAGATCGAATGCTGTGGTTTTATTAAATGTGCCAACTGAACAATTGAAGCTGGGCGTGTCTGAGGCTTGGCGATTTTTTGCGAGCAACGCGACCAACAACCAATCAAATGAATCTCACGCCCCCGACATACAAAGCAATAGCAATGTTAAAACGAAGTAAACTGGATATAAAATCCCCAAACAGGCGAAAACCTACCAGTTTCACCCACTGTCTCTGCCACCTCCCTCCATGCCTCGCTCCTCCGGTTTGTATCCCGGTAGATGAACAGAGACTGATCATACAGCACCGGGTGATTCACTACCACTATAATGAATTTTCCCTCAATTTTTTTGAATATGAGGAATTACCTGCGTAGTCTCTCCCAGCATACACGCAGTTTGATTGGCTAGCGCTTGTACTGGCAGATTTGCATAAACGGGATTTTATTGGCTGACGCCAGCTTCGAGCAAGCATCGAGCCTCAAAAGTTGAACATTGTTCAACTTTTGACGCCGATAGACGCTCGCGATGCTTGCAACGCCTTGCCATGCTACCCACAATGCAGTTCGGCGAAGTTTTTAAATATCCTACGTCACCCCATTCAAATGAATGGGCGAAGCGTTGAAAGCATTTTTTGACGCCTGTAGTGTAGGCCCTGTCACACTGTCCCGAAATTGACACCCGATGGACACACGAATATGGAATTGTGAATTTCGCACGAAGATGGCCCCGAACCACACACGAAGGCAACATTTACATTACATTTAAGACATACAACTGCAATGAAAGTACCAAAAACAATTATGTTACAGTACTATGATACTGTACTGATATCTTCAGACTTTGTTCTTTACTTTATCCGTCGTTATATGTAGAAAATATTACGTTTTCTCCGTAATGTTGTTTCCATAACAACAACAACTTCCTGTCAACTGTCCTTCAAAATAATATATTATATGCTTTTTAGTTTCACAGAACACAAATTGGGTTATTTACATAATATATTTACATGATTTTGTTGTGCAATAAAACAACCCGATGGACACACGATAAAGGAAATGTTCAAATTCGGCTGTGATCGTAGCAACATCGGGCCATTCGTGAGGTCATCTTAAGCCATCGTATGACCGCCGGTGGAGTTTCTCAGGCTCCGGCAGCAACTTCGTGAGCGGTGGCAAAATCTTTGGCATGCCAAAAAATTGCCGAAGGACCTTGCGAAGGTTCATTTTCGTGTTGAATTCGTGTGTCAATTGTGCCCTTCGTAAGGCCATCGTGAGGGCATCTTGTTATCATCGGTGCCATCGGGCATTCGCCCCGATCAGAGTGAGGGCGAATGCCCGATGGCACCGATGATAACACGAAGATGACACGATTTGACAAGATGCCCTCACGAGTGCCTTACGAAGTTGCCGCTCACGAAGTTGCTGCCGGAGCCTGAGAAACTCCACCGGCGGTCATACGATGGCTTAAGATGCCCTCACGAATGGCCCGATGTTGCTACGATCACAGCCGAATTTGAACATTTCCTTTATCGTGTGTCCATCGGGTGTCAATTTCGGGACAGTGTGACAGGGCCTTTAGGGAAGACAGCTTTTAGATGCGCAGCTCCTCTGTCTTGGAATAGTCTGCAAATTAAATGGAAACTGAACAATCTGGTGCCACTAAATGTTTTTAAAGCTCGGTTGGATGCTAGTCAATCGGAAACTATTGGTACCTGTTTATGTGGATAATTATGTAAATGAGATGTATGATGTCCTTTTGTTGTTCTATTTATGTTTTTATGTTTCATGTGGAACTACTTGAGCAGGTCTCCCTTGAAAAAGAGATCAATGATCTCAATGGGATTTATCTGTATAAATAAAGGTTTGAAATGAAATGAATACTCAGGGATGATGACAGAAATGTGGAGATATTTTTGTATTCATCCTCGACAAAGTAATGAAACCAGAGCCCAAGTATAAGTTTGAGGTATTTACATAAAAGCCACTTGCTCGTTCAAACAGTACTCATAATTTCCCTCCGATCTAAGACCACATTTCCCATCAGCCCTGTCTGAGAAGTCTCCTCTTCTCCTACATTAACATGTGTTCCTGTTATAATTCCTCCTTTTCCACCATTATGAAAACGTTGACCTTTATTGAATAAGAAAAATCTGTTATTTTCTATTTGTGTTTAATAACTTTTTTATAATTTATCATAGTTAATTTGCTAATGATTCCTCTGTAGAGTCAGTGTTCCAGTTCATTTTAAAAGTGTAGCATAAGGTTGAGGTCAAGTTCTTCCACACTTAACTAAGAAACAGTGGTGGAATGTAACTGAGTACTCTACTTAAGTATAATTGTGGTACTTCTTTACTTGAGTATTTCCGTTTTCTGCTGATTTGTACTTCCACTACATACGAAATATTTACCATTTTCTCCACTACATCAAATTGACACTGGCAGTTAATTATTTCACAACGAAATACACAATGTTATGTTTATATGACACTCATTTACTACGAATGTATTCAGCAATATCCAAAACCTGACCCACATTAAGAAATTACAACATGGACTCTTATATATATTATCTAATGATAAAAAAACACATTTAGAAGAGCTATTATGCACAATCAGTACTTTTACTGAATGTATCTGATAATACTTATGTACCTTTATTTAAGTAATATTTAGAACTCATGACTTGTGATGTCATTTGGTTGAATTAGACTGTGGCATTAGTACTTTTACTCAAGTATAAAAGGTCATAGGGATGTAACAGTGTAGAGTGCACTATCTGAAGCAGTTATTTGTATTTTGCTCGACAAACCTTCGTGAAACTTTGTGCTGATGTTGGTCATCTGTGGCCCTATTAGCAAAACAATCAAAGTGAGAACATGTATGTTCTTGTAGGTAGATCATTAGTCTCAAAAATCCCCCCGCAACGCTGCATGCTCGCTCCCCGACTGTTTCAAAGAGCTTGTTTTGTGCCGTCCAATCCCCTCGTTGTTTATTAGTCGGGGCGAGCTGGATGGGCGCCGCAGAACCGAGGCTCAAGTCTTTGCTCTGGCTTCTCATCTCAAACACATCTAAGCCGACGGAGCTTGTGATGGTCCTCTCGGCAGAGCAAAGAGCCACAGGCCGGAGAAGAGATGCTGCGAGCCCAGGGGAGGCGGGATCCGCTGCTATTTGTCAGAGCTTTCCATCGTCACTTTTCATGGACGGGAGGCGGCTGGGGGCTCTAATGTACTGGCGCCGTCTTCCTCCCCGCATGAGTGTTTTCTGTTTGGCTGCTGTCACTGAGAAAAGACACATAAGTACTCGCCCTGTGTCTTTTCACACACACTTTCTCTCTGAAACACACACTCTGCGGACGGAGCGATGTGCTCTCCAGGGCTGACAATCCTCCCCGCTCTGTCTTTATCTGCTGGTAAATGTTGACAGACCACTGAACCTTGATGTCGGCCTGTGACAGGCTTAGCTGTTTGCAAAGTGTTGGGCTGAGGAAGAGGGGAAACAAAGGGGCCTCTGGTGTGGTGGTTAGCCATCATGGCTGCTCAGCTCGCAGTGAAAGGACCTCTAACACCATCCCCGCTCCGGCCGCTTCGCACGCCATTAGGGAAATGGCTGCAGGCCTCTCTGCACCGCTCACATTAATGAGCGCCGTGTCAGCGCATCAGAGCTGATGTGTGTGACGAGCCAGGCCCTGCTCAGATCTTGAAAAACAAGAACGCTCAGGACAACATTTACTTCAGAAGTGACTTTGGCCTAGTTTCTGCTGCAGCTGTAAACTTCAGTGTTGGGTTTTGGATGCGGAGGAATGCCGTTTCTATCATCTTTTTACCTGACTGTGTTTCATTTAGAGATGAAGGGAAAGTCAACAAACTACATAGTTATTTTATTGCTATCTGGCCTCTGATTGTTCATTTTAATTAAGGAAAAGTCAGAATGGAAGCTGCCAAGACAGGCCTCCACCAAACCTACAGGATCCAGACCTGATGCTATTTGTCGTGCAAAAACGACATGTAGTCGATGAAAAATACGATTTTCTTAAAGGAGATCTTCTTCATATGTGGACCAATAAGCAACTATGTTATCAAGCTGACATTAAGGGCAGAAAATATATATATATTATTGTCGTTAAATATTATTGATGGTTGGAAATAATTATGTTTTTTGGGCAAATAATGTAGGTAACTGACTCAACTCTAATATCTAATACTTGTATATACAGTATGTCATCTGTAGTTAACATTTTTATTTTAGACACTGTTAAAGTTATGTGCTTTTGTTATTTGGTCCTGTAACCTGGCTTTTTATAGTAAATAATCATAGATATATTTGAAGAATAAAGATGTCAGAAGTTGGCTTTTTACAACAGTTAAGGAGATATATATATTATTGTGGAAATCATTTAATCTTTACCAGATTGGTTGGCAAGGGATGTAGGCAGAGCTGTTGGAAGACAAGCATGGCTCCTTAGGGAAAAAGAAGCGCGCTGCAATAACATCTCTACTCAGTTTTCTTTACATCCTTTTTTGACATGAAGATAGCTGGTGTTAGGTGGCTTATTGTTGTTCGAGTTGAGACACACAACATCCTCCCGTGAAGCAGCAGGATAAAACACACGGACATATCAAATCCAACATGAAAGTGAGAGTTGGATCTGTTTTGCTTTCCTTATTTAAACCCGCCAGCTGCAGTTCATCTTCCTGACGTGTCACAGGCCTCACCTCTCCGTGTTTGATATGCTTCCCCTGCATCTTTCCCCCCCCCTCTCCACTTCCTGTGGGAACTGCGGCCACGTCTGATCGACCCTTCGATGCCACAGTCTATAAGACACTAGGTGAGGACACACAATGAGGTGCGGCGCTCGCTGGGGTCTCGACCCGCCGGGGCTCTTGACGGTGACAGGGTCTTCCTCCGAGGAAGTCTCCCTGACACATCGGGAGAAACAATAGATGCCGGGCTGGAGGATGTGAGGAAGCAGATTAAACCGGAGTCATCGGGGTTCCTCTGAATGAAGATGATAAGGTGTCGCACACGGGGACTGAGGAGAAGATTGGATTTCAGCAGAGGGCGATTTAAACATGTTCCTGGTGTCCATTGAGGAAGACCCTGCCTGCTTTAGTATCAAGCAGCAGCTGAAATAATGAAAGTTGTAATGCAACAAAAGATATCAGCTTACGCAGTTCTGCATCCATCACTTACAGTTTAAAGATGTCCTGTGACCCCTTTGCTACTCATCTGCTCTTACTTTACTCGTTTCACATGCACGACACTTCCTTTCATAATCAATTTGATGCTACCTGTTGTCTAATGTTTCACAGTTTGTATGAGGAAGGCTAGTTCAGCATTTCCTGTCTGCACCCCACTGCATGATTGAATAGTTGAAACTGATGGCAGAACAATTGATCAACTTTCATGCATGAAAACAAGTTGCGGCTTCAGACGATGAAGTGTATCATTTTCTATATTTTCTATTTTAAAAGATGCACCAGGAAGTTGAAATACTGTCTGTCAAACTTCCCGTATCCACCTGGGTTAGGATTGTCTGTTTTTTCAGCAGCTACTTGGACTTTGCGCATACTTTGAGTACAAAGTGTAACAGGAAGTAAAGCAGTGTCACTTGTATTCATAATACCTGTTTCTTGTAGAGTTCCTGCTGTTTCCTGAACGTGTACATGTACACAGGCCTGACTCCTGACCCTGTTTGATCTCAGTGGAAAAACATCCAGGTCTTAACACGGTTTCACACCGCTGATTAAACTAACGCTGAGCTCATGGTTTCTCCTCCACATCCTGAAGGAAGCTGTTTTCTCTCCTCGTCCTCACACAGGCCTGTCCGCTTGTTTTTCTCTTTTCTTCCTCTCTCTTTCTCTCCTTTCCCCCTCCATCTCAGGGAATTCACTTCACTTTAATTGTTTGACAGTCTTTTCCTGCCTTTATGCCACGGCCGCAGAAGGTGCCGAGGATTTTTCCCTCCTTTTTTGAGGCATTAATAACATTCCGCTCCACTGATTCCCCGGGGCACAACCTCATTATGGCTTATAGGCAGAAAAAAATAAACTGTCTGTAGCGCCTGGCAGCTTTTTTCCCTCCCTTTCTCCCAGAAATGAGGAGTCGGTGTAAAGTGCCTGCTTATAAAACAGTCTTCTTGTTGCTAACTAAAACACATGTCCAGGGTGTTATCTGTTTCCCTGACAGGAAGTGGCTGCCGGCTGCACACACACGCTGCTGTTGACGGCAGCCTGCACTGGGTGGCAGCACTGTGGGTGACATTTCACAGGAGAGGACTTACAGTGTGTGTGTGTGTGTGTGTGTGTGTGTGTGTGTGTGTGTGTGTGTGTGTGTGTGTGTGTGTGTGTGTGTGTGTGTGTGTGTGTGTGTGTGTGTGTGTGTGTGTGTGTGTGTGTGTGTGTGTTGTGTGTGTGTGTGTGTGTGTGTGTGTGTGTGTGTGTGTGTGTGTGTGTGTGTGTGTGTGTGTGTGTGTGTGTGTGTGGCCACAATTGATCATCTGTATTTATATGGACTTAGTTGTCTCCTCCCTGTTGCATCTTAAAGCATTATAAGTCAATCAATCCATGTTTATCAGGCTTTTTCAAGGTAGTTATAAGATAGTACTTTATTGATCCCAACGTTTGTGTTGCCTTTTAAAGACATGGCAATTAAAAGAAAATAAATAAACAAGAAAATATACATGTTGAATTTACAAATGAACAATAACAAGATATAAAGCAAGGTATTATATATACATAAGTATGTGACAGATGGCATATTAAATTAAAGTATTAGTGGTATTATTTAACAATTATATCGTGAGCAAACAGCTGATTTATTCTGTTAGAAGCTAAACAAATATATAGAAAGGTGTTCTTGAGAGTGTACTGTTTTGTCAAACTAGTGTTCACTACTATCAACTATTATTTTTTAAGATCAAGGGAAATGATCGTGTGTCAATAAATGTACAACTAAACTTTTTTACGTGATTTTTACAATATTTGTGAATATTTTAAATGATTAGCTAGGGCTGAGTAATTACTCAATCCCCAATTCAAATGTCAAAGAACAGGAGGTGCAATATTAATGAAAAGACATTTCTTTTTTTGTTCATAATATGAAGTATAGCGTTGTGCAGAGATGCCACTTTGTTGTGACAGTTCCTTGCAAAAACCCTGACGATTTCAATGTATCTTTTACATGAAAATGAGTATGATGATTCAAAAACTCAACGTGCAACATCAGTCAAATGTATCCCAATTTAGAATTTGCTTTCCCAAAAAGTTCAGCCAAAATATGAGCATTATTTGAACTAAGTTAAAAAAAAACGTTTAATCCAAACTTCTCTCTGATAAATATGTAAAATGAGTCTTTCCAACGCCTCAAATCATCTGAGGGCTGATCAGGCGTATCTGTATTTTCATCTCGTAGTGTTATTCAAACTGGAAGGCTGCCAGTCCTCTGCTCGACACACCGCCCGGGGTCAGGTGCCTTGCCAAAGGGCAGGGAGTCAGAGAGGGAGAGGGGGAGAGGGCGTCCTCATTGACATAATAGAGCAGGGAATGTGCCGTTGATACACTTTAAAGGCCAGACGTCTGACGGCAGCTTTGCATTTTAAAAGTGAAGTATTCAAACTTTGCCTTCACCTCTGTGACTTTCTGCCGACATCCGTTGACCTTTTATTTTATAATCCTGCTTCTTCACAAACTACAACAAGAAGATTTTATTAAAAAAGAAGATGTTCCTTGCTTTAGTTTAAGAAAGTCAAGAATGTCTGCATAATGTCCGATCAGAGCGGCATCATATCAAAGTTAAACAACTGTCTTTATACTAGAGCTCAAAGCTGCAACAACCAGTCAGTTATTAAGAAACAAACACCTGAAAGTGTCCGTCTGTGACACGTTTACAGTTCAGGTGAAACTTGCCAAAGAAATGTATAGTAGTTTTGCTTTTGGGACGCTTTTGAATTCATATTTATTACGATTTGTGAATGTCATTTTAAATCGGAAAACATTTCTTTAACAACTTAAAGAAGCCCTGTTGTGTGTTATATGTCACATTGTACGTGAAAGGGCGGGACATCTCTAAGCGGTTGACCAATCACAACAGAGTCGGCCAGCTGACCAATCAGAGCAGACTGGGCTCTGGTTTCAGACAGAGGGTGAAAAGAGCAGGCAGTATGAGAAAAATAAAGCGCTTTTTGAACATTAAAGCATGGAGACATGTCCCAGTGAGACACTACATATACATTTTTACCTGAAAATGAGCAAAATATGGCCAAATATCAATATCAACAAAGGAAAATAAATGTATTTCTTTGTGCTGACTTTATTCTTATCCATGGCAGTCTTCTTGCTCCTTGTACTGTCATTCTTTACTGAGACAAATTCCTGTCCACTAAATGCAGAGACTGTTTCTAAAAGCTCTTTTGCCCTTTAGATTTATATTCATTCAGTAAACTTGAGGGTTTGTCGCAGAGGAGTTAACCGTCAATATAACTTCAATCAGCCCACATGCATTTCAGGCAAGGTCTGCATCAAATCCCACTAATGTGCCTCCAAATACATCTGAGCTGTTATTGAGTGAAGGGTTGTAATTAAAGGCAGGTTCACATCGATGAATATGGGTTATTTAGCTCCAAATATACTTTACATAATCCTTAAAATACACAAGGAAGCCCCTGCTCTTGAGGGAAAACATATAAATGAGTGGGAAAGCTAATGGACATGTTGATGGCATTTTGGTAGACCTAATAAGAATTGATTCTTGGTTGTGAGAACATTTTCATTTCTCAAACCTCCCCCGTGCTTTACATGTGTAATGAACCTGCCTGAGCATTGATCAAAAACAAAAATTGAAGGAGTAAATCTGCTTAAAAAGCCCCCCTCCCGTCCTCTTCTTTGTCCTGGCAGCAGGCTGGCCAGCACTTACAGAGGTGCTATATGTCTCTTAAATGACTAAATTGCCTTCTGGCCCCCGTGCTTTTCTCCCCCGCGACGGTTTGCGGGCATTAGTCGAAAGTTTTTTACCGCAAATATTTAATCCTTGCCATGACTGACAATGTTGTCAGACCTCCGGACGGGTTTTACGGCGTTATTACAAGCGCTCCTCCGTCCGTGGCACTTTGGATTATTCAAGATTATGTTGTAATCCCTTTAATCCTCATTGCATTAAGATTTCAGTCAAAATACGGCAACAGTAAAGTAGCACTCAGAAGCAATGAGGTCTTAAGCAGGCGTCATGATTGGGCCTCATTTCCTCCCGTGTTTCTCTTTATTTAGTCTCCGGTCTCCTGCATTGTCAATAAGCTGAGCAACAGATATGTGTTTGCTTTAGAGAAGCCACAGTGATTTATTCCATCACATCGGAGGAAAACACATATTTACCATCGCGCAGTGTCAAAGACAAACTGAGGGCAGGGTGCGTTCACAAGCCGCATCCTAGTTTCCTCCAGTCTGTATCTGGGAACTTTTCTGATGAAATATTTGTCTCCGGCGTTGCGTCCTGTGGTTACTGTTCAACTCTTCCCCCCCCCAGCCCTTATCGCTCCTCGCTTCACTTCCCGCCATGGCAGAGAGAGCCCACTCTCCTCTGTGTGAATAAAACAACCTCCCGGGTTTAACTCTATCTGTCTTTATGTGTCTGTTAGAAAACTCATCTGCATCCTCAGCTGCAGGATTCTTGATAAGATGCAAATCCATCGATTTTTATTTATTTGCAAATCACAATAAAAGCGTGTGGTTTCTGTTGAAATATTTCTGTTGAAATATTCAACAAACTGAAAGCCTGATCAGATCTGTCCCCTCCTGAAGTCTGACAACATACCAGAGGACATTGCATTAATGTCACTTTTACAAACTTATTCAGGAGTTAACTTGAAATTCTGTGAGACAACAAAAAGCTTTCCTTAAATCCCATCTTTTATATTTCACCTCTGTGTGTGTCTTGCATTATTTTAGTGCAGTTGTGTTACATGTTTTCATAGAAATGTTCCTGTTCTGTGGGTGAATGGATTCAGGTGCTTAACATTTACCATAACGTCGCATAAAGTTTTGTTTTGTACTTGATTAATATCCATCTAGTGGCTTTTACCATTTTTATTTGGATAGAAAAATCTGGAAAAATTGTAAATTATAGGTCACAAAGTTTGTACAAATACCACATTTGCCATATTCAAATGTATTTAATGTAAAAAAAGGAATTTGAAAAGAAAAAATTTCAAATTTAATCAATTATTGATTAAAACTTTGAGGCTTTTTTCTTGCTTTAAGGAGGAATTCAAAAAAGAAATATGAGGATTACATTAATGCATTTAACATGTACAACGAGTTTTAACTTACTTATAAGAAGTGATACTCAAGTATAAATACTCTCAAATAACTTTTCTTTAAATTTGAAGAAACAGTGCGTTCAAAGGTCACATCTGAGTGACTGACCACTTCAAAACAGCTCCTCAGTTTCTGAGCATGTACAGAAACACCCAAAAGATCTCTGGGTCTGTACTGACATGTTTTCACCGGAGCTGGAGGAAGAGAGGCTGATCAGGTCTGAGGGGGGGGGGGGGGGGTGTTAGCAGCATCATCTTTAATGTGATCACAGACGCTCCACTGAGTGGGGCCCCTCCACCACACAAACACATCATCCCTGTCTCCTGGAGATGCTCTGTGTTTCTTATTTCTGCGTGATCTGGAAGATACTTTTTGATCTTGCTTTGTCTCTGGGGTGGGGGGGGGGGGGCAAGCGCTGCGAGGTGAAAGGAGGAGCGGGTACATGTCGACTTCAAACCCTATAAGATCTGTAACGCGCCTCAGAGTCAGACTTCATACAGCAGCAAGTGGCTAAGAGGAGACGGGAGGGTGATCCTGAGCGGAGAGGATCTGCTTTCTGGTGCTACAGGCCAGCCGTGTGTGTGTGTGTGTGTGTGTGTGTGTGTGTGTGTGTGTGTGTGTGTGTGTGTGTGTGTGTGTTCCTGTAGTGAGTGAACTGCACGCTGCACTGAGGTTAGCGAGGGTCGGCAGCCTCCAGGGCAGCAAAGAAAAAGAATAACATCCTATAAAATGCTTCATATACTACTAATTTCATTTTCTAAATATGATTATGACTGGTCTTAAAAGTCAATGAGAAGTTGTGAGGGCGGATGGTGGATAGGAAAGAGCCTTTTAGTTGCCAAACAAACTATAAGCAAGTTTTTGCAACAACAAAAAAGAGTCTGTTCAGTATGAAACAAGAGATTATATATTGTATAGTTATTTATTTTGTAGATGTTATCTTTAAAATAACTTAATGGGAGATATCATATTTAAATTCTCAAGTAAAAACGAGTCGAATATGATTAATATGACATTTCTTCACTGTGTTTATTACTGCAAATGTGTAGTCTTTAGGAGACTGATGGATTAACCTTGGAGTTTTCCTTTAAGTGTTTTTTAAACTCAGGGTGTGGAGTTTGACAGGTGAATGTTGCATCATGGGAAGTGTAGGATCTGGTGTTCTTGGGCGCTTGAACTTCTTAGGAGCTAATCTTTTTTTATTGGATTGTTCTATATCACTAAACTCTGCTAGTTGAGTAATTTAAGAGTATTTGGTCCAGTTATTTTCTTCAGTACAACTCAATGTTTGAACGTGCCGCCTAATCCATTATTTGACTATAATTTCTGTGGATGAGCAGCTTCTAAAAGGTCAGAATGATTCGTTTTTGTTGTGTTGTGTTTCTTAAAATCACATCTGCAGTGCAGCACCATCTGATCATTTCCGTATTTGAATGTATACTTTAGCCGCAGTTATGCAAATGCGACCAACACTTCAGGGGGATCGGAGCCACCCACACTGAAGCCGCACGGCCTTCTGGGAACTCTGAGGCACTTTGGTAGATGCCCCAAAGTTTTTTCGGTGAACTACCTCTTCTCTCTTGTGGCCTTTTGACTTTGCAACATGAAGAGTGGACTCTGTGGCAGGATGTGAGTGTGTGTGAAAGTAGGTTAGAGTTTGCTTTTAGGACATGTAGCTAACCCCCCTGACCCTGGCTCGGATCCCAACAACACACACTCCTCCCTGACGGTGGAGGCCTGCAGGACTTGGCTACCGGTGTCAGAGTGCACGGGCAGCCGGGAGAAGCTTTCACAAAGTGGCAACACTCAAATCCTCCTCTCGCAAACCTCCACCCTCCAGATTTCTCTGGCTTGTCCCCAAACGTAACGGCCGTCATCGTGGTGGCGCTGTCGTTGAAACGCTTTGATTGTATTCCCCCCGTGGATAACCCGGATCATGTTGACTAAAACCGAGAGCGAGTTGCACCTCAGAAGTCACTCTGGAGATGTCCATACGATGACGCTGCGGGGGGGGAACTGGCATGAAGACGATCACAGAGTGTGTTTGTCTCCCATGTGTCCAACTGTACACAGTTAGAGCCTCATCAACTTCCCCTTTGTCCTGCCTGGTGCCCGCTTTGTGAAAGTGCCGCCTCATGTGTTCTTCTGTAACTTGATTGATATCCAGTTGCAAATTTAGCAAGCTGAGCAAAGTTGTTTTTATCAAGTTTCATAGATACGTTTACATATTTAATAACTTTCTCGTCTTGCAGCCATGCAGAAATAATGTTTCTTTAAACATGTTTTTAGCTTCATTTAATAGGCAGACACTAATATCTATAAATGTTTGAGAGATTTTATTTTATTATTTCTTTTACAAAATTCAGTTTTTAGGACTCGATTTCAAGCATAGAAGACAATCGTCTTTTGCAAGTTTTCAAGATCATTTTATTGATTAATCAACTTTTGAAGGTCTTAGCAGGTGCAGAATTGTTTTTTCTAAGTAAGAATCGATTTTCTTTTACATTTCTTCAGTTTTTAGGAATCCATTTTAAGCACAGAAGACTTAATACAATGGTAATATCATTTATTATTGTTATGTTTTAATCAGTAAATCTTAATCAAACTGCTGCTGTTCACCACTTTAGTGACTTATTTACGCACAATTATACTCTTTGAACAAATAAGACAGATTTTTGCAAGTTTGTAAGTAATGCAGAAAGTTTAATTTTGTTATTATAATACTGGATTCATGTATTTATTGTTAAATATTGCTATAGATTTCTACTAAAACATCAGACTACCTGAACAAATTATATAAAAAATACGATTATGTTTTGCATTATTTCATAGTCAATTGGACCAAAGAGCATCAGTAAATGTGGCTTTTATTATTTATTTATTTTAAGTTACGGACACTAACTTCCGAGAACTATTTTGGAGTGAGCGGATTTTCTTTTTCATTTATATTAAGAAAATATGAAGCGTGTTTCTCCTCCAGTGCAGCCATGTTGTTTCTTAAAAACTCATGTATTTCTCGGTAAATGGAGTAGTAGAGAAGTAACTCTGTCTATAGGTGAGGTCTGAGTGTGTGAGGTTAGCAGTGAGAGAAACTCAGGTCCTCCGTGCTTTTAAGGCTCAGAGCTTTCCTGGGAGTGCTTTTTGAGAAATGGCTGAGAAGTTCCCGCCAGCACACTTGTGTTTCTTTCCCAGTTTATACGAGACGCAGTAGTATACACATGCCATAACACAGAAATATTTTGTCAATAGGCATATACAAAGCACTCTTTGGGCCACAGGAGAGCCATGAGAGTGTCCAATGTTTTTAAGAGGTCGATTCTGTGTTAAAAACAATGGGCAGTAAAAAAAATCCCCCCGCCGCAGAAAAACAGCCACTTTCACCGCGGCTCCCAGGATGAGTGTTTACACATGCTCAGCTGGATCCGCCGGACCCCACCTCGCCGCCGACCTGCGCCGTACAAATAAACAGGAAGGCCACAGGCACTTGGACGAAGGCCACGCTCATAATTCACCAAAAGCAGTATATTTTACAGAGGACCGGGGCGCTTTGGTGCGGCTCCAGCAAAAGGAATAAACTGTTAATCCATAAAAAGGCACGCTGGATATGCGATACAGCACTTAGGTGCCATCTGAAAGCTCCATATCCTTTTAGCACCGGCCCTCTGTGTGCAGCGCCGCTTCATTTGGATGGACCCGAAAAAGAGAAGTGTTAACAATGGAGATCGTATAACATGGATGTTTGTTAGAAGCATATTTATGTGGAAAGGGAACAGGGCAGTTTTGAAAGATGCCGGGCACTTTATTGCCAGGTTATTAGGAAAAATGCATGAATGTAAAAATGTCCAAAACAGCTGGCAGCTCAATGAACTCAATGAACGCTGTGGAAACGTGACACCTTTGTGAGAAGCTGTGATTGACAAGAAGCGTTTATCTCGTTATTGGGAAACAATAGCAGGAAATTGCCTCTAAAGCCGCCGTTTTTCTTCAAGTTGTTTCTCGAGTGACGCCAAGGAGAGGAGAAGAAAAAAACGTCCAGATCTCCTCGGCTACACTTAGACAAACGTAGCGAACATGAAAAGCAATCTTCAAAAGCTATCTTTATCCCTCTGCAGTTTGAAGTGCTGAAATTAAAGTTGCATATGGATGCCATCGAGACGCGAGCCACTCGGGGAGATTAACGACAGCGCGAGGCATCTGTGCATTCCTAAAGCGTCCTGCTCGTACAGCTGACAGCGGCACACTGATCAGGCCCTGATAATCTGAAATTGCCTCTTTTCAAAGATCTCTAAATCCAGGCCGGGTTCCAGCGGCAGCGTCATGTGGTCAATGTTACATGGGAGCTCTCTGAATTATCCCGCCACTCAGAATCAAATCCTGCTGAACAAAGTCAAGGCCAGCGACACAAATCTTCACGAGCACTTTGATAAAATATCTCTTTTTTTAGACATAGTTTTGAGGGAGTTTATAAGCTCTAACGGGTGATAAAACATGACGTATTGATCAGAAATGACCTTAAATGGGTTGAAATGAATGGTAATAGGTTATTTTTGTTCAAGATAGTGAACTTTATGTTATTCACCCCTTCATCTCATTTTTGCGCACTCGAATATGTGGGAGGTGCATTGGAGATACTGCTTGGATATTTCATATTCATGTTATGCAATAGTTACGGGTTGCAACTAATATTTGATTTTATAAACCTTCACTAACTTAATTCAAGTCAGTTAGTAGACTGAGATTGGTACACATGCAAATATATTGTAGAAAACAACATTTAAAACATTTTAGCCCTTGATCCAGGGTTTAGCTGAAATGTAATTAAGATGTTTTCTACCTTGAGGAAATACAAAATATCCAGGTAATTAGTTCAAAACTGCACAAACAACAATAAGAACCCGAATTAAGCTTATTCATAATCATATTTTAAACCATAAAATCCATGATTTCTGACTTTTCAACCCTTTTCAGCCTGTTAGAAAATGTCCTCCTGTCACATGAATCCACAGCTGAAGGTGCATTCTGGGATATATGAGGCCGTCGGGAGATATTTCACAATTAAATATACAGCTCGATGGGGGGAAAGAGCTTACAAAATACACCTCTTTTGCAATATAAACAGGATTTTCGTCTAAATTGTGTACACAGCCGCGATAGTTCAGCTGGAGAGCCTCAGGTCTGAGCTCACTAATATGGCAAACAGCATCAATGCGGATATCACTCACTCAAACCCCAAAGTAAATACACGCCGGCCATTCGTCCAAGGTAACAATTGAAGTTGTGTACGATATGAAGGAATGCACAAACCCCCCCACCCCCCCATTAAACGCTAGTTCAAATATTTATATTTCTTTTTGGTATAAATATAACAGAAAGTTTCTAAGTTCTGGCATTGTTTGGAACGCGCTCGTGTTATAAATGAGAGCCCGGTGACAGGTGGCGATGCAAAAATGAAGAGCGTCGGGCCTGAAGGTAAACAGTGCGCTGCAACAATACGGACTTGATGTGTTTGGAAGCGGAGCAGCGGACCGTTGCATATTTCACGAGGCTGAGTCAGAGTTTTATTGCCTCGGTCAGGCGCTGAAGGTCCACACAGCATGGGAACCGCTCTCCGTTCTGGATGGATTTCACTGTTTCGCCAGTTTTTTTTGTATTCTCCTCCGCGTCTGCAGATTTAAACATTTCCAACGGGATGAATGTACACACGTACAATCGCACGACTGCAACTCGATCACTCTCCACTCCACTGTACACACTCAGCCTCGAGGAAACAAACACACAGATGTATTTCTATAACAAGAATCCTTACCTTTACCTTACATCTGAATCCAAACCCAAGTCAGAACCCTGGACGACTTCAACTTTAAAGGGGCCCTATTGTGGTCATGTTCAGGTCCCTATTTGTACTATGTGCCTCTTCTGGGACATGTCTCCTTGCTTCAATGTTCAAAAAGCTCTTTATATTTCACATACTGCCTGTGCTGCAGCACCTCTTTTCACCCTCTGTCTGAAACCAGAGCCCAGTCTGCTCTGATTGGTTAGCTGGCCGGCTCTGTTGTGATTTGTCAAACCGCTTAGAGATGTCCCAACCCTTAGCATATCACACATTTTGTGTTAGAACACTATCCAAAAGAAGCGTGACTGTTACATAGTGATGTCACAATGTTATGAAAGGCGTTCATGGTGCCTCCAGTCCAATGTAAGAAACCCTACACTGCTAAAAACCATACCTTTATGGACTGATGTTTGCTGCTTGTTTTGCATAGGCCTCAACCATAGCAAAGCTCTTATAGCAGCAAACGTTTCAGAAAAGTGAAAAATCAATGGTTAATGTTTTTGAGATTTATTTATTTTTAGATTAGATTTTGCATTGAAATTGATAGCATCTATTCATTTTGGAATGGACCGGAACACTACTCTGAGTCTTAAATCCCTTTGAACAAGTAAGGAATGTCAAAATATTCTCCTTTCTATTCTCACAAGAAGAATTTACTTTTAAAACAGAATCTGGTATAAAAAAAAACTAGGCAACCAAGTGAGTGCAGACGAGAGTATGGACATGCCTTTTCATGGTGCCATAATAAACAAGGGCTGAAAAAGTGACTTAAAAATGTGTCTGCCCGACCTCGCATGAGAGCGAAGATCAATAGGAGACGTCTTTGATAATTGCTCGGCGCTTCATTAAAAGCTCGGCGTGGATGCCCCCTCTTCTTTCTGGACGGGGCCACGTCACATCAGAGGCCAGATTAAAGAAATAGAAGAAACACACTTAAACTTCTCCCCTTCTCTGGCCGTGATGGTAAACATGTCCTGATTGGCTTTAGGAGGGAGATGAGCGAGGTTTTCAAAGCCAGTTAATTTGCCCAGTGAGGAAAATCTGTCAACGCTTAGAAAAACCTTAAGGAGGAGGACAGTGTCTGCTTTAATGCGACGTGACGCGTCCAAAAGCCATGACCGACCATCTCCATCTCATAGAACAGAAGCGGTCTCTTTGTGGCTCACTCGCACCAGCAGAATCACTTTAATCAGCTCTTTAGAAAAAGTAGATTTCATTTGCTCAAAAAAAAAGAAGCCTTGTAATTCTACTTCATTAATGTTTTGATGTGACTGGATAATCACCCTTCCAAAAATAAGCAGCACTGGTAAACATGAATTATCAGGGGAGTTGGAGGGGGGGGGGTGACAGCAGCAGGACCTCATTGGTAATGCTAAACTTTCATAGTTGGGACTGAAGAGGCTTGACGTGCCGAGGTGTAATGTCAGATATCGATTGATCGGCGCTCTGTGTCTCGGTGTCAGAGCGCATTGACATTGTCTCCTCTTACGATGGAGGGAATCTCACGGAGGATGTGCCAGGAACTCTTCTTCCTCCCCCCCTTTTTCTGGGAAGCAATCGTAACGGATCTTCCAGCGTACATGCAAACACACATGACAGTGTCCCTCAAAAACGCCTTATTAGAGCTGAGGAAACTGTCACTGTATTTTTTTTTTTTAGGGCTGATATTCTTAGACTTTAGGCACCATATCATGCAGAATCTGTGCAGTTTGAGCAATCTAATGGCAGAAAATCATGTCAACGTTGTTATTCATTGCAGTCTGAAAGGATTCCCTTGAAGAAATAATTACAACAAATTGAATAGTACTGTCTGATTCTGGATCAGAAGTTAGTGAGGTAGTACTTCGACTTCCTAGTGTAATGGAATCTGTATATGATGATATTGTTGTAAAAAGTCTGGACCTATTTTTATTGAAAACTCTCAATTTCTTTCAATAGCTTCCATGTCTCACGTGAGGGAATTATGTCATAAATGTGACTTAATAAGTTAAATTATCTTCTATCTTCTCCCGAATCTTTACAAAAGTGGTGCACTTGAATTCCCTCTCCAGCGCCTACATATCCCATGATGCACCTCAACAGCAGATGCTTGCCTTGTCAAAGTCCTTGACCTTTGAACTCCATGTCTCAGTGTTTAAGTTCAGTACATATAAAAAATGCCTCTCCTGTTGTCAGTTCTTGTTGAAACAAGTTATAATTATATATATTTTACATATTAGTCTTACTGTAAACCCTCTCCTCCCTCACCCAAACACCCCCCCCCCCCTTCTTGTTGCCTCCCCCCTAAGTGCTGCCCTGCAGTTCATCACTGAATGCATGCATGCCTGCACACGGTACATATGTATTTTCTCATAACAAACTCCTGAAGACCCAGAGCGGGTGTGTGTTGTTAGGTGACATGTCACCACCACCCCTCTGTACAAAATAACAACACACAGAGTTAGTGGGGAGCGAGCCCCCCCCCTGGTCCATCGCTCTCAGCAGGGGTTATTGATTGTGACGTGCGCTTGCAGTGCACCTTCCCAGTCGCCTGTCAGCCAGATGCATGCTGGCAGGTCGAGGTCCGCCCCCCTCCCCCTTGACAGCTCCCGCGCGGTTGGGGAGGGGGAGGCGTTTGTCTGAGAGCCAAACTGAGGGAGAGAGACAGCTGGCGGGGCCCTCCATCTCTCCCCTCTGTGCTCTCTGTGTCTGCAGAAGGTGAACCCCGACCCCGTGACCCCCCCCCCCCTCAGTCTCGCTCTCTTTGTCGTCGCTACAAGGTGAGGGGCTGCCCGCGCACGTTACCCTCCGTTTGAGAAAACCCAGGTCTGTCACTGCGCATTTCTGCTGGTGTTTCACCCCCTCAGGGTAAAGATGAACCGTTTCAGTCTGTTCTCCACATTACTGTCGCTTTTCACCGCCACGTTTAGTACGACAAACCCCCTCGCCCCCCCACCTGCGCGGCTTGTTTAACGCCAGCCCCCCTCCAGAAGGTGCAGAGACAGGTAATGAGTTCGCTCGGGGGAGGCCGACATGACTGCACGCATGTGAGAGTGTGAAATTACCTGACACAGCTTTCAGCGGCGCAAGGTGCTCCCCCGTCTGTGTGTTCGCTGCCGTGGGATCTGCACACACACGTGCACACACACAGGCAGAGAGAGAGAGAGAGAGGGGAGAGAGGTGGGAGAACGTAACATATGCCACCTGCTTTAATCCAAACCGTCCCTAATGGCACTGTAAGCGTATGAGGCTCCAGTGTGAAAAGTGCCCTTTCGAATCAGGGAAATATACATTAATGCAGGAAATGAGTCATTAGCATGGTGGTTAAACAGGTAGCATGAAGTCCAACTGTGGTCAGCTGTTTGGACGAGTAGGTCGATTTGCATTTAGCCAATGACATACATGTTTTCCATGTCTGAAATTCATATTTAAACCACAGTTACAAACATGTTTTAATCATATTCAACTTGTTTCCCACACCTTCATACCCTTACCAAACCTCTAATAACCAATAAGTTGGCTTTTTGCAGAAGAAAAGACAGTTTCCTGCTTTCTTTCTATATAAATTGGGGATTTTAAATAATGTATTCATTCATTGGGACAGAGTGGGACATCTTTATCAGGTGTCTCCTAACTATAAACTCTAAGTCAAGTCTAAAGTATTCTGTATTTCACCAAAGCTACATAGATTTCCAAATCACAATTCATCTTTTTAACTTGAATACACTTCACCACATTTCCCTCTTTTCAAAGGACCTAACCCTAGCTACTCCAACATATGTTAGTTCCCTTTGTATTTCAGATTTGACCAAGATCGCATAAAAAGATGCAGTTGAAGTTTGGTAATATAAAAACGTTTGACTATGCCGACCTTTTGACCCCGAGACAAAACCGCTTGCTAACCTTTTAACATCGCGAACAAAATAATATGACATGCCCCTTGTGCTCTTGGCACAACATCGAAATGTTGAAGGGAGAGTTTGCATGTTTGCAGCAGGGTACGAGGTGCTTATCCATAGTCAGTGTGTGACCTGCAGTTTGGAGAAGCAATGGGCAAAACTGACTCACACGTTTTCTGCAAAGTAAAATGACATGAAATGGTGGCTGTAAAGAGCCAAGTGAAGCCTTAGCCTCTGCCTCCATTTACATGCACAGAAACCTATAGAACCACAGCAGTACGTTGCTTTGGTTATTCCTCTACAAATCCACTCTAGGTAATAAAGTGACTTCACAACCACCCCATGAAAACATACAATTAAATTAACACCTCTCTAGTAGACTTTACGTCTGAACAGTTGTAAGGGATGTTCAGGTGAACCTACTTGAGTTAATAATCCACTTTTTGTGAAGCGAATTGTCCCCGTCAACAAGCTGTAAGCTGAGTTGAAGCAGTATTAACTCCTCTGCTGCATCAAAGTGTTTCTCAGAAAGGTGAACAATGGACTGAGAGTAATAACCCGCCCGTGTGGGGACAAGCCCGAAATACTAAATGGATCATAAGAAATAATCACCCCGGGGTTGCAGACAATAACCCCCGCCTCCCCCTCACAGTATCTCAATCCATTTGTCTTGGAAAAGGAAATTACTAAATCCAATACAGTTCGATAAAAATCTGGCCTGTCTGGATGGGCTGCTGCAGGATAATGCGGCCTGATAAAGGCGCTCGTTTCCGGCCGCGCGCCATCCGTCATCCGGGGGTCGCTCCGCTGGTCAACTGTCTGCGGCTCCGACAGACGACTGCAGATCAGCTGCTCCCCCCCACCCCCCCCTCCGAGTCACAAAGTTTAGTTGTTGGTGAAATAGCTCGCGATGGCCACTACAAACTGCTTCATAACCATAGACTGTATATATAAAGTTCATAACGCAACTCTCTGACTTCATAATGACAACGATGCAAAAGCTTTTAACATATATTGCTCTCGGTATAGAATCAGGGGATTAGCAGGATTCATTTAGTCCTTCACAATTTGTTTTATTTGTGACCTCAGTCTATTTTGTCGTCCTTTTTCTATCTTTACCCGAGCGATAATGTCACATTAAATCACTTTATTTCCCCCCTTTCACAATATCTCGTACACAAATATACGTTTGAATACTTCTCATTTTTTGTTTAATCTGTCACACCAAAACAACATGGATGAAAAAGTTTAAAAATGAAGCATTTTTTTGTCTCACCTTGTCTACTCTTCAGATGTATTTTGACAAATATTGACTTTACCAATAATGCATGATTTATAATAGCAAATTTGAATAATTGTGAATCATTTTGAGTTTAATAACTGTCATCCATATGTAGAGTAGTGTTAATGTGCGCTTTAGGTTTTGTATTGACTTTTTTACGTTAACTTCGCTATTTTTATATAACTATATATTTGATTATTTTGTAATTCTTTAATAGAGCAAATGTTACAAAATCCAATTGGCCCCAAGGGATGAATAAAGGGGTTCTGATCAATGCACATGGAACAAAAATTGAGCATCATTTAGCCTAGTCTTGTTTCATTCGTCGTCATTTGGCGGCTCCTTATTTCCTGAAATGTAAATACACTGGTAGACCTCTTGTGTTACCATGACCTCTGACCCTTGTAGGATCACGACTGCTTAATTCTACAGTTTACATTCCATAAACGTGAGCATATCTCAGTGTTTTAAGTGTAAACAGAAGTCTCCTCACAGCTGTGGGCATGTGTTGTTGGCTCTTCACAGTACAGTTGAAGAGATCCACTTAAGAGTTGCTTAAACCACTGCTAAAGGATTCCTCTGGATGTTGGAGTTCTTTTTTTTTACCAAATAGCATGTAAGTCCTTTAGCTTTTTAAAGAGAGCCTGAGAAACCCTAAGCACTATGAAGTCACACGTGTATTCAGGGTGTAGAAATAAGACACAGAAATGAATACTAATCGCCCATTACGATGCAGATTTGCTTAACAAGTCGCCGCGGCTGGCCTGAGGGAGAACAGGAAGCTTCGTCTCTTGCTTTAAGGTGCCGCATGACCTCGGCACGACCTGAGATTACACGGGGACAAATGTTGCTGCTGCTAATGAGCCCGGAGCGGCGGGGCTCAAAGAAAGGTGTAAATATTAGGACGCTATCACACACGCAGACAAATGTATAGTTAGCAAAGTGAAGATCCAGTAAATGTTATTAAGGGAAGCAGAGAGAGGTTGGAAGCAGAGAGAGGTTGGAAGCAGAGAGAGGTTGGAAGCCACTCTGCAGATGAAAGATGGAAAGGCCCTGATGGAGATTTGCTGCAGATGGAAAAAGCGAAAAGTCAACATATTGTTCAGCTAACAGTTCAGGTTTTGGTCAGAAAATTAAAGTGAATCTTAATGTGAAATGGGTTGCTCACAGTGACTGTGTAGAAAATGGCTTTGTTTATTTTTTAGGCTTTAATCTTTGGCTTTTATCAGGTGAAAAATGACATTAGTCCAATCTAGTAGTTTGCATTTTGTTTAAGTTCTAGAAACAAGTTGTTATGTATTAGAAAACGTCTTCTTGTAGTAGCAAATATTGACATTTTTTGGGTTGAGATTTTTTTTTTCTGGTATCGCAACATTTCTAAGGACCCTCATTAATATTATGCTGAATATCATGGAGGTATTTTATTGACTTCTAAGCTTGATTTCATTTTTATATTTTCATCCATCGCTTTGTACCTCTATTTAAACCTTTACAGAGTGATGATAAAACACCTTTAAAATGTGATATATTCACATTTGCATCAATTCTGCTCACTTTGAGTCAGTGTTAAAATGTGCAGTTTCCACAGAGGTGTCCCTGCTCTGTTTTCCTCAGCTTGTTAGTGATTTGACTGGAGAGGCCACTCTGGTCACCGCCACCCTTCTGAAGGCTGGATAATGTGAGCGTCTCCATTCGATTCACGTCCCTGCCGCAGCATTTCAAAAGACACTTAATTTCATACTTGTTTACGGCTCTCTCCAGAGATCTAAAGTTCAAAATCGCATGCATTTTTAATTCCAAATTAAGCCAGGGAAAAAGAAGAAGGAGAGGGAGGTGGAGGGGGAAAGAAATTCCCATGTTCACTACGCCACATTTTGACAAACATGACCTCCTCTCGCTGGGGTGGAGGGATTAAGTGGAACCAAAGTTGGCCCATCGCCGTACCAGGGTTTAAGGCTATTGGGGCGACAGATTAGAATATCTCTCCCCCTCTCGAGGAGATAAGAGCAACACAACCATTAAAAAAACGCTGCAAAACATAATGAACTGGTGATCTCCCACCACCATGTGTGAAGATTTATAAATCTTCAACACAGTAATGCAGATTTTCCCCTGCGTCTCCTAATGCCTTAGACATGATCTGGGTTATCAAAGGGTGGAAACATCTCCCTGCTCATTGTCTTTTCCCGGAGGAGCCGTAACTCTCACCCTGTTTTGTTGCCGTATTCCGTGTCTTCTTATCCCAGATAATTACAAATATGTCAGCACGCGTCTCCATATGACGCGTGCTGACGGCGGCACGTTGCCACGGCGATACATCTCACCCCTCTCCGCTCTCAATTAGCTCCCGGAGCTGCAGGTTAATGGAACTTTTGATTGGGGGAAACTTGGTTTTCCTGGACGCCCCGGCTTCCTTTAGAAGGGGGGGGGGGGTCGACCCCGGCCTTATCTGCTGCTGCAGAAAGACGAGTTACTCTTTTCCAACCCAAGTGCATCAAAACCACGCTTTTTATTTGGCTTCCTCAACGATTGACTTTGAAGTTTGTGTAAGGGAAGCAGGCTGGAGATACACAGTCAAAACTGGTATGCTAACATATTTGAGCTTATGCGATACATTTGAAAAAACAGGGCATAAAAGACAGATACAGTACTTTTAAATGTATCAGTTTGGAACTACTTGTGCCTTTACAGCAGTCAAAGATGTTAAACAAATGTCTGCTAAAGAGACCGAAGTATAAGTACACACTGTTTCAGTTACAGTGGGGCAAAAAAGTATTTAGTCAGCCACCAATTGTGCAAGTTCTCCCACTTAAAAAGATGAGAGAGGCCTGTAATTTTCATCCTAGGTACACTTCAACTATGAGAGACAGAATGAGAAAATCACATTTGGTCAATAACAAAAGTTCATCTCAATACTTTGTTATATACCCTTTGTTGGCAATGACAGAGGTCAAACGTTTTCTGTAAGTCTTCACAAGGTTTTCACACACTGTACTGTTGCTGGTATTTTGGCCCATTCCTCCATGCAGATCTCCTCTAGAGCAGTGATGTTTTGGGGCTGTCGCTGGGCAACACGGACTTTCAAATCCCTCCAAAGATTTTCTATGGGGTTGAGATCTGGAGACTGGCTAGGCCACTCCAGGACCTTGAAATGCTTCTTACGAAGCCACTCCTTCGTTGCCCGGGCGGTGTGTTTGGGATCATTGTCATGCTGAAAGACCCAGCCACGTTTCATCTTCAATGCCCTTGCTGATGGAAGGAGGTTGTCACTCAAACTCTCACGATACATGGGCCCATTCATTCTTTCCTTTACACGGATCAGTCGTCCTGGTCCCTTTGCAGAAAAACAGCCCCAAAGCATGATGTTTCCACCCCCATGTTTCACAGTAGGTGTTCTTTGGATGCAACTCCGCATTCTTTCTCCTCCAAACACGTCTAGTTGAGTTTTTACCAAAAAGTTCTATTTTGGTTTCATCTGACCATATGACATTCTCCCAATCCTCTTCTGGATCATCTAAATGCTCTCTAGCAAACTTCAGACGGGCCTGGACATGTACTGGCTTAAGCAGGGGGACACGTCTGGCACTGCAGGATTTGAGTCCCTGGCGGCGTAGTGTATTACTGATGGTAGCCTTTGTTACTTTGGTCTCAGCTCTCTGCAGGTCATTGACTAGGTCCCCCCGTGTGGTTCTGGGATTTTTGCTCACCGTTCTTGTGATCATTTTGACCCCACGGGGTGAGATCTTGCGTGGAGCCCCAGATCGAGGGAGATTATCAGTGGTCTTGTATGTCTTCCATTTTCTAATAATTGCTCCCACACTTGATTTCTTCACACCAAGCTGCTTACCTATTGCAGATTCAGTCTTCCCAGCCTGGTGCAGGTCTACAATTTTGTTTCTGGTGTCCTTTGACAGCTCTTTGGTCTTGGCCATAGTGGAGTTTGGAGTGTGACTGTTTGAGGTTGTGGACAGGTGTCTTTTATACTGATAAGGAGTTCAAACAGGTGCCATTAATACAGTTAACAAGTGGAGGACAGAGGAGGCTCTTAAAGAAGAAGTTACAGGTCTGTGAGAGCCAGAAATCTTGTTTGTTTGTAGGTGACCAAATACTTATTTTACCAATTCATTCATTAAAAATCCTACAATGTGATTTCCTGGATTCTTTCCCCCCATTCTGTCTCTCATAGTTGAAGTGTACCTAGGATGACAATTACAGGCCTCTCTCATCTTTTTACGTGGGAGAACTTGCACAATTGGTGGCTGACTAAATACTTTTTTGCCCCACTGTATATGTATTTTAAATGCACTACCTTCTGGTGAGGCAGTGGTGCTGGAATCAAAGAAGAAGTTGAGGTTTTTGTGTTTGTATCGCTCTAAAAGTTTGGATTGACTCCACATTATTCAGCCTATGACCTCAGCTGTTTTGTGAACCGGTGATAGTGCTCTAAAAGTTTGCCACCAGTTATTTGTTCTTGGATTGAATTTGAGAGAAGTGATCGTATACTGTACATGATCCGCATGGTAATCAGCTCAGGTTCAATCTGCAACCCTGCCTGCTGGCTGGAGGTACACATCTAGCTGAGAATAGAAGACATGTTAACACACGTATATCATTTATGTCAAAGTGAGTATATGTTACCAGCAGACAACATCTCATATAAGATCATATGAGATGAGATAAGATATGATATACTTGTATTCCGGATAGGACATAAGCATTATACTGTAAGTCTAAAAAATACAACAGTATAAATAAAAATAACAACAATTAGAATAAGTCAAACACAGAGAACTTGAATTTACACATATACAGATTTGGAAGAAGAGTAATATGATTAAAACCAGGTCAGATAAGAGGTGAGGACATCGATATTAAATAGGCCATTGTCAAAGAGATGTGACACTGTTAAAAAAGTCAAAGTCGTCCACCTTAAGGTGTAGTAGTCACAGTTTTTACAGTTGAATACCTTTAAACAAGCGTGAGTCCATGAAATAAAAAGCATGCGTTATGATTTACTCAATGACCTGCTTTCATGACTTATTATACGTGTATTTGTTTAAGATTCTGTGTGGCTGATTGTCCCTAAACACACATTTTGGAGGGTACATTGTGGATTACAGTGTTCCCAGCTCCACTGAATGCATCATCGAGGAGGGAGAGGAGACATCTTCGGCCTCACACTGTCTCCACCTCGCCTGGGCAGGAGGTCATGGAGATTACCGGACTCACACACACACACACTCAGCCTCGCGCTCAGCATCCCTCTGTACAAACCTCCTCCGGCCAAACACAACCCGCTATCAGAGGATGACACCAAACACCCGCCCGCCGGCATCTTCCTCCTCCTCCTCCTCCTCCTCCTCCTCCTCCTCCTCCTCCTCCTCCTCCTCCTCCTCCTCCTCCTCCTCCTCCTCCTCCTCCTCCCTTTCTTCCTCCTTCCTCCGAACGCATCAGTGAGTTTCACTTTAGCTTGTTTGCGGTCATGTTGCAGGCAAGGTGACAAGAGCGATACAAGAGAAAACATTTCCCATAATTTCCAAAAGAAAGAGCTTACGGTGGAATTGTTCTCCATGGGGGGAAATCTGCCACCTCTCCTTCTTCTCCCCCTCCTTCCCCTCAGTTTACCTAACTCTCCAAAAAGGGGGGAGATGTATCCACACACACACACACACACACACACACACACACACACACACACACACACACACACACACACACACACACAACCCTCCTGAGGAATGGCTGGCGAGCAGAAGAAGAAATGCGGCCTGACAATCTCCCCTTTCCCTGCGGCGGCTGGATGCCAGAAACGAGCGCCGATTGTTCGGAGAGATCTTTTACCGAAGATGCCAGGGATTGGGAAAGAAAAGACTGCAGGACACCGCTGTGTCACCTAGCATCAAACAGCCCTAAACTCTCCGTCATGAGATACTCTGCGCAAAACAGGCCAGAGAGAGGAGGAGAGAGGTCTTCATCTCTTATCTGCCTTTCCTCTCGCTCTGTCTTCTTCTTCCCTCCAAGCCCTGATGCCCCGGGACTCTCACACACACACACACACACACACACACACACACACACACACACAGTCATGCAAATCACAAACAGTTTGACTAAAGAAATAAACAAGTATTAGGAGGAATACATGGAAAGAATCTTGCCCTAATGTGCATTCCCAAAGATATTGAAGTGACTGTTATTTTGTATATATTGACTGTTGTGTTTGTATCTTAATGTGTGCATATGTAGAAATGTGATTGTGTATATAATATATAGGATATACATATTTTATACATGTTTTTATATATATATTTGTATTTTTGTATTCGGGATTGTTGGAAACAGTATTTCGATCTCTCTGTCTGTACACACAAACGGAAAGATTGACAATAAAGTTGACTTTGATAAGAATCTGAATTATTGTATTAGTATTTATCTTACTCTTAGTATAAAGCTAATGTGTTCTATATAGAGGGAAAAAAGCACACATTAGTCATAGAATACGAATTAAGCCAAATAAGTACACAACCTAAATATGGATAGCAGATGTTCAGATTTAAAGAATCCTGAACTGATTTCAATCCTTCTTGTTCTGAAAAATGTAGATGATACATTTTAAAATGCAGGATAATGATATTAAACAGCTTGTGTCTGATGTCAACGTTTGTTCTCTTCACAGGTGTCAGAGGGTGAGGGGAATGTTATGGAAGATGCACATCCAAAAGTGACCAGCGTTCAGACACAAGGTGGGTAAAAAGAGAAGGAATAGATTCTCAATAAACAACTAGAAGACACCAGGAGATAGTAAAAGATATCAGTTTACTATTCCACCCGAATGTTTTTTTCAAACTATTAATCTAAAATCAAAAGAGAATAGTGTTTTGTCAAATGTCAGAGTCTGGAGCCATCAACTTATTTAGCAGTAGTTTGAAAACTGACTTGATGGAACAACTGTCTGATAATGCAGCGCTTTCTGTTCTTAAAAGAAATGTCTTATTTCAGAACCAGCTGAAAAAAAGTAGTTTTTTGCGACACTTAGTTATGGAATTATTAGAGGGTTTGAATGTGGATTCCTTTACTTGTTTAACTCCATAAACTAGGTGACAGTGTTTATGCGGCCAGAAGACATCAGAGAGATCAGTGTGTCCTCCCTGTTGTAATCTAGGCAGGACTCCCTAAACAAAATAACTTCATCTCCCTACCCGTGTTTGTTCTCTCAAGAAGTGTCTGGCCCTGCATTGTGAAAGAAAAGTTTCCTGTCGTGTTTGTCATATTTGAAGCAGCTCGGCCCGTTTTGAATAATTCAGCGGCTGCCCGGTCGGAAATAAAACATAGATAGTTATGAGGCACAAATATGAACATACAGCATCTAAAAGCATTAAGGAAACAGAGCTCCGGAGCGACAGATGAGGACAGTGTGTTTCACTGGCTGGACGGAGTCTTACCTCCCCCCCCCACACACACACATCACCCCCCTAATGATGTGTGGCCTGTCAGAGACACGCAGCCAAATGACATGCAGGACTACAAAAGCCTTCGTCCGAGTTTCTCTGTCTGCGCAACTCCCTGCAAAACAATAACTGGGATTCAGCAGCTGCAAATTGCACTAACATTTCCCCATTCTCTCTCTGTGAATTATTAATGAGAGCCAAACCAAAAAAAAGACACAGAAAAAGTGGAGAGGGTGGGGTGGGGGGAGAAATATCCACAGCATGCCCGAGCAGTGGAGAATGCTATGAAGCCGTAATTATGCCAGAGAATGAGAAATGGAACAAAGTTGTTGGAGCCAGAAACTGAGACTAAGAGCTGGAAATGTCGAGCTCAGAGGCTGAAGAGAAGACGTTTCATTATGCAAAAAGCCAAAGGATCTGCAGGATCGACACAATTAAAACCGCGAGGTACAACACATTAGCATCCGTGTCTGTCAGGTTTGCTTTGAGAGTGAGGGAAGAAGGAGAGGTCAGAACGCCCCACAATCTACAGCTTCTCACTCCAAATGTGTTCACTTTTTCAGCCAGACTTAAATCAATTGTTGCACCAAATGTAAATGAAACAACTTACTGCCTATCTTGAGAGCAATTTACATGTTTTTATAATATGTGTGTATCTGATTGTCTCCTATAAAGAATAAGATAAAGGTATTATCTCACACACTTAATGACAAATAATTAATACAATTGAAATTAGTATGAATACAGCAACAAGTTGTTTTCACAGAAGACAGAGATAAGAAAATAACGTAATAATACAATGTGAGATTAATCCCAAAAAAAAGAACCAAAAGTAAAAACATCTTGCGTCTCTTAGAGATACAGAGGAACATAATAGCGTAGATAAATAAATACAAATGTTTACTGAGGCGGATAATGGTTTTTATTAAATATCAGATAAAGTATTAATATCACATTGTAAAAATACTAAAATGCAAGTAAAAGTGCCACATTCCAAAGAATATACTCGGAAGACATTTTAGATTATAGGGAAATGTTTTATATTGCACTTGAACTCAAATATTTTAATGTGTGTAGATGTACAGTAGGTAGTGTGCTGCATTTCAATGCTGATATGTTTTTATAGTAAGTTGGGCTTTAATATATTTTCTTTTACAATCTTTTATTAAGGACATTCAGCAGAGAATATGTGTTCGGAGCAAATGCATCATCAGATTACCATAAGAAACATAGTTTAAGTTTAAGTTGTGTGTAAAAATGACAAAATATTGTTGTCAAAAGGTTAGGGTTTTTCAGATGTAGAAAAGATTACATTGAGATACAAACACTCACACATACACACACACACAATGAGGAGGAGGCAAAGGAGTCCCTCAGGGATCGGGAACCGTGTGTGTGTGTGTGTGTGTGTGTGTGTGTGTGTGTGTGTGTGTGTGTGTGTGTGTGTGTGTGTGTGTGTGTGTGTGTGGTGTGTGTGTGTGTGTGTGTGTGTGTGTGTGTGTGTGTGTGTGTGTGTGTGTGTGTGTGTGTGTGTGTGTGTGTGTGTGTGTGTGTGTGTGACTCAGGGTTGAAGCAGTCCTGCTGTTAAGACGTCCTGCAGTGTTTCCTGGTGCTGCTCCGCCATCTAGTGGCTGCTGACAGGAAGTGACAACAGGAGGTAAAAGTCCATTTCAGAATAATATATATGATATGTTTTATAATGATTGATCATGAAAGTGTTCTCAAAGCTGGTGAAGGTGCAGCTAGTTTGAATGACTTTGTATACTGCAGGGTAGCTGGTGGATTTACTCCAGGTGGAACTAAAGTCTGATTTAACACTTGATTATATTTCACATCATTCATCCACATCTGTGAAGTAACTAAAGGTATTAAATGATGTGTAGTGGAGGAAAAGTACACCATGTACCTCTGAACTGCAGTGGAGTAGCATAACATGGATACTCTTTTAAAGTACAAGTATCTAAAATTGTACTTAAGTACAGTATTTGAGTAAATGTACTTCCCAGCTCTGGAATCAGGTGTAGTTTTGTACACACACATGTACGGTGACTACATAAAAGCAGAGGAATTAAGTTCAGTTAAGTAAGACAGGACCAAATATGGAACATGTGTAAAAAGTAGTAGAAACATTGTGATTTAAAGGATATAAAACGTTGTCTTAAAAATGCACAAAACTTGAATTTAAAGTAAAAAAAGCTTAACTTAAGTATTAACATCAGTATATATATACTGATGGATTGAGATTATTAGGTAATGCAAAATGTAAATCAATGATCCAAAAGGCATTGTATGGTGATTTATTTTTAAAGAATTCATAATTTAGTATGTTGAAACAACATAGGTGGGAAAATGAAAGTATGGTGTGTACAAAATAATTGAAATGTCCTAGTTTGTCCCAGAAAACAAGTGATAGTATACGTGTACTATCGTATCGTGTATGTCAATAAAGAAAACAAATATTGTTGCTTAAAGGTGAATATCCAGTTTCCTGGTGCTGCTCCGCCCTCTAGTGGCTGCTGACAGGAAGTGACATCACGAGGTTTGGAGTGAACAAATCAAACCCTTTTAATGTGCGTGGTATCAAAACGATCCATAAATATATACAGTCAGAATCAGGTTTATTGACAAGTAGTTTTACACATACAAGGAATTCTCTTTGGTGTATTACGGTGCCTACACAAAAGCAGGAAGAGGAATTCAGTTAAGTAAGTAAGTCAAACATGGAACAATTGTAAAAAGTACTTGAAAAAGTATAATTAATATAAAGGACATCAGGATTTATTAAACTTTCTCTTAAAAAAAACAAGTTGTCAATATTATAATTAAAAGTAGAAAAGCTTTACAGTTAAAAAAGTTAAAGCATTGAACACACATTTGTGTATTATGTGTTTAAAGACATTTTCAATGGTGTAATTGTAGAATCCCCAGATTAAATATTATCTGTTAGTGTTCATACTATTTACTTGAATCTTTTTTCAGTTCTTAGTTCTTTGTTTATCTTGTGATTAGAGGAAATAACCAAAACATACTTGAGTCAATAAGTGTAGAAAATGCAACCTCTTCACTTTTTAAAGTGAGCATTTCTCTAATAGCATTTCTGCTCATGTAAACCTCTGTGTATGCATGCACCTGTGTGTAGTGTGTGTTTGCAGTGTGTGTGTTTTGAAGCTCCTGGCACTCCTGTCTCCTCCTCTCAGGGTTCAAGGTCGCTGTGCAGTTATTTCCAGCTCGTCTTCACTTTGATCCGTGTCTGGGAATGACAAGGTAACGCAACTCGGGGGGGGCAGCTGTGTTACAGGAATGCTGCCACGGATCGGGAGAGAGAAACTAGATCCTGCCTGACAGTGTCTCCAGGATACTCCACCAGACTGGACCCTGACACACACACACACACACACACACACACACACACACACACATAGATAAACACTTAAACTCACAGAAACAAACACTTGTAGTACACACAAACAACCAGATATAGCTGCAGCTGTGACACATGACCTCTGTCAGCATCTGTTTGTCTGTCTCCCTGTCAAGGTGCATCAACGAGACGAGGTGTCCGCCAGGAAAAAAACGGCATCAACAAGGATCTGCTCCTGAAATGTGGAAGATGGATGGAGCGGCAGCTTTAAGGGCACATAATGGGTGTGAGGACATTTATACATCCCCTTTTTATTAAGACTTCCACATAAGATGCACCTGTGTTCCCTCGCTCCTCCAAAACACTCCTCTCTCCTCAAGGTGCATTCAGGGACCGAGGAACGTCCTTTAAAGTGGAGGGTGAACCTTTTCAGCGACCTAGTTTTAGGCCAAAGTCCAGACACTTTCTTTCCACCTAAATATTAGAATTAGAACTGCAGCGATTCAATATTTAATAGCCCAAAGAAACCTGGCAGAAAGTAACCACGGATTCAAAAATACTTGAAGTAAAATAAATCAAGCAAAAGAAGCTTAAGTTGATGTTATGAAAAGCACACTTTGCCCATTAACCCTGATAGTGGTAAGTTCATCCTGTGAGTTTTCTAGTAACTCTTACTGTCACTGTTTACCGTATATGTCTCTGCTTCTTGACAATAAGACTAGTTCAGTATAATCATTTCTTTAGTGCTCAACGAGTATCGAGGCCTGTTTCATGTCTGTATTGATCATTAGGACTTGTCAGAATATCTGGATTACTTCCCCAAGATATATCATATTAGCACATGATTGCATTATTTATATATACATACATTGTTCATTTCATATTTCACTTTATTCTTTAGCAGAACATGTACCAGCTTTTGTAGTATTTTAGTCAACTGTATACTTTGTATTTATAGTGTTCTGAAAAAAAATCAGCAATTCTGTTTTGTAATGTCATGTCAGTGACACACAATCAATGCAGCATTGTGTTTCTGCTTTAAACAAGTGAGGATCTCCCCCTTTTGGGGATTTTAGTCCAACTGTATTTGCAGTTTTTTGAATGGCTTCCGATACTTTTCAATACAACAGAAAAGTAGGACTGTTGACATTTAGAAACACAATACTATGGCGTTGAACCCCCTCCCAGGTCATTGAGCATGCCCTGCTAGCTAATTACAACAGGGCCTGTGGTTGTCTGCACCCCTGCCTCCCCCTGTCTGTGGGGGACGGAGGGAGGGTCACGCAGGGGTGGCGAGGGGGACATATGTCTGACGAATGTGCCATCTCCATAATTAGCAACATTAAACACGCCAGGCGCTGACGACAATCAAAACATTTCACTTGTTGTCAATTATTCATCACTTTGAAGGTTCTGAAGGGGTCGTTAATATGGAAATAAGCCTGCGATGCTAACAAGGTTGCAGTATCTGATTCCAAATCATTTGGGCACAGATCACCCCCACTTTTTCTTTTAGGCTAGTATTTAGCGTTTTCTTGCCTTTTCTGTCCCTTTTATTGTGTGTTTTCGAGTCTGAGACATAATTGAAGAACATCAATCAATCAATCAATCAATGTTTATTTATATAGCCCAATATCACAAATGTTACATTTGTCTCAGTGGACTTTACAGTGTGTACAGAATATCAGTATGACACTACGACACCCTCTGTCCTTAGACCCTCACATCGTACAAGGAAAAACTTCCGAAGAAAACCCACAGTTTAAAGGGAGCATGGGAGAAACCTCAGGGAGAGCAACAGAGGAGGGATCCCTCTCCTAGGACGGACAGACGTGCAATAGATGCCGTGTGTAAATTGAAAAGATAATACATTTGCAACATAGGTAGTCCAAATGTTTGGAAATGCATGTGTGTATAATAGGAAGATTATATCCATCCAGGACCTATGATCCAGGACCACAGCCACGACTCAAGATCCAGGACAGAGGAGCGCAGGATCATCCATGACTCCGGATCCCGGCGTATATAGACACCAAAAAGAAAGACATTTGGGGAAGCTGGGTTAATCGGAACATGAGAGTACACTGGTATAGACAGAGAGAAGGAAGAAGTAAGATGTCCCCCGACAAACTAAGCCTATATCAGCAAAACTAGGGGCTGAATCTAATCAGCCCTAACTATAAGCTTTATCAAAAAGGAAGGTCTTAAGCGCACTCTTAAAAACGGATAGGGTGTCTGCCGCCCGAACACAAACTGGAAGCTGATTCCACAAATGTGGAGCTTGATAAGAAAAGGCTCTGGCTCCCATTGTACTTTTAGAGACTCTAGGAACAACCAACAACCCTGCATTCTTGGAATGCAATGCCCTAGTAGGACAGTAGGGTATAATGAGTTCTTTAAGGTAAGATGGCGCCTGCCCATTAAGGGCTTTGTAGGCGAGAAGAAGAATTTTAAATTCTATCCTGTGTTCTATAGGGAGCCAGTGTAAGGCAGCCAGAACAGGAGTAATGTGGTCCCTTTTCCTAACTCTGGTTAGTACACGAGCTGCAGCATTTTGAATCAGCTGAAGCGACTTGACTGACTTCTTGGTACACCCTGATAATAAAGAGTTACAATAATCCAGCCTTGAAGTAACAAATGCATGGACTAGTTTCTCTGCATCGTTTTGAGGCAAGATATGCCTGATTTTTGCAATGTTACGTAGATGGAAGTAGGCGGTCCTTGAAATTGATTTTATGTGGGCGTTAAAGGATAAATCCTGATCAAATATAACACCAAGATTCCTTACAGTCTCACTGGAGGCCAAATTAATGCCATCCATAGATAATTTGTTTCGTAGATTCTTCGGGCCAAGTACAATAACTTCAGTTTTGGTCGTGTTTAACATCAAAAAGTTTAAGGTCATCCACGTTTTTAAGTCCTTAAGGCAGTCTTGAATAACATGAATAAGACATTCATGAATAAGACATTCATGTTCTTCAATTATGTCTCAGACTCTAAAACAAGATTCTTTTTTTAAACATCTAAATCTATTGCAGTGCTTGTTTTGTATAACTTTTTTTTACTTTATTGCACCTGGTTGTTGTTGTTTTCGGATAATTTAGACATACTATGATTTGCACGTTGTCTTGGAGTCTCTTGGTTATCATCAACGAATGGCTATCAGAATGGATTTGCACGTTGTCTTGGAGTCTCTTGGTTATCATCAACGAATGGCTATCAGAATGGATTTGCACGTTGTCTTGGAGTCTCTTGGTTATCATCAACGAATGGCTATCAGTCCAACATCAATGAGTTTCTGAATCTTCTGAGCAATCACTGGATTCTTTAATAGATAGATTCTATTATAACATGACAATGTTTACCTGTAATGTATGTTCCATACTGTAGTATATGTACTAGGTGTTTTTTTAACATATTTTCGACATACTATGAGTATGTATGTATGTGAGTATGTCATAGTATACTATGAGTTTTCTGAAATACTGTGTACTGTAAGACTTTATGTGACATACTTACTATATGTCATCCTTCTTCTCTTTTCTTTAAGTATTAGCTTACCAACTCAAATGAGTTAGGTACATTATCAAAATGGTATATCTACTATGGCCTGTGACTGTTTTTCTTGATCTTTTTTTCAATTTTTACAGTTGTTTTCTGTCACCAAATGTACCAAACAACATTCAAAATGTACAACAAAATAAAGAGCATTGAAATATGTTCAGTTCTTAAGTTAGCCATTCGGTCGAGTTTTGTAGTCAGTGCAGGTTTTGAACACTAAGATATTTTACAGCATGTTTGAATACCAGAGTAAAATAAATAAGTTTATATATTTGTATCCACAGCTAAAGTCAAAAACGATAATTGTTGTGCATTTTGAAACACACAGTAGGGCTACAATTAAAAAGTTCAATAACTACTGTATTTCAGTCAATATGTATTTTGTACTTCCACAGTGTATTTTCAAATGATGTCCCTTTATGCCTTTACACACTATATTTTGGAGGTAAATGTTGTACTCCACACCATTTATTTTTACAACTTTAGTTGGTTACTTAAAAAACCTAATTCATTAATTAATTGTGATATATTATTATAGGTTATGCTGCTCCGCATGTTAAGGCAGGGTGGGGTTTATAAGGCAATCTAAATAAACCCCACCTTTATCAGCCGCAACATTAAAGTGACACTAACAAAGCATCCAACAAGGTCAAGATGTTCACTTTTTACTGTGCTAATACCTGAAAACTGTCCTTTCTTTTTCAGATTGTCATGCTAAATTGAGATGGGTAGATTTTCTTATTTTTTGTGGGTTGCTTAAAGCTTCCATACATTTATTTAATAGCAGCATTTCAACATCTTGTGGCCTCATACTTGAACTAAATTACATTCCAATGGTTTCTTTTTAATTAATGTTAGTTGCACTCGAATTGACCTGAAAAGTCATATTTGTAATACTGATGGAATATGTTAGTATAATAATACATATTTGAATGTCTGTGTTTCATCATTAAACCTGCCTGGGTGAATGCATAAAATGACTTTGTGTGGCATTTTATTTATTTATTTCAATGAATTAAAAAATATATATTGAGCCAAAACATCTTTATGTATCTGAAGTTACCTACTGTAACTCCAGTTTCTATGAGTATAGGTGTAGGTAGGTGCACCCCGCGCAGCACTGAAACACTTGTAGTCCACGCCCACCTGCGAGGTGGGCCCCACCCTCGGGCTCCCTTCCGGTATAAATAGGAAGGAGGCCCGGCAATCTGCTCCCACACAAACAGCTTTTCTTCAGCTATTCGTGGGGCCCAGAACTTAGAGGGCTTCGCCTTCAGGCTTATCAATTAATGTAATGAACCTTGACATGCACTTGTCAAGGTTCAGAGGCAAATTTTGCAAATATGGCAGTAGCTTAGATAAGATATACTTTATTGATCCCAAGTTGGAACATTTGCGTTACAGTAACAGTTGTAAATATGCAGTGGTATTTATTTGTAAATCATTTAGTATAATCACACAAATTCTGTGTTTTATATTTAACAATTCTGTGTTCTTTATTTATTGATTGTTCAATACCTGACAAGGCCGGAGATGAAATATCTACATACATCTTATAAGAGTATAATACATTATGTATAATATCAGTTAAAATAAGTGCTTCAACATAGTTAACATTGCTGGAGGTATGCACAAATATTGATAGATGTCTTGTAATGCACTATTGAAGAACCTGCGACCCAAGTTTTTCATTCAATGCATAACTACACCATAGTTGTGTAGGCCTATATGATATGTCAATAAACCTTAGAAAATCTTGAAAGGGATGTGCAAAATAGTCATTATATACAGTCTTTAATTAACTATTAGTAGAGAATAATGAATATACTTTATAGGGATCCTATTAATATCTAATAATAAAAATAATGAAATTCAATAACATGTTTTAACCACTAGGTGTCCCTTTATATCAGCTGTGCACCTTTATGGTGTAAATACAGCCTATTGGATCAAATATAAAAGTAAGCCGAATTAGTGTTGATACTGCAAGGAGACATATTGTGTGAAAAGAAATGTAAGATGTTGTTTAATTGCTGATATATTTATGATCCACGTCACGTTTTCAGTTCCTCATGTTTGTCTAGAAGTCTTCTCATCAGGGCTCTATAAATACAGAACTACGGCAGATATGTAATATTTAATGCAGCTGAACCGTGTATTACAATGCCGTTATGTGATGACTTTCAAAGAGAAAAGCAAGCACACTCGGAATAAAGTATTTTTTAAAAAATGTTTTCGGTCTGTTTCCGGTATTTGTTAATGACGATGTGCTGTGAGATGTGAGACTGGAATTGCACAGGGGAAAATAACGTATCTTAAGATGCGGATTTTGTTAAACTAATTTGCGCTGTGGACCAACACTATACATTGACGGGGTAGCAATAAAGATAACACAATTAAACTGTTACACAACATAACAGAAATAATATCGATAGCAGCGTCCCTAGCAACCACCTTGATAACAATGAAAACGTTCTATGGACGCAATTTCCTGAAGTAATCTTCGTAATAACTAGCAAACTAAAGATCATGTACATCCACTGCACACATAATCTGAAATAACAACTCATATTTCTCGCATCAAATGACATCAAAACGCATTTGAATGGCTAATCTAACTTTAAAATAGGCATTTTCCACCGAGAATAAAACGAAGTTCGGCCATGTTTTTTTTTTCTGCAGGGAGAAATTTGAAGATCACGTGACATAGACGCCAGCCATTGGAATGAATGATGAAAAAAAACGGGGTTTGTCAAACAGAGCACATGGTGTAGTCCTAAACGATAGCTGGGGATTCTGGGTAGTGCCATCCTTTACTCCGAAAACATAAACATATTTGTTTCTCCAAATCGAAGGGGAAAAATACAAAAGCATTGCACACAATTTAAACCAATCAATGTTGTGTAATTAACAAGGATAATCTGGTGTTTTTTAGTCGATGAGTAGTGCAGATATCACTGTAAAATCAATCGACAGTAAGGGGAATACTTACTTCCGGGTGTAGAATTATCCGTTATCCAATGAGAATGGACTTTAAGGGCAGCCGACACAAACAAATGCCGTGCTTCCATGAGCATCAAATCCCGCCGCAGATGGGAATACATTGCAATCAGTTGAAAGCTATTTGCGTCCCTTTATGAAGCTGAAGGAGCCTAGGAGCGTCACAACTGCACGCCACGGACACTGACCAAACGTCGCTCCTGGACGATTATGGAGTGTTCGAGAGTGTGTTGTGCAGACAGACAGGAGAGACTCACTCTGACAGGACACTCAGTACAGGGTGTGTCAGAGAGGAATGGAAGACATCCCTCAAATAAAATTGAATAAACAAACTGGGGGAAGACCAAGATGCAGCAGTGCAAATGTCTTCCCAGTGGAAGACATTTGCACTGCTGCATCCAATCAAACCGCTTGTATGCTGGGAGAGCCAGACCGCAGTTCATTTCCTCATATGCCAAAAAATGGAGGAGAAAATAATCGTAGCGGTAGGGAATCACCCGGTGCTTTATGATCAGTCCCTGTTCACCTACCAGGATACAAACCGGAGGAGCCAGGCATGGAGGGAGGGTGGCAGAGACAGTGGGTGAAACTGGTAGGTTTTCGCCTGTTTGGGGAGTTTATATCCAGTGTACTTCGTTTGAATGGACAGCTAGCAGACATAGACAGTATTTAGCCAGCATGGAATGTTGCGTAAAATAGCACCATAGACAGTAATGTCATAAATGTTCATCATATAAAGTGTAAAACCTTTTATGCAATTGACAGGAGAGATTCATGTGATTGGTTGTTGGTCGCGTTGCTCGCATGAACTCCCCAAGCTCAAGACACGCCCACCGCCAAGCAGCAACGCACGCCGCCGTGTGTAGGGGCCGTAAGGGGAACCTGATCTAAAGTCGTCATGGTGACGAGCCAGGCCAGAGCCCTCGCCACCGCTGCCCGTGAGGCAACCCAAGGTGGGCCTGGACCGAAAGGGCTGCGAGGGAGCCTCTACACGTTGTGTTTCTGCATGAAACACCGGAGGCCCTCATCATGCAGCGCGTACGCGCTCAGGGGATGACTGGAGGTGTGTGCAGTGCTGTCCACACTTATTATGACTGTGAGGTATATCTGGGGGGGGATGTGAGAAACAGTTGTTACTGATGACACAGACAAACTGTTGGAAAATGAAACGTTTTATTTTCTTCACAAAAATCCCCCCCCCAAACCCTATAAGTACCCTGCTTCTTCTTCTTCGGAGGCTCTCGCGGAGCAGACCAGGAGCAGGGGTGCCTCTATCCCCTCCAACTCGCCGCCGGGAGACCCTGTCTCTCGGGTGGCGGAGAAGCGGAGACATGTGACGGAGCCCCCGCGGCTGCCGAAGGGCGACCCTGACGCCGTGCTGCTGCCCCTGGGGGCGCTCAGCAGGCTGGAGCCAGCTGACATGCTGCCCTGTTCTGCGGCAGTTTTCATGGACTCCACCATGGCGTGGAACTGGGGTACAGCCCGTCCGGGCTGATTGGAGCATCCAGCAGCACTTTCCTGGCCGTCTCTGGTACGGATGCCTGCTGCAGCCAGAGGTGGCGCTGAATATGCATCACCCAAGCTGCAATCCTCGCCGTGGAGACGGTGACGGATGCGCACAGGGTGGGTGCTGTACTGGCAGCCTTGCCTATCTCCTCCGAAACCTCGGAGGGCATGGAGGGCTGCTCTGATAGTCTCACTATGGAGTGAGACAGCAGAGCGATGTTGTTCGCCGCTGCAGACGCCTGGAAGGCACACATGGTGCATCCGGTCAGTCTGGCGGACGACAACCTGGTCCCCGGGGGAGGAAAGCAAGGGACACCTTGCGGCGACCGTGCTGGCCTGCTTCACCCCGAACAATGCCGTCAGGTTCAGCTCCAGGGGAGGCGTGGTCGGAAAACCAACATCCGTCAACCCCTTAGTGAGGGGGACGTATGAGGACACCGGAGCCTTCAGGCTCCTTGGGGCCGCCACCGCTCCCTCCTGGTACTTGTCTGTACCCGGGAGAAACACCGGCAAGAACGAGGAGACCTCTCCAGGCAGATTTTCGATGATCTCCGGCAGTTCCTGCAGGATCCCGCCTATCGACGGCAGAGCCGTGATGGCGGAAAGAGGGACCGTGGGTATTTAGACGTTTCTTTGAGATGTCATATAGCTCATGGACTTATGAGGAAGCTCAGTGGAGCTGATTGTGTGTTCGATACTTGGGTTTTTAAAGTCCAACCCTCATAATAAATTAGTCAAACATGCAGAGGTTGTGCCACAAACCCTACTCAGATCTCATGGCATAGAGTGATATAAGACTGTTCTGAAGAACTGAAGTCTTAGGTTCGATCCTCATGAAGTCAAATTGGCTCACGAGGATAAAACACTGCCTTGGAGGATCTTGGTTCAATCTTCTTTTTTTGCACTGGTTTTTCAGGTAAAACATTCAAAATGAGGTAAAGAGTTTTTCATTTAAAAATGCACACACTGTGAAGGCTGTGGGTTTGATGCTTTTCAGGTGCAGTAATCTTTAAGGTCCAAAATCCCAAATGAACAAATGAACCTCTACGAAACATTAATGCCTCAGGCCAGATGGCGCAGAGGGATACCCTGCCGTATAGAGCTTAGGGCCCCTATATGTGTGAAATGTGGGTCCCGTGGCGGTCTGCCTTGTTACTGCAATTAGACTTTGAAAACTTGAAATGGTCATAAGTCATTCCAACGGGTGGGCATACATTTGCAGGATCCCGCCTATCGATGGCAGAAAGAGGGACCGTGGGTATTTAGACGTTTCTTTGAGATGTCATATAGCTCATGAGGAAGCTCAGTAGAGCTGATGTTGTGTGTTCGATACTTAGGTTTTGAAAGTCCAACATGCAGAGGTTGTGACACAAACTCTACCAGAGACCTGTCTCAGATCTCATAGAGTGATGTTCTGAAGAACTGTAGTCTTCGGTTCGATCCTCATGAAGTGCAGTGATTTTCACAAATACAACACCCACCCAGTGCAAATGTTTTTTGAAGTCCAAGACCCAAAGTGTAGAATTATATTACCAAGCGACAGAGTCAAACCAGGACAAATGGCTCACAGGGATAAACCACAGCCTTGCCAGGTTGAGCTGAGGTTTTGGGTTCGATCCCTATAAGGTGCATAGATTTTTGGAAGTTTAACACCCAAAGTGCAGAATTAGATTACCAAACAAAGGTTTATTGTCCCAGGTCAAATGGCTGACTGGGATAAAATCAATCATCTTTATTTGCACTGGTTTTCAGGTAACACATCCAAAATGGTGTACAGTACAAATGTTTTTTGAAGTCCAAGACCCAAAGTGTAGCCAAAGTGTACCAAGCGACACAGAGTCATTCCAGGTCAGATGGCTCACAGGGATAACATACTGCCTTGAAGACAGGAGGTTGAGGGTTCAATGCTAATACAGGGACTTTTAAGGTCAAGCACCCGATATAATGACCGTACAAGTTATTGTAGTTTTACATTAACATTTGGTGGTGGTGCAATTCCGTTACATACTATACTATGACTTTCTTCACATTGACTTTGTTTCACAACCCCTACCAAGAGACAGTCTCTACCAGAAAACTGTGCTCAGGTCCTTTAGCTCAGAGTGATATGAGAAGGATCAGAAGACCAGAGGTTGTGAGTTTGATTCTTAGAGGGAGCAGTGATATTAAACATCCAGATTAAAGAAGAGCAGAGTTTTACATTTACTTGTGTCCATGGTAACTAGGCACAGCTTTATGACAAACTACACAATTACTTTTTTTCCATTTCCTTTTTTAAACAAAGTCTTGGACAGTTGGACAATGACTGTCTCCGATCTGATAGCTCAGAGTGATACTACGCTGCTCAGGTAAACTAAGGTTTAAGGTTCGATCCCCATGAGGTGCAGCGATTTTCTGGAGTCCAAGACCCAAGTGGAAATATTACCAAACGCAACACATATGGGCCAGGGCAAATGGCTCACTGGGATAAAGCACTGCCTTGAAGACTGGAGGTTGTGGGTTCAAACCTCTTTATTTCCACTGGTTTTTCAGGTAAAACATTCAAAATGAAGTAAAGAAGAGTTTTTCATTTAAAAATGTTGGTGGCACAATTATGTAACTTACTTACAAGGACAGTTTTTTTCAGATGGACTGCACTATGACTTATTTTATATCCTTTTTTACATTTGTATTTGTCACATAATCTACCAAACAACAGGTCACTGTCTCAATCTAATAGCTCAGAGTGATACAACGCTGCTCAGGTGAGCTGAGGTTTTGGGTTCGATCCCCATGAGGTGCATTGATTGTTGGAAGTTTAACACCCAAAGTGCAGAACTAGATTACCAAACGAAAAAGCATTGTCCCAGGTCAAATGGCTCACTGGGATAAAACACTGCCTTGAAGACTGGAGGTTGTGGTTTCAATCTTCTTTATTTGCACTGGTTTTCAGGTAAAACATCCAAAACGGTGTGAAAAAAACAGAGAGAAGAGTTTTTCATTTATAAATGTTGGTGGCACAATTGTATGACATACTTACAAGGATAGTTTTATTGGATGCACTGCACAATAACTTGTTCTATTTCCTTTTTTACATTTTCATTGTTACATAATCTACCAAACAACCTGAGACTTCCACAAAGGAAATAGCTCAGTGGGATACAACGCTGCTCAGGTGAGCAGGAGTCTTGGGTTCGATACTCATGAGGTCCATGCATTTTACAGTTTACACTGTTTTCACAGTCTAACCATCCAAAGTAGAGAATGACTTTACCAAATGAGATGCAACAGTCACTGGTCAATTGGCTCAGAGGGAAGAAGACGGGTTAGAAAGTCTGAGGTTGTGTGTTCGAGTCCTCGTGAGCTATAGTGATTTTTAAAGTGCTTTACTCAAAATGAAGAAGATAAATGCGCCCGGAGCACAGGTCTTCAGGTACATGTGTTGGTGGCCGGATTGGGTCTGTTCTCGGCATTAAGGCGCCCGTGTCGAGTTCAGGTCTGCTGCTTAGCATGTACGGGGTTCGAGACTCGGAGTAGCTGAGTTAGGCATACTAAGTGAGGCAGGTAGTTCATAGTAAGTGAGGCAGGTAGTGCACAGTAGATGAGGCAGGTAGTTCATAGTAAGCGTAGGGTCGCGTAACGTAGGATAAGAGAGGCAGGAAGAGTAGACGAGGCAGGTAGCGTAGGATAAGAGAGGCAGGTGGCGTAGGAGAGCAGAACGAGTAGATCAGAATTTTAAAAAATAGCAGAAAATCTTTTTTTGTTGCTTCTTTTGGTCCTGAAAAACAGCACCGCAGGAGGGATTCGAACCCTGGCATCTAGGATTCAGGAAGAATGTACCCTACCAGGTGAGCCACTGGGTCATACAAAGAGGGAAGGTTTAAGTTATATTTATCATGACGAGAAATAATCACCTTTAAAAAAAAAGGAAAAAAAAGAATGACATTTATTTTATACGTCATTATTAATGACTTTTAGAAACTATTTATGATTTTCTAAAGGCATTTCACATCTTAACGACATTATTTGCTAATTATTGTGAATTTAATTAACTTTTCTATGACTTTTTGCAGTTTAAGGATTTTCTGCTCTGACTTTTTAAACAACTTTTTATGAAAAATGTAATTGTTTTTTGTAACTTCTCTTTGGCAAACATTGTAATGAAATTCTTGTGACTTTTAATCATTCTTATGAATTTGTTGCTATACTATATACTATGACTTTCCTATGACTTTTATTAAGGCAAACTATACTATGACTTTTTCTGACACTATTAAATTACGCATGGCGTAGTAAACTATTATGGCATTTCTAAAGTTTTTACTTTCCTAAGACTTTCTGAACACATTTAAAGGTTTGCGCTTACTAAGGCTTTTAAATGCCATACTTTACCACGAGTGGAGGAAGAAGAGCAGAAGTGAAGAAACCCGGCCGTCCTCAGATTTGTTCCAGAAACTCTGCACTCATCTTGGGGACAAATGAAGAGAGGGAAGACAGCGTTAGGATTATTCTGGTTTAAGACATTTTCAAAACTAGTTTTTCTCTCTACTTTTTCAGGTATTTATTGTGCATTTTTTAAATATTCTTCACCTCGGGAAACAAATATTTTGTCAAAAAAGTAAGGCTGATGTTATCTCAGAGACTGATGGCTGCTGTATTTCTCTACGTGGTACTTGTTTCCCTTTTCATTATTTATAGAATATTTAGAGTGGTTAAATGTATTCTTTCTGCATTAAAGGTGGGGTAGGTAAGTTTGAGAAACCGGCTCGAGATACACTTTTTGTTATATTCCATGGAATGCTCTTAACATACATTCATCTTAGCAATGAATATCTGAAGTGCTTTAACACAAAATCCATCTGTGGAAGCCGTGGCGCTGTAAAAAGCACGACCAATCATCTGAGCCGGCCCGGCTAAAATAACTGGATGGCCTACCTGCCAGTATCTATATCTGTGCACAAACTTATCTCTTGCCCTCATTGGTCATGTGCGTGTTCGTGTGTGTTGGAGGAGGGGCTCTGTAAGGGTTTCTCCAAAATTACCTACCCCACCTTTAAGTACTTAAGTACTTTTTACTGATTAAACATCATATTTTCTCAAGAAACATCAACATGATTTTTTATGACAAATACAATAATACATTTGTCACGGTTTCCTAAACTATGAAATTAAATCAAGCCATTCTACATCAGCTCATCGTGACTCATACTTAAAATAAAGCCTCCTCCCCCACTGGTTTCAGTGAGTTGAAGATGATAAAACACAGCTTTACATTTGTCAAAATACCTGTCAGAAAATAGTAGATAATGAATCTCGTGTATTTCAACAAGTAGCTTCATAGATGTTACTAAAAGTGTTAAAAGTAAATCCGTTTCTAAACACATTCAGGAGACTGATGCACCACAGGAGATTTAAATTATCTTAGTATTCAGGACAACAAACATGTTGGCACAGAAAGCTTTTAAAATTAAAAACATAAAAGGTAAACATTAAACTATATAAATACAATATACATGTAGTGTCTTACATAAAACAGTACTGTTTACGCTACGCCATTGTGAGGTTGTAAACACGGAAGTGGAACACATTCAGACCTTTCTGATAAAAGTTAGCGTTACAGTGAGTAAACCTGACCCACGCGTAAAGCAACAACACTGTCTACTAACAGTATTTACTTACCAATGTTGACGGACGGGATATCAGAATGCGCAGGTTGTTTGTAGAGAAGGGAAAACGTCAACTAACATTATTTACTTACCAATGTTGACGGGATATCAGAATGCGCAGGTTGTTTGTAGAGAAAACGTCAACAAGTTATTCCACACGGTCCCGTGCTGCTTCTCTGCACGATGAGACTTCCGGGGTGTTTCCTCCAGAGTGACTCTTTCCTGCAGAGAGGCTCAGCTGCTGAACGCATCACATGTAAACAACGTAGTAAACTATAATCTAGTAGTTCTGCAGCAAAACTGTGGATTAAAAAGGGATAAAAATCAATGTATGGAAGATTCATGCAACGCTGACGCATGCGTAAAGTGGATAGATCGACACATTACGCGCACCTTTACCTCGATTAAAAAACAGGTAGGCAGTGAAAAGTAAGTACATTTACTCAAGTATTGTATTTAAGTACTTAGGTAAAAAAGTATTTCCATTTAATGTTACTTTATACTTCTACTCCACTGCAGCTAAGAGGCAAATATTGTTTATTTTTACTCGTTTATTTTAACACTCATAGTTACTTTGTACATATAAAACGATAGTTACGGCTATAACTACGGTTCAATGAGTCCCGTTCAGCAGGTAGCTGGTGAAGGCTGTGTTCCCGCACCCGCTCCCGGTTACGCTGCATCTGGCATTCGTCTCTAACTCAACCAGTGAAGGCAGTGTTCTCCCCCCGCTCCTGGTAGACGCTAAACTGCCTTGTTTATTAATCCAGCTAGGTGAAGGCAGTGCTCTCGCTCCCGCTCCCTCTGCCATCGGTGTGATTACATCCCTCTTTCTGTTCGGCGAGTAGCAGCACCGCTCTACTCTTTCCGTTAAGCAGGTAGCTGGTGAAGGCTGTGTTCCCGCACGGCTGCGCTGCATCTGGCTACCTACAGAATGGCTCATTCTCAGCCTGTATGGCTTCTCTTGAGCCCGAGAACGGCCATGAACGCTGCCCCTCTTGCCTCGGCCTCGAGCATCTAAGGGAGGCTCTCACGGTAAGCGCATGCATGCCTCGGGCGCTCAGAGTGGCTAGAATGGAGGTGGAACGTCTGGCAGCAGCCAACGGACACCTCTCCTTGTCACATCCTCCTCCAGATCAGTTCGGCCGTTCCCGGCGACTTGAGGGATCGATGGCTATGGGTGCTCCCCCCAATAGAAGGACTAGAAACAGGCTGTCCTCTAAAGTGGATCAGCTATTTGCCAACATGGACATGATGAAGTCGCTCTTCTTGGCCCTTCAGCCAGGGCCCGGTATAGGGGCTGCTAGCGTGCCGTCTGCCCCTCCTTCGGTTGGCGCACCTCTGTATGAGGATGCCTTGTCGCTAGCGGCTTCGGATAACCTCTTCAATGAAGAGACGGAGGACGAGGTCCCGCTCGAGGAGGCTTCCCTTTCCTCTGCTCAGGGTTCTCTGCAGGGCGCGGTGGACGGCTCCATGGCGGCCATTATTCGTACGGCCCTGGCGCACAAGCAGATTCCGGTTCCGCAGCCCGACTTGGCTCAGGCTAGCGCCTTCTTCAGACGTAGCCCTGCCCCTGTCCCCCTGACCGTTCCTCCTTCAGAGGAGTACCTGAGTACCATGCATGCTGGAGGGACACCAGGGCTCTCTGCCACGCTGGCTCTGATGCCCGGACCTTGGCTGCCATGCAGGATCCGGCGAGGGTGGGGCTGGGTGGCATGCCACCCATTGAGCCTGCCATCGCCTCCCTGATTCTGGCTCCTGACGAGGCTCTAAGGCAGGGGTGGGGAACCTTTTTCCACTCAAGGGCCATTTCAATTTGTTCAACATATTCCGAGGGCCGTACAAATTATTGACCTCTGCTTAAAAATCACAGCCCATTCATTTGACCTTTCTTTCATGCTGTGCAAAGAAGAGGATGCCTTACATCCAGTTCCTCCGGCTCTTAGGCAGACTGACGGCTGTCTCAGCCCTTAGGCCTGCTGTCACTGCGCCCCATGCAGGTGTGGCTGAACAGCCTTCACTTGGACGCCAAGTGGCACAGGCACAAGAGAGTCAGGGTGTCTCAGCGGTGCCTCCACTCTCTGTCCCGCTGGAGGGACAGGGCCTATCTTCTGATGGGTGTGCCTATGGGCGCCATCCCATTCCGCCAAGAGACTGTCACTGTGGATGCGTGTCTCTCGGGGTGGGGTGCGGCGTGGCAGGGCAGGACTGTTCAGGGTCAGTGGTCTGCCCAGGAAGGGGCATGCCATATCAATGTGTTGGAGCTTCGGGCTGTGTTGCTCGCACTCATGCACTTTTTACCCCAACTGGTGGGCAGGCATGTGCTCGTTCGTTCGGACAACATGTCCGCCGTTGCCAAAATCAACCACCAGGTCCGCCAGCAGACGTCATGAATGTGCGTCTGCTGCTGTGGGGAAACTATGGAAACTACAGTTTTCTATACAGCGGACTACAACATGGATGTTCAATAAGAATGAGGGACTACTGTAAACTCATCTAGAGACTCTGCACCGTGCTCTGATGCTGTTGCTTTATGCTTTATGAACGTGGACAACAGAGAAACATATTCTTCATGACCAAAGTTGGAATTGAAATAAAAAAGGAAAGTGAAACTTATGCTCGTCGTCACCCTCTCCCTCCCGTCCACATTGTGTACATCACCATTCAAAGATCTTTTAAAAGTTGAACAAACTCCACACAGCTCAGTAAAGACTGTGAAATGTTGACTTTATTTGATCATTTCAGTAAAAACTAACGTTCATATTTCTCTTTTTGATTATAATACTGATGAACGTTCAAAACAAAGCACTTTGGCAACTTACCACATACGTTTTAAAATGCTTAATAAGCACCGTAACTTTCATGATGTCATTTCTCGGTCATAATCGGTTGTTTCCGTGAACGGCCGACTGTTGTGTGTGTGTCACGATCTGTCTTGTATGTCTTGTCTTGTTTCATGTTTTATGTTGAAGGGTCTTCACTCCCTGTCTTGCCTGTTTCTGTCTGCGTTGTGTCTTGTTTAAATCTGTCTGTGGTTCCCTGTCGTTAGTTTCCCTGGTGTGTCTAATTTACCCGATTGTGTTCACCTGGTGTCCCTGTGTTTTCTCCTCCCTCCTCACCTGTGTCTTGTTTCTGTGAAAAAACAGAAAAACCAGAACTTAAATACACACAAGACTAATGTCTTGTGTGTATTTAAGTTCTGGTTTTTCTGTCTGTCTTTGTCGGTTCGTCTTGTGTCATGACTAGTTCGTCGGTGAGTGTTCTGTTTTGTCTTTGTTATCACCTAGCCTTGAAATAATCTGCATTTGGGTCCTACCTGCTTCACACACCGTGACAGTACGAACCGACCAGAAATGGACCCAGCAGATGATCCATTTGAGGTGGAGCTACAGCATTTTTCCTTTTGTTTGGCTTGCTGCTGTGATTGGTGGAGTGGAGCGTCCAGTGTTCGGCAGAGGGAGGCCTCTCTGGTAGAGGCGCACCGGTTGGCTATGGAGAAACCAGACTTGGTGAAGTTCTTGCCTGGCTGGATTTTGAACTTCCTCTGGGTGTGTGATTTCCAGCTTGCTGACTACAAACGTCTCGGTGTGGTCCGTCTGGAGTCAGCCAGTGCTTCTGCCCCAGTTCCTGCTCCTGTCCAGGAGTCGTATGCTGGAACTCGTCTGGCTCGTCCACGGAGCTTTCCGGCGGCTGCTAAGAGAAGGAGGCGCAAAGCCAAGCTAGCAGTACCGGCCCACGCAGCTTTGCGTCCATACTGGATTACCTGGCTTACACCAGGCTTCCGCACCGGCCCATTCAGCCATGTTTCCGACTCCAGAACCGGACCTTACAGCCATGTTTCCGGCTCCAGAACCGGACCTTACAGCCATGATTCCGGCTCCAGAACCGGACCTTACAGCCATGATTCTGGCTTCAATTCCGGCCCCCGCAGCCATGGTTCTGGCCCCAGCAGCCATGGTTCCGGCTTCAGTACCGGCCCCGGAAGCCATGGGCTCGACTCCAGTTTCGGCTACAGGGCTGGCTCCCCAGCCGACGCCAGCTCCCCGAGTCTTGTCGGCGTACCGGCCGACTCCAGCACCTCGTCTCCTGCTGGCTCCCCAGCCGACGCCAGCTCCCCGAGTCTTGTCGGCGTACCGGCCGTCTCCAGCTCCTCGTCTCCTGCTGGCTCCCCAGACGACGCCAGCTCCCCGAGTCTTGTCGGCGTACCGACCGACTCAAGTCCCCTCTCAAGTTCCTACCCGAGTCCCCTCTCAAGTTCCTACCCGAGTCCTCTCTCAAGTTCCTACCCGAGTCCCCTCTCCAGTTCCTACCCGAGTTCCCTCTCGGGTCCCCTCTCCAGTCCCCTCTCCAGTCCCCTCTCCAGTCCCCTCTCCGGTCCCCTCTCGAGTTCCCTCTCGGGTCCCCTCTCGAGTCCCTTCTCGAGTCCCCTCTTCAGTCCCCTCTCGAGTTCCCTCTCGGGTCCCCTCTCGAGTCCCCTCTCTAGTCCCCTCTCCAGTCTCCTCTCAAATCCCTTCTCGAGTCCCCTCTCGAGTTCCCCCTCGGTTCCCCTCTCGAGTCTCCTCTCGAGTCTCCTCTCGAGTCCCCTCTCCAGTCCCCTCTCGAGTCCCCTCTCCAGTCCCCTCTCCAGTTCCCTCTCCAGTTCCCTCTCGAGTTCCCTCCTTTAGTCCCTCCTCTAGTCCCTCCTTTAGTCCCTCCTCTAGTTCCCCTTGCGAGTCCCCTCTCGAGTTCCCTTCTCTAGTTCCTCCTCTAGTCCCTCCTCTAGTCCCCTCTCTAGTTCCCCTCTCGAGTCTCCTCTCGAGTCCCCTCTCGAGTCCCCTCTCGAGTTCCCCCTTGGTTCCCCTCTCGAGTCACGTCTCGATTTCCCCCTTGGTTCCCCTCTCGAGTCTCCTCTCGAGTCACGTCTCAAGTCCCTACCCAATGTCCTGGTCCGTTGGAGGTTCCGCTGGGGGTCCTGCCAACTCCATGTCCTGTCCCGTTGGAGGCCCCGTCGACTACTCTCCTGCCGGGGGTCCTTGTCCTGTCTCGTTGGAGGTCCCGCCGACTACTCTCCTGCCGGGGGTCCTGCCAACCCTTTGTCTGTGCCGTTGGAGGCCCCGCCGACTGCTCTCCTGCCGGGGGTCCTGCAAATCCCGTGTCCTGGTCCTCTTCCGTGGGGGATCCTGCCGAGGCCTGTCCCACCAGCTCCGACACCGGGTCCTGCCCGGTCTCCGGCACTGTCCCGTGAGCGCCTTCCTGCCCGGCCTCCGGAGCTGTCTGGTCTTTGCCCTCGAGCCCGGCCCTCTGAGAGCCCCAGTCTTCGCCCTCGAGCCCGGCCCCCTGAGAGCCCGGCCCCCTGAGAGCCGTGGTCTTCACCCTCGAGCCCGGCCCCCTGAGAGCCGCGGTCTTCGCCCTCGAGCCCGGCCCCCTGACTCTTCCTGCCGCGGTCCTCGCCCTCGGGCCCGGCCCCCTGACTCTTCCGGCCGCGGTCCTCGCCCTCATGCTCGGCCCCCTGACTTTTCCGGCCGCAGTCCTCGCCCTCATGCTCGGCCCCCTGAGTTCGCCGGCGGTGGCCTTCGCCCCCTCCATAACCCCCACCTTGGACTCTGTCTTGCCCCCGGGCCGTCCGCCCGAGTCCCCCTTTTCGGCTTCTGCCTTGCCCCCGGGCCGTCCGCCCGAATCCCCCTTTTTGAACTCTGCCTTGCCCCCGGGCCGTCCGCCCGAGATCCCTTCCTGGTCCTCTGCTGTGCCTCTGGGCGGTCAGCTCAGTCCCGTCCTCCTGACCCCCTCCACCCACCCTGGTGGCCTAGTGATACGTATCATGGCTGCCACTGAGAGAGTTCCGGGTCAACATTAAATGGAACTACTTTTTTTACCTAAGTACTTAAGTACAATACTTGAGTAAATGTACTTACTTTTCACTGCCTATCTGTTTTTTCATCGAGGTAAAGGTGCGCGTAATTTGTCGATCTATCCACTTTACGCATGCGTCAGCGTTGCATGAATCTTCCATACATTGATTTGTATCCCTTTTTAATCCACAGTTTTGCTGCAGAACTACTAGAACGTTGTTTACATAGAGGCTTCTCAATACTCAAATTTCCCCTCCTCGACTCCCCTCCTCGGTTCCCCTCCTCGAGACTTAGACCCGCCCACAGGAGATGCGAGCGGAGGACCGAGGAGGGGAACCGAGGAGAGAGGAGGGGAAGCAGCAGACGTTTAAATAAATGAGAACTCCTCTCCTCTGAGCGGTCATTTTAAAGAGACGTCCGTTCATTATTACGTGACAACAGCTGCATCAGCTGTCGAGTGTTTTGTCATAGCGCTGTATCTCTGTTAGATCAGCTGAACATTGTTCCCCCACACATTTACTTTGAATTCATTGAGAGTGCGGTATAATGAGACAATAACAGGCTACAGATGCGGACACACACACACAAATATATTTATATAAATATATTGTAGTGCCGTGAAAAGAGAGTCGGAGGCGGTGTATTAAGAATGGAGTTCCAATCTTTATTATCCATTACTTTCAAAGAGGTTAACACATGCACTGCTCTGCCTGATGAGCTAGCAGGAATGGCAGCTAAAGCTACAGGTGTTCCCCACTAAAGGGTCCGTGTGGCAACACAATAAGCAAGGTGAATTATGTCCAATAACGTGTCACCACAATATACAATTTAAAGTATGAGAGCACTCTCATAATAACGTAACACAATCAGAGACTGGATATATCCCCCCCTCTCTCTGGTTGCTGAAATGGGGAATTGAAATTACGGGCCAAAAGTTGTATTTACAAGTAGGCCTATTAAAAGTAAGCAGAGGACACCAAACCAACTGAGATCCGTCTGTCCGCCGCATTTACGCACTGTACAACACACACCTACACACTGTACCACACACACCTACAGCTCCTAAAGCATAAGCCGTTGTGTATTTCATTATGTGAAGCAATGGTCTTAGAAAAATATCGACTCTTTGTTTGTAGATATCTACTAAACTAAAGCAAATAAAGAGAGTAGGCCTGTTATACTGAGTGATATACATTCTACACACTGCTCTGCTTTCTGCACAGACCTCACAGCTGTTCTCTCTGGAAACATCACGACGCGATGAAAGCAGTTTCTAAAATAATATCCAGGGGATGCATGCATAGCTGTCATTGGCTGAGATAAGTCCGGCCGTGCGTCACGCCTCCACCGTTCCCGGAAATGCATCCGTGGAGGAGCCGTGGAGGAACCATCAGTGTATCCTCGGTTAGAGCTCCTCCAGAGAGCCTCCTCGACGCTCGATCCTCGGTGTGCATTTAGAGAAATTAGATGTCCTTCAAAATGGCGCGCTGAAATTCATTTCCGGGTCACTACCGGAGGACCGAGGAGTCGAGGAGGGGAAATTTGAGTATTGAGAAGCCTCTCTTGCGTCTCTCCATGCTTCCCTGGTGGGAGGGACTAGTCGCAGGGAAACGACGCAAGTGAGGGACGCAAGGAATCCATTTAACCGAGGTGAGCCCACTGATGGGTCCTCCACAAGCCCCCAGGAAGTGCGCTGGACTCAGATGAAAATATTCGTGCTGGCCAAACGGCGGTACTACACTTCGGTTTGGTTGCCAGGCCCGGAACACTTTTTCCCATTGACTTACATGGGGAAAGAGTGGTCTGTAAATCGTTGGATAATTTTTTTTAAACTAAATAAACTACCCAGTATGAACACTTGTATAGACCTTATTCAAAACATTCTTTCCTCAAGTTGTAATGTGCTAATAACGTTATTCTGAGAGTTATTTCTCTCTGCATTATGAACGCGCATCTAACCCACGGGACCGCGCCGCCCGGCACGTTCATGTTATGTGTCCCGACCAATCAGAGCACACTGTGCTCACAGGGAGGGTGGGGGCTGGAGCTATTGGAGCTGTGAGCCGTTAAAGGCAGAGGCCCTGTCTCAGGTCGACTATTTTCATTTCCTCGCTCCTCGCTCCTCGGTCTCACTGGAAGTTGATTTGTTTGCGCCATCTTGAGTACCGTCCCATGGCTCTTATTTCTGCCGGAGGACCGAGGATCGAGGATCGAGGAGCGATAATGGAGGAGCGATAACCGAGGAACCACCAGACCATCCTTCGATGAAATCCTCAGACACTCGCCCCGCCCCCTTACTGTGTATCGCTCACTGATTGGACGATGCAGCGCATGCACTGATCGCACTGATCTGATGCTTCTTGACATGAGAGCAGTTTCCCAGCGGAGTGAAGAAAATACATGAACCTCACGAGTCACTCCTCAGTTTATACCGTGTTTTGTTTCAATTCATGTATCATTTAGTTACAAATATGTGATATATCTGAACAACAAAGTGGGCAAAAATCATTTTATTCATTTATTGGAAACATTTTCATGATCACTTTTTTCGTTTTACATTTTCATTTATTGTCATTTCCATTCAGTCAGTCATTAAGTGCTATTAAAATGTTAATTTCCACACAAACAAACAAAGTGTGCAATCCAATGAATGTTAATCTAACTGGGTTTTGATAGATAACATATCTCTTTTTCTTCTCTCAATCATTTTATTTATTTTGTGCACTCTAATCAATATTAATCAAACTATTGTTCGTTTATACATTTTAAGAATGGCGTTTATCTTTTTTGAGAATGAGTTCTTATTTTATTTCATGTATTTGAAACAGATGATACAAATGTTTGTGTCAGTAAATGTGTGCTAACAGAGGCGGGGGGGTGTGTGGAAACAACGGGGACAGAGCTGCTGTCAGACGATCAGCTGTGCAGCGTCATCACAAACGGACGTCGCTTCACGTGACGCTCCGGAGGAAAGTACGTCCCATTGCTCTTAAAACTCATTTCCCTGCTTCTCGTGGTTTCCTTGCGTCCCTCCATGCTTCCCTGGTGAGAGGAACTATAGTCACAGGGAAACGACGCAAGTGAGGGACGCAAGGAATCCATTTAACCGAAGTGAGAAGGGCCCGAGGCATTTGAATCCTGCAGGATTTCCCCGTTAGTATCAGTGGCCGTTTCTCAATCGCGAGGATGCTGGCTTGGTAGTCGCGTACTTCCAAGTCACTTCCTTCAGAAACGAAGAAGAATGGAACAGGCTAATAAGTGTGCTACTCTCTCTAACGGTTTCAACATAAACTGTACCAAAAATAAATACCTCACGATGTCTATCTAATTATGAACTTGCTTTAATTTCACGGAACACATTTTTCGTGATAACAAACAAATTAACATATTTACCAACTCAACTGAAAGAGGACCACAAACACACAAAATATAATACAATTTTGAGATATTTATCTCCCATTCTTTCACTTTTTCTGACATTTTCAACACCAAACATGTCGTTAATGTCTCTGTTTAGTGAACTACAGCAATATGAAAGCCTGTACATTATTTATATCACACTTTATCAGTAGAAAAATGCAGGAAATGACTTTTTTAATGCAGTATTTTCTGATTTATGGCGCAACACAAAGATATTTCGCTCTGTGCAAACAGTCTAGGTGCAAACCTTTGACTCTAATATGTGTGACCCGCTCTATCGAAATCAGTCAGAAATCGCAACGGCTCATTTCAAAATAAACGTGGATTTGCGTAAAAAGCTATTTTTTTCGGGGTTCAGGTGTTTTGTGCTCCTGGGATGTCATTATCAGCAAATGTAATGTTCATTTCGACTATAACTGACTTCTCAACGATTAGAAATGGACAGAGTTTCCAAACATTGTAGACAACTTCTATTTATTTAGATATTCCAGAAATATTCTGATATACTTTATAATTTCTTTATATCTTCGCACAAAGGACACATCATTTGACACACATATGACAGTTAAAGGGAACTCACATTCGACAGTTTAACAGTCCTCTGATGTCTCTTCTACTTCGTTTGGACTTTAAACCATGCGGTAGTGCTGGTTTGAGATAGTTATGTGCAACATATTACACAGACAAGAGATGAATGCATTACAAATATTATTTATCTCCCGTTTCCTCACTGGGTCTTAAATGATAAAGAACCAGGGTGGTTTTTTTAAGGGTAAAATGTTAATATGTTTTAATAAACTGCTATAAGACCCCCATAGAGCCTTCAATATTTCCTCTCTGGCATAAGTAAACCATACAAAGTCTCTATGAACCCAAATAAATACAATATTTTCACAAAGTGTGACACAAATAGTTCAAAGAAAGAATATTAAATACAGCACTGACATATAGTATAGAGAAGCAGCATGATAAAACACTCACAGTGCGTTGGTGTGAATTATGGAACATACTTTCATTGATGAAGCATCATTATTATTGTAGATAATAAAGGGGGGGGGGCACAATTAGCTTGTTTTCCATACAAAAATATGTTTAAATCAACAGATACAATGGGCCAATGCATCGTGAACTCCTTGAACACGATTAAGGAGGAATGAGGTTTTCAGCAGCCACAATAAAATATTTTTAAACAGACAGACATGTTCATATTTCTTTGTTAAGGCATGGAATGAGCTACAACATAAGTGATAAAACACAAAGATACCTTCTTTGGTCAAAAATGAAATATTCTGCAGAGACACGAAAACACACTGTCGACACCGAAATAACTAGATATACATTTGACATTGTGAATGTAATTAGAACTAGAGAAACACCAAGCACTTTTCTCTGAGCTTGTTTCTTCCATACGATAACATAACAAGTTGAAAATACATGTACTGTATTTTATATTTACTGTATATCACCTGATTCATATAAAAAGGTCTTTCACCCACAGCTTTAAAATGGCTCTTTATATACTCTTCATACACATTCAGAATTTTATAACACTTTTAATATCTTTATAACATCTCATTCTTCAATTCATATAGATCTTAGCAATATAGACATTCAAATTTGATAAATATTATTTTTTAATAATTTCTTATCTTTAAGAGTATTAATGTAAAATACAATTTAAAAATATGTTTTTTCAATCTCGGTGTAGAGCGGACGAGTCAAGCTATAAGGTAGATCGCTGCTAAAATATACATTCAACCCTCAGGCTGTGAAGCCGTAAGAACAGACACAGTACGATAATGATTTTCATGTTGAATATCCAACACTTAGCACATATAATAAGAGACCTACAGAGACAAAGAGGAAGGGGGGATAGAGTGAACAACTCTATCCACTGAGGAGAGTAGTTTAGTTCCAGGACAGGAAAAACACAATGGTTATTGACACATAAGTGTAGAAAACAGAAGAAGCCCCACTCCTCTGTGCCTTACCTTTTCTTACCTTGCACTTTAAGATTGTCAGTCAATAAAATCGAACTGTTTCTGCATCACATAGCCTCCCAGGCTACAGGTATGATGGCTGCAGTTCACCCCCACTCTCAAACGTGGGACTCGTCCAGGTCCAGGTCGACGGGGGAGAGCGGCAGGGGCAGCCGGCGGGGTGAGTTGCGACGCTCGGGGGGGGGCAGCAGCGGGGCGAGGAGGGGGTTCTCCGTGCCGTCGTCCTCGCTGAGGTGCAGCAGGGTGTCGCTGCGCGGCAGGAGAGCCGTGGTGTCCTCGTCCCCGGGACTCTCTCTGAACCGGGGCGGCGCCGGTTGGGGGGGAAGCAGGCGGAGGCCCGGCGGCAGGGAGGGAGGCAGGAGCAGGCCCGGCGGAAGGGGGGGAGGTGGCGGCGGGCCTGGAGCCGGCGCAGAGCCCAGCACCGGGCGTGGGGGAGGAAGAGGAGACGAGGTGCGGGACAACGGGAGAGGGGAACAGGTTTTGGAGAGGGGCAGCGGGGAGCAGGTTCGGGATGGGGGGGTTGGGGTGGAAGGTCGGGAGATGGAGGGGGGAGGGGAGAGGCTGCTGCGGAGACCCCACTGCTCTCTCTTCTCCTTGCTGCTTATGGTGGGTGGGACCTGGGGGAGAATTCAATTTGGTAATGTTGTTTTTAACTCAGAAACATGCTACATTTCCATGGAAGTCTATACAAGTCTTTCCTATAAATAAACTGCCTTAACAATCGATTTAACATTCTTATTTTATGTTCCACTCATATCCTCCACAGCTTTTCTTTGAAATGCTCCTTATGCTCCTTATGCGTCTCATAAATGACCCTAAATGTAGAGGTAATTAAGAGGAGTGTCCTACTGTTCATTTCATTGTATTGACTTTTATTTATTGGGATAGTTTGTTTCGTTTTAACTTGCTATGAGAAGCAGTTTGGCCTGCATGTCTCCATTAAAAAGGTGCTTTATTCATAAAATGTAAACATAAAGTGGATTAAGGAGATTTAAAAAATAACCTGTAGTAAAGAATATGAGCTTTAACTTGCATTGGATTATTCCAGAAGGTCTTGGTTATATTGCATACTTTTGCTATTACCCATATGATTAGTTGTTTATTATAAATAACTATTGACTTTTTAATATTACAACATGGGTCTCAATATGAGGACACGCCCTTTAGAAAAGGCGTGGATGAACAATTTCAGATTTGTTTTATATTTCTCCCTCTACCGGTGTGTTTCCGGGGCCGTGCAGGTCGGCGGTCACCGTGGACGAAGAGACCGACGGCACCTCCAGCGTCGGCGGCTTTGGAAAGGCGGGATTGGACTTCCTGCCCTCGGCGGGGGGCTCCGCAGTGCTGGGAGTAGGTGGCTTGCTGCCCCCCTGCTGGCTGGAATCAGGATTCTCCGTAAAGGTGACTGACCTCTTCTGGTCTCCGTGAGCTGTGGACACACATGCATGCATGCGTAAAAATACAAAACAGGTAACACATTGGGAAAAGAATGGATGCAGGGATGGGACGGGATGGGCAGGGACTGGGAAAGGATGCAAGACAGACATGCAGAGCGCCCTATGGGGTTAGGGTGCAGATAAAGGGGGGTGGGCCATAGCAGGGTGGAGAAGAAGGGGTTAAGGGTTGTGTCTCACCTTCATAGTCCAACAAAGTTTCTTTATTTTGAAACAAAAGGCATGAGACAGAACAGAGTGAGAGTCAGGTTGGAGACAACTCACAGCATTGGAACAAAGACACAGGGTTGTGATCAGGGAGGGTTGGTTGGTCAGCACACACACACACACACACACACACACACACACACACACACACACACACACACACACACACACACACACACACACACACACACACACACACACACACACACACACACACACACACACACACACACACACACACACACACACACACACACACACACACACACACACACACACACACACACACACACACACACACACACACACACACACACACACACACACACACACACACACACACACACACACACACACACACACACCACACACACACACACACACACACACACACACACACACACACACACACACACACACACACACACACACACACACACACACACACACACACACACACACACACACAGTGAATATTATGGGAAATGATGTTCGAACACTACATAGCAGTTTGATTTGGCTCGTTCTGGGTTGACCTTTAGTCAGTATGTAAAGCTGTTAAAATAGAAGATAATAATAAAATGTACTATTAGTTTGTTTCCGTTTGTATTTTTCAATTAGATTTTATCTTAATATTCAGAGTTTTAATTGGCTTTATTTGAGTTTCCAGGTATAATGTCTCGGAAGTATTTAGGTACAAGTTAATCCATAATAATAAAAACAATGATAATAAGATAATAATACAAAAATGATAATAGCGTAATAATTAAATGACGTAACGCCTGTAATCAGACTTAACATTTGTGCGGTCTCATTTGTATCTGCTGTGATATTATCGCAAATAAATAAGTAAAACAATAATGATAATCATATTTTGTAACTTTTGGTTTAGCAATATTTTTGATTGCCTTTTTTAAATGTATTATTATTATTATTTATGTGTTTCTATTATCACACACAGATAAAGGCTGTTGTTACCCAGCGGTTTGTTCTTGGGCTGGAGGCTCCTGCGGGTCGTGGAGAGCCTGGCTCCAGATCTGCTACGAGGTTCATTCTTCGGGATAGACAGCAGAGGGCGCCGCAGCTGAGGGGAAATCACAGTTAATCCAAATCCGGTGTAGTTTGTCAGCTTTATTTAAACTATTACAGGGTTCATACACTTTTTCACCAATGATTTTCAATGACTTCTCCATGACCTTTATCTAATTTTCCATGACCAAAAAATGACTCTTTCTCAGCGGTACCACTGAAAATGGTTTATTTGAACAAGGAACAGGAAAATAAGGTCTGCATATGAAACATGTTGTGCCTATTTAAAACAAATCCAATAGTCGGCTTACTAGCTTCTACACGCTGAAGCAACTCAAATCAGTTAAATGCCATTTTACGTTTCTTTACTCTACAGTATTTATTATCATTATAGTATTACTATTTTGGCGATTAGATAAAATATGAATTATATTTGATGCAACTTTAGTTACATTTCCAAAACTTTGGGAAAAATATTGTTTTCCATAACTTTTCCAGGGCTTGGAATTAGCACTTTGAATTTCCATGACTTCTCCAGGTTTTGAATGACCGTAAGAACCCTGCTATTAGCATCTTTGGGGTCCACACCTGTCTGAGGCCTCTCTTTCTTCCCAGCGGAGGCTGGAGCAGGTTCTGCTGGCCCGGTTCACTCTGCACGCTGGCAACCCTGGTACAGTCAAACACACACACATACACACGACACAAAAATAAATCACCGTGAAGAGTATAAAATGCCTCTTCATCCTCCGCTGTTGAAGATGTTGCTGCTATTCTACTCATTCACTACACGTGACACACAGAATGTAACACGACACCCGATCACAGAAACAGTGCTGCTATGAGTTACACACTGAGAACACAACAAGGGATAGTAGGGGCTGGAGTAGCAACGCTGACCAAAGAAACGTGTGGGATTGTTGACTTCTTTCCTTTCATTTGTATTCCTTCATCCCTTTTAGAAATTCCCACTTTTTTCTATAAAACACGATCAAATATTGAAAAAAGTACGGAAGCCAGGAAAGGCCAGAAGTTCTCAATAATTATCCTTATCTCGAGAAAAAGTGCTCTTCTCGCTATAAAATTGTCTAATTATTGAGAAACCAAGCTTCGGTTGAATAAAGCATTTGTTCCTAAAAGGAAAATTGGACAAAGAAAACATCAATCGGCTACATATACTATGGTTGCCACCCCAGTTCCCCCTTGCCCCTACAGATTGGTATCCAGAGGAGGACGCCCAATTTGATCAGCGAGAAGCCTGATAGACACGCAAACAGAATGAAACACCATGGCACCGATGGGAGAGTGGCTGACTGGAGTGATGGCACATCTGTGGAGGAGACCCACAGCTAACAGAGGCAGAGCTCCCTAGCCCCCAGCGCTCTCTGGTTGTTGTTTTAGGACAGCGCAGCAGATGAGCTGAGAAGATGAGGGTCAGTGTGGAGCTCATTAGAAAGTGGTGTGGGGGGGGAGGTGATAGAGACAAGGCACACTGGACCCACACAGAAAGAGAGAGAGACAGGGGGAGGTGTGGCGGGCCGAGGCGATTTGATTAGATGTGGATGAGTGATCAACGGCGAGGGCGGCCAATAAGAGGAAGCCGTCCCGATGCGATGCCCCCTCCCAAGAACGGGACACACACAGACAGAGGGCCACTGTACCTAGAGAGGTTACCCTCCTGCAGAAGGCCCTGGGACTCATCTAGCACATTGGGTTCACTGTGAAAAGGGGGGGGGGGGGCGGAGGGGGGGGGGGGGGGGGGGGGGGGGAAGAGGGAGTTTAGGGAGTGTAGTCGAGATCTGTCGCCATCCCGAGCCCCAGAGAGCGGGCCGGGAAGCCAGGGCTCTGAACACAACATGTTTTACATTCTTACCAAGAGACAGAGCTACTTCACAATGCTGCTCTGACTGTTGAACAAAACACAGTAGAAATCAACAGAGATAGACACAGAAAAAATGGCTGTGGTTGTGGCATATGACTGGTTCGTCCATTTCAAATAATAATTCCAAATCCAATTGGTTCAGGTGAACAATATTAGCACAGCATCGGATCATTTGACAAACTTAAAGAACACATTTCACTCATTTGTGTGGAGCGTTGGAGGAGGGAAACAAATACAAACATTTAGAAATATTACCATGTGTGTATTATTACCTTAATATATATATATTTCCTTTTTAGTTTTAAACAGTCAATGTTTTTAGGAGTTTTTATCCTACCTAAATTCCATGTTGAATTGAAACATTGTTAGATAAAGAAAGTAATTAGTTTGCGAAATTGAGATGGTGTGGGGGTAATTTGTTTTTGTTATTCGTACAATGTTTTGCCTTTGTAGCTTTAGCAATCTTTAGCTGCCTCCCAAAGGGTTTGCAGAAATGTCAGCCAAACTAAAATTACAATTCGTGACGCTGGGTTATGTACACCCAAAACTCTCCTGTCTATAGCAGAAACTTGAAGAAAAGTTGTTTTGTATTTTGTACTTGCTGTCTTCATGTGTGTGTTGTCGGATGCTACCTGTGGCTGGGCAGCATGGTGGTGCGGGGGACTTCGGGCTGCGATGCTGCGGAGCCGGTGGCGTGGCTGGAGAATCGGCGCTGCGTTATCCCTCTGGGCAAAAAGGCCTCGTGCTCGCTCACCACACTGGGGATACTCATGGAGTCATCTGCAGGGAGAAAGATGGCGACAATGAGTTCTGCTTTACTACTAGGGTGACCAGTGGCTGCACAATATTTGTATAATTTGTCCCACACATTTAGCCGATGTCCTGCATTTGATTGACAGTCGCCAGTCTTAAACAAGGCTTTTATACAAAGGTGTGTAGAAAACGAGAGGGCTATCACCATTAGCTGTGTCAGATGTCAATCAATCAACAGAGAAATGTATTAACTTATGAGTTATTGTCAGATTTGCAAGATTTCTTTTAAATTGCGACAGAGTTGAATATGTTTTGAAGTGACGCTTCCCTGAAACTTTCAAGAAACGCCTGGCTAATAAAGAAAATATCAATCTATGGATATATTCATCCTGAAACCAAAAGAGATGAGGTAACAGCAGCTGATTTAATTAACGTTTAGCACACAGGTCAGCAGGCTGTGGGAGTAAGCTAGATCCGGTCATTTCTTTCTGGTCATAATCATTTGTTATGTTAATTCCATTCAAAACAAATATAATGAATTCCTTCACTTGCTTAGTTTGTGCAAACATTAAAGCAAAGTAAAGCGTGTTATTAATATTTATAAGCTAATAGATTAATAGAAATGTTCTTCTTAAGGGTTAGATAGACATTATATATATATACATCTAATCTAGCTCTTAGCAACGCAGTAACATGTCCCGCAAAAACGTCCTATTTGTCCCACATGTTGCTTGTTAAACACCTGGTCACCCTATTTACTACAGATGTCAAAAAGATAATTGGATTGTGACTGACTCTCTTCGTCGTCCTCGTCGGTGCGGCTCAGTGTGTCCTGGGAGGGCTGGCGTGACGGCTGGCTCTCCTGCTCCCACACTGTGCCGGTGCCCGTGTTGGAGCGCGACATCGTGGCCAAACTGAGGCGGTACGCTGATGTAGAGGTGCCCACCGTGCTGATGGAGGTCTTGCCCTGGTAGGCTGTAGAGTGGAGGCAAACACACACGCTTGAATGTAAGATGGCAATACGAGGAATTACGTAATAAAAACACTTTTCCACAACTGTGTCGGACCTGAGCCGCTGTGCACAGCCTCCTTCAGGATCTTGAGTTCATTGTTGAACTCAGCGAACAGCGAGCTCTTGCAGAGAGGTCGAGGGATGAATCTCCGCTCCAGCTGGTCGGCGATGTGGTGGCGCGCCGTGATCTCCTCCTGGGAGTCAGCAGGCTGCGTCAACAACTAGGGGATCATGAACATACCAGAAAGAAATACTATAAGGGAAAAAGAATACAAGTGCAGTAAATCTGACCGACAAATCCAGGCTTAGACCAGTGATATATTTGTTTAAACTATATTCCCATAAAGGTGTACCATTCAGCCTCTCTCCGAGCAACTGTGAGGCCATTAATGACACAGTCACGTCACTAAATAAGTCATTTTAACTTTAATTCAACTTACAGAGAGGAGAGGACAAGCAAATGTGCATGGATGCACAATTACATTACATTTTGATTGTCTTTAAACACATGTGACAAACGCTTCTGTCGGAAGAAAGACCAAATCTTAAAATAGTGATATTTCCACAAAGTCACCTTAATATACACGTTTTATTAACAATTCTGCCAATTATAAACTGGATCGTGTAAACCTGTTTGATTCTGCACTGCTAAGCGTTTTGAATGTATCGATATCATTTCATTATGATCTTCCAAAATCAAATGTTATTTCTCTATATGGCATTATAAATTAGTTAAACTGGACAAATTACACAATTGAGCTCTCCCTAGGTCTAGCTGGACTTGGATATTGTAGCAAAAAAGTAGGAAACTGTGAGTAAAATGTGTCAGGAACAAGTGAACACCTTAGAACTGCTTGGGATTCAAATGGTGGATGACCGAAATTCCCTTGTTGTTTACCTTGCACTGGATGAAGGGTCGCAGCAGGACGAAGACGGGGATGCGGGTTCGGACGATGAAGTCGATGAAGTCCCAGAATGCCAGGCCGCCCACCTTCCTCAGAGCCATCTCCTTCACCTGCAGGCTGAGGCGGTACCACTGGTTCCCCAACGACCGCTCGAAGCAAACCAATACCACCTTCAGAGCTGCGGAAGAGGACAGGATGAAAACAAGGAACCAGGGAGGATGTCGAATGATGTCATTACTCATTCATACCCAGATACGCCGCCTGGCTGGTGGACTCTGCTAATCCCTCTCTGCGCAGGTCCTTCCCCGTGTCGCCCGGGGTAGAGCAGTGGGCCGGGGAGGCGTCCAGCATGAAGTTCTTGGTGCGGGAGGTGGAGATGATGCGAGGAGGCAGGAGGATGTTGATGACTGTCTGGAGGAGCAGGAAGATCTCCGGCGGCTCCAGGTGGGGGCTGTCTGCAAAGAGAAACATACCAACATTTGATTTGTTTAGGTGGAGGAGAGTTGAATACCAATTAAGACCTTTTATTTGAAAGAATACTGCTTTATATTCCTCCATCTTGTGACTGTGTAACTCCCTCTCTTGTATATCAGCATGTGATACAACTAGTTCAGGAACTAGTTGTACCAAATGCTCTGTATGTGATGACTACTTCCTTTTCTTGCAAGGATAATAAATACATGGATCCTGATATTGAAACTCAAGCCGGTGACGGATGATATTTTTCTAACACACAATATTTTAGACTGCTTACTAGAACAAAAATGCTGTACATTGCCCCCTAACTGCACTGCTAAGCAAATAGCATATCCGTGCTCCTGTGTTTTTTGTAGTTACCTTTGCTTCCAGAGCCCACAGTGAGCACAAAGGGAATAAGCAGGTTGAGCAGCATCCCCTCACGCCTCTCCTGGTTGGTGAAAGGTGAGATCACATGACTGAGAGGAAAGTCCTCCTTTAAGGCCTAATGGGGAGACAAGATGAACAAGAATAAAACAATGTACAATTAGTTGTCGATGAATTCAATATAGAATCAAGCTAACCGAGGCTACCTGGATCTGCAGGGCGACCAGTCGCACCACCGCTGTGCTAAAGGGCAGCGGTGGGGACAGGTAAGGGCTGAGGTGGAGGAGAGGAAGCCCGTCTGCCACGCTGGAGGGACCGACCACACCCATCACCTGACAGCACAGAAGAATAATTAGACTTAAAGCATTATAAAGCAGGATTGGTGCAGGCTTTAGTGTGTTTAATACCAGGTTGACGCAGACGTTGATGAGCGAGCGGAGGTGAGGCAGGAAGGAGATGATTGGCTGTCGCTGCAGGGTCAGGCAGATCCCCTCGATCAGGTTGCTGGCAGCCTCCCACTCCACCTGTCTCCTGGAAAACACCCACCCATACAACACCACCCCACACCCAGATAACAGCACATTTGAATGAATATTAAAAAAGACCAAAACACAAATGACACTTTCATTTAGTGAGGAAAACAATATATGATTTTCTTCTTAAATGACTTGAATGTGACTCTAATATTAATTGTATTAAATCCTTTAGGTGGAGACATTTTGTTAACTGATGCTGATAAACCGCTCCATTAAAAATGTTTTAATGTAACTAATTCAATATAGATATATACAGACAAGGTTCCCATCAGCAAAAACACGTTGGTTTGCTATTCTGGCTCCAAAATGGTGGAATGAGCTCCCCATTGACATCAGGACAGCAGAAAGCTTACACACCTTCCGGCGCGGACTGAAAACTCATCTCTTTCGACTCCACTTCGAGCGATAAAATGACTAACAAAGCACTTATATACTAATAAAGGACTGGTTGAGTAGCACTTGAAATGTTTGGCTCTATGAAACCTGATGTACTTATATGATTCTGTTTTCTTCAAGTTTGTATCTTCTTGGTCGAATGCACTTATTGTAAGTCGCTTTGGATAAAAGCGCCAGCTAAATGTAATGTAATGTAATGTAACAAGGTACAAGAACAAAAACAAATGATATCAATGATCAAAATATTTAAATAAATAGCCTTCCACGAGTTACAAGGTTAAAAACCTCAAATCTCATGGTGAAATAAGTACAGACATCATGATAAATACATTTAAAACGTATAAAAACATGGCAAGAATCATAAATGATAATAACACATTTTCTGCTATATAATCATCATTGTTATGACTGATGTAAAGAACATAATGACAACGAATATTGCCAAGCTCACAGACATCACAGTCTAAACACTGCAGCACAGATCCTGGTGTCAGCACTCACCTGGGGGCAGAGACCCTCTGTCAGCGCTCTGATGTCATGGAAGAGGATGCAGGGGGGGGGCTTTATTTGTGGTTTAGCTGTTTGTATTAGAACATTGTATTCCTTTTAGATGTGTCCTGTCAAACACTTAAACAGTCGGTCTTAATTTGAAAGCTTTCATTCCATTTCAGCTAGTTTTTATTTAAATAAACATTTTCTTGACTTTTTAAATGTAACTTAGTTTTTCTTGGACTATGTTTTAATGCTTTGTTCAATGTGTTTCATAAAGCAATTTGAATTCCTGAAAATATACATTATATTACTATCATTAAAGATAAATGATTGAATTGTATATGACCCTATTGTAGTGATAATGTGGCAGCCAGAGACCGATCCACATTTTCTTACTGAAAGTTGCCTTAGCAAGCAATAAAAAGGCTTGAGCCATGGAAGTATAAGCATCAAGATCTTTGAAACATAAATAAATAATAATAAATTAACATTTTGCATCACAAATAAAAGAATAATCCTAATTCAAATATGCATCCTTTTTCATGACTCAACACTAAAATCTGGTTTAGAGGGTTAGGTTTACCTCTTCCCACACCCACAAGTACCCGCACAAAATCACGCCACAGCAGCACTTACGGTACAGCACCCACGAAGGCAGCGCTACAGAGGAAAGTGCCAAGAAGCCGTCTACCAACTGTACACACCACGGCACCGGCACAGCACGAGACACTCACAGGGAGACGGAGAAAGAAGATTGTATTCAACAGACCTGGTGCATAATGCCTGTGGGCGAGCGCACCTTAGCGTAGGCATCTTGTGAATTTTGTTGAACATGCGGTCCAGCCTCTTGAGGATGAGGATGAGGGCGGGGCGCACAGCCTCCGAGGACCAATCGGTGATGGGCAGCATCTCCATGATGTAGCGCCGCAGCCCTCGGCTCTCCATGGTCAGGGTGTCGTACGGAGCCAGCTTCAGCAGGGCGTGGGCGATCTCCGCCAGCCTGGGAGAGAGACACACACACACCTTAAGTGCAATACAATAATACTATAATGCTTTAATGGGGACCTATCACGCAAAATGCACTTTTTTATGTCTTTTATACATAAATAATGTGTCCCCGGTGTGTCAGGGAACTCACAAAATGTCAGAAAATAAAACCCTCTCTCTTTTCCTCCGTAGCCAAATCTCTAAAAACGGGGGTACAATTTTTTCTTCCGATATTTAACACGGCCCTATCAGAAACGTCGCTATCAGAACCAATGCCTGACTGTTTTGGACGTAATATGGTCTTTGTTTACATTAGCAAGCATCGCTAACACTCAGAGCTAACCTGTACTGGAGAGAGTATGTGTAAAAAAGCAGGAAATAAAAAAAGGAACCCACCCGCAAGAGAAAAAGCATTTGAGCTCCATACTGTTTCAGAAATAATCCTTGATGTGGTTTGGAACATGATATGGCATTTAATCACGGGAGCAATTAGCTTTATCTTCGGTAGAATTCTGAGCAGGCTCCCCCTCCAACAAAATAAGTTACCATAGCTATGCAGATGACACACAAATTTACGTAACAATTTCACCAGGAGACTATGCTCCAATTCAAACACTGAGTAAGTGCATTGAACAAATCAATGACTGGATGTGTCAGAACTTTCTCCAATTAAACAAAGATAAAACTGAGGTAATGGTTTTTGGAGCCAAGTCAGAACGTATAAAAGTTAGCGCTGAGCTTCAGTCTGCAATGTTCAAAACAACAGATAAAGCCAGAAATCTAGGTGTAGTCATGGACTCTGACCTGAGTTTCAACAGTCACATTAAAACTGTTACTAAATCAGCCTACTATCACCTAAAGAATATATCTAGGATTAAAAGACTAATGTCACAGCAGGATTTGGAAAAACTTGTCCATGCTTTTATCTTCAGTAGACTCGACTACTGCAATGGTGTCTTCACAGGTCTCACTAAAAAATCTATTAGAAAGCTGCAGCTAATTCAGAACGCCGCTGCTCGAGTCCTCACTAACACTAAGAAAGTGGATCACATCACTCCAGTTCTGAAGTCTTTACACTGGCTTCCTGTGTGTCAAAGAATAGATTTCAAAATACTGCTGCTGGTTTATAAAGCACTGAATGGTTTAGGCCCAAAATACATTTCTGACCTCCTGCTAAATTATGAACCATCCAGATCTCTCAGGTCTTCAGGGACTGGTCAGCTTTCTGTCCCCAGAGTCAGAACTAAACATGGTAAAGCAGCGTTCAGTTATTATAAATATCTGGAACAAACTCCCAGAAACCTTTAGGTCCGCTGCAACTCTGACTACTTTTAAATCCAGGCTGAAGACTTTTCTTTTTGTCGCTGCTTTTAATTGAACTATTCATATCTTAGACTGCACTGTAACTTTTATCCATGTACTTTTTTCTTTTAATGTTTAATTGACAGCACTGTAACTTTTATCCATGTATTTTTTATTTTAATGTTTATTTTATTAGCTTTTCTTTTTAATGACTGATTTTAAATGCCATTTTCTTAATCTCTTTCATTTTTTGTAAAGCACTTTGAATTGCCTTGTGTTGAAAAGTGCTATATAAATAAACTTGCCTTGCCTTGCCTCTTTTTTTTTTTATAGCTAAGGACCCCGAACCTGCAGTTCTCTAATACCTCATTCACACCAACGCAACTCCGGTTCAAGCTCCGTGCTAGAGCTTTTCAGGTTCAGAACCGATTCTTCGGTTTAGCTCCGGCTCTTTTCACACCGCCCAGAGTCCGACTGGTGCTGCGTCATTGCGTCATCGTTTGAGTCATGACGTAACCGTTTGCATGCCTGCTTCATAAAGCCAAACCGGGTGGAAACCCCTCACAGCTGACACCGACAACAACAACAATGGCCGATTGTGCTCCAGCTTCCTCTGTGCCTCTTCGGAAGACCAGATTCCCAGCAGCTAGCTGGTCTCTTCAGTGGACCACTGCTGCTTGTTAAGTTTCTCCATCGTTGTGTACAAACTGGATAAAACGCCGGCTTTTTGTTGTTGTTCAGGAGTTGATCCCGCCCCTGCCCCTGCCCCTGCCTCGACGTAAGCGTGACGTATGCGGTGGTTTTGCTCTAGCCGTAAAAAAAATTTGGTGCTCGAAATGAACCGGATTCCGGAGCTAAGAGGCTGCTCCGCTGCGGTGTGAACAGGAAAACCCGGTGCTTTTCAAGCTCCAGCTCCGAACCGGCCCTGAAACACCGTTGGTGTGAATGAGGTATAACAGGCCTGGAATAGAGGGATATGATGGATGTCTAAAATGCATGATCTGTTTGGTCTTTTGAGCAAAACACATCATAGACATGTTTTTATATATTTGTATATATCTGAGACCCATAATATATGCCTACAAATAGCATGATAGGAGACCTTTAAGAAATGAGTAGAAATACAAATCAACCTTCACACTTTGATCAATCAATCTGATGCTGCAGTAAATGTCATCACCTCATGTGGGACTTGATGTCCAGCAGCTCCAGGGCCGTGACCCGTGGCTCACCGGCGACATTCTGCAGGATTTTGAGTCGGGGGCCACAGTGCTTGTAGAACTCGGTGCAGATGTTTAGCAGCGACTCCCGGGGCCGGCGGAACTCCTCCCTGGCCAGGCGCTCGTCCAGCTCCTCCCTCGGCATGCCCTGGCCCTCCTCCAACAGGTGGAGGTTGTCCCTGAGCACATGCATGCAAAAAGGACCTTAATCTCTGAAGCCATCTATTCTGACACAAGGCAAGGTGAATCCCTTTCTGACCTTTTAAACAAAATGACCATCAGTTTCAACATATATTTAAGCTATTTCTTCCCAGAAGCAAAATGAATAATAACTGGATCGATGTGACACTGGATATTCACCTAATGGAGAATGTTACTGCCCCTTAAAGCGATAGACATACATAAAGTATTTCCTAGGAAAATTGGGTTCACAATGGCAAACCTGACACCTTATTTTGTTATAATATTAAATAGAATTACATGTACATATTTATTTATTTTATACTTATTTTCTTTCACCCTTATTGACAGTATGAAGCCAAACTACTACAAGCGTGTTCAGTTATGTTTTGCCCCTTTACCACTCGCTCTGTGTATGTTTACAGCTTTGATAAGGCTTCTTTAAAGCTATCCCTTTACAATTAAACAGCAACAGACTAACCTGCATGAAATACGGCAGAGAGATTATATATGTTTTACACTCTCTTACTCTTTTATAATCATTCCTGGCAATGGGAATGTATCATATTTTATTTTCGTTATTTTTTGTATTGCTTGTATACCCATTTATATTGCCTGTGAATGTCAAAAGGAGAATCATGTCCTACAATGTTTTCTGTTAAGTCCTGACCTGGTGTTGACCCCTCCGGACATGGCGTGGTTCGCTGTGGTGCCTCCTTTATGGCCCTGATCACAGCGGGACAGCTGGGGTGCCGTCATGGGCCTGTGGACGAGGTGTGACATATAATGAGGATTGTAAGCACCTTATGCACAAATACAACAGGCTCTCAGCTGTTAAGATCCAGACATGTTTCAATGACAGACCTTGTGAGGGTCTCTGAGCTGTAGAGGAGGGCCTGCAGCGATGTGGCCAGAGCAGCGATGGCTGCAATCTCATCTCTGGCGGCTGAGGCGGACTCCATCGTGACCGTGTTGCTCTTCAGCTTCTGCAGGTGGCAAGGGACCAGCGCCTCCAGCACCATCAGCATCTGCAGACTGGAAGGATACATTCAGACCGTTAGACGAAAAGCTGATGAGAGAAGAAGATGAAGAATCCTCGAGGCCTCTGCGATATGTTTTCCACACCTCCGGAAGGATTCAGGGGCGTAGGCCACCACGGTGACACACAGCTTGATGGCCTCGCTGATGGAGAAGGCCAAGTCTTCATTACCATAGCAAAAATCTGCAACAACAAAGCAAAGTTAGCAAAATAAACAACACCTACATTTTTCTAACTGAGTCCATACTCTCAAAATCAACCAGAGCATGAATAAAATGTTTTTGCCAGTGGTATCCTAAATAAAAGACAAAATGATGTTACGTACCTAGAGAGCGTAGAGGTTTCTCAGCCTTCACCAACTCCAAAGCGTCTAGGGCGTCCTTAGTTTCCCCCTCCAGAGAGATCAGCAGGTCAAACAGACACTGAGCTGACACTCCTTTAGCCAGGCCGGTACTGGTGCTGGTCTGGGATGGAAGACAGAGACATGTCACACATGTCAGATCTCCAGGCTTGTGTAGAAACGATGTGTATTTCCAATGCAAAAAGCACTTACTGTGAATTCCAGCAGTGGAGCCACGCTGGCGAACAGCTGCATGATGAAGGGTTTGCGGTGGAGGATGTAGAACTGCTGGCAGCAGAACTCGATGCCTTGCCTCAGTAAAGGGTCGCTCTCATAGTCAGCGTAGACCTTCCATAAAAAGGACCCATTTTGAGAAAGGTTATCACACTAGGCTGCATCAAAGACAATAACACTCAGTGATTTAATAAGAGAAAACCCTTGTGTCTTAAAGGGGTGGATGTTATAACAGTTAATATACAATTAAATATTACCTTTTTTAATAAAAACAAATGCAAAAAATGCAATGGAACCTTTTATATAATAATAATAAAAATAACATTTAATTCCACTTAAATTATAATGTTGATGTGAATACAAAAACAAGTGTGTCTCTGTGTATTTTAGTATGTTATATCCTATTAAATAAATGTATTATAATAATAATCTGTGTATGGTACCTGCAGCATGGTGGGCAGGATCCACTGGTAGCCGCTGAGGGAGAACAGGTGGTTGAAGTGGACGGCGGTGTTGATGGCGGTGGCGGTGTACTGCCTGATGAGGGCGCTGTCCTCCGGGTGCAGCAGGAGAGCCCCGTTGAAGACGTTGAGGAAGAGCATCATCTCGTCGCCCCACGGGTACTCACTGGGCATGCCCAGAAACATCTCCTCCAGCAGCTTGATCCACAGCACCTTGTGGAGGGTGTCCAATCCAAACAGCTCCTTACCTGGGATAGAGAGTGATGTTAGCGTATCAAATTGAATAAGTGTTATTATTCAAATTAGAGTGTGTCTCACCTTGTGGCTCATTGACCAGCGAGAACTCGGCATCGATGGCGGTTCGAGGGAAAGATGGTAGGCGGAGGAGGTCTTCCTGCAGCAGGGACACGTGGGACTGCTTGTGCACGGCGGGCATGTGTTGTGTGAGGGAGATGAGGAAGAGGACACGACCGACTTCCTCTAGTTTACGGGAAAACACCTAGGATAGGAAATCAAAAGGAAAACGATGAGGAAAAGTAGACACTATGACCTTGCTTTGTTTCAGTATAGTTGCAGTCGATACTAGTAAAACAATGTGACTTCTCTATTTCATACAAATGTTATTTGTTTGCGTTTTATTTCCCACTGATATTGATATGTATACATAAGGATGTTAATGTACCGAGGTACAATAAAATAAAGATTAAGAATATCTTTGGACCTTGATTTGTAGTCAATACATGATTAATTTGTAACCACTGTGTTTTCAATGTTTCTAGGCCCTAGAGATCCTTAATTGTCAAATTTGAAATCTTGCACACCTGTTTCTGGATGAGCTCCTGTCCTTTCTCGGGCAGCATGTGGACCAGGTTGAGCTGGGGAGACACTGACCTCCTGAAGGGGTAGATGTCCCTCACATATGTCTGGAGGAGGAAGACATCGAAAACAACTTTATTGTGGACAGAATATGATCAAATATAGCCAGAAAGCAACAAGAGCAAGTCAAACCAAGCTGCTAATGTTGTGTATCAAGATGAAGCATGTCAATACTTATATTGTATCATTAGGAACATAAACATAATATGACTACCTTGCTATAATGGATGAGGTTCCATCGTTTGTCCATGAGGAAGTAATGTGCTGATCTGGCTTCGGGAATGTTGAAGAATTCCAGGCACTCCTGTTTTTTGGGGGGAGGGAGAAAAAAAAAATGCATATTTTATGAACAGTAAGTCAAAAAGAAGTACTTTACCATACTATACATTTGAGGTTCTTCTACCAAGGAAAATTATTAACTGAACTAATTTTCCCAATCAGGTTCTCCAATTGTAAACTAATAAGAAGCTTGACAAATACAATGCTAAGTTGAAAATTAAACCAGTGCTTTCTCATTGCTGCACTATAACTAAAAATATATGTATACATAATACTCACAGGGGTATTTTTCCTGCAGAATGAAGGATTTAATTTTGACACTTAAAGCAAAACGTCCTGATATTACTGTACCTCTGCAAGGCTATTTCCTGTAATAAAAGTTTTTTTTGTAATGCTGTACTTGTACTTTCATAAAGTAAATAATCAGAGTATCTCCATCACTGGTGTCCTTACCTTGAGCAGAGCTTCAAACTGAGTGTCTTCATGCACTGGAAGCTGTGTTGGGATATCACACTCGTTCTGACCGTGCACCACAAGTGTTTTGGTTCCTGTATTAACAATGCACAAGAACATACATTTCACATTGAATTGAGCTCATTCAGGTTTGAAAGAACGCATGATATCTCCTGTTGTACCACTAGGGGTCTCTATGGGATCTAAAATGATTTTCAGAGTAAGATCACCTGGCATGGATGCGGTGACCAGCAGCTTGACCTCACACTGCTCCTTCTTCATGGTTTGCTTGAGGTCCTTGAAGAAGAGCCCCTCCACGAAGCCCACCACCTCCCACAGGAAGGTCAGCGTGGCCGAGATGGCGTCCATTCCCCACTCACATGGAGTCCGCACAAAGTACATGATGAGTCCCACCTAGGAGAGAAGGGATTGTTAGCTGAGAGTCTAAAGAGTCCTGAAGGAAAATAAACAAATAACCGTATTAAGTGTAGTTTCACCAGGTAGTTGAAGAGGATATGAGATGTCTGGGCCGGGAGATCTCCTATGTTGAGCAGGAGCTTCCTCAGCATGTACATCAGCTCATCCTGACATTACAACACAAAGAATAAGTCACATTTCGCACGTTAAGCCTGTTGTGCACATATTCTCAGTGTTACAATACTGTACAGGAAAGACTCAATCAGATGGGAAGCGGTGTTAGTTTACCCACCTGTCTGTTGCTCACTGTCAGTTTTTCCAGGAAGTGACGGAGAACCAGGGCAGGATCTTCAATCAGGCAGTTCCACAGGATTTGTTGGGCAACAGCACTCACTAAAGACACATAGAAGGACATATTTGTACATGCGACACCCTCAAATAAGTCAAAAATCAAAAATAATGTTGAAAGCAAATGACATACTCTTTTATTTCAACCTTGAACTGAAATACCAACAGCTTTATTGTACAATGACACCTACCGGCCACACCATCCTCTCGCACCTCTCCGTCCTCCATGAGGTGCACTATGGGCAAGACCGCAGCACAGATGCATGCTGGGAAGACAGCTTGGGGCGGCTGTAGCATGTGGTGAGTAGGAGTGTGTTCTGTTGTGTTCTGTTCATCTGGGGAAAAAAATCTAATGTATTTAAAGTCCACCTTTGGCCAATTGAAAGTAGTCTTTAATGTTTATTTTCATACCTTCAGCACTGGCCACCGAGCGGACAGACCACACAGAACCCCGACGGAAGGAGTAGTTCCTGTGCGAGTTGCTGGAGGCGCAGGACGGGCTGACGGACAGACGACGAGACGCCAGGTTCACCACTTCTTCTGCTGGCGGGATCAACGCCCAACATGACCGGCACAGAAACAGGGGAAGCAAAACGTGCTATAAGGAGACCGAGCTGTGCGATATCTGTTGTGAGCCCCCATGGTTGAGTAAATGTTGACCAAATTATTATTATTATTATTATTATAGTATACATGAATGAATATTTAAACACAAGACCTTTTCACATATGTTGAGACTGTCCTTTTCATGTTAAGAATCAGTTAAGTCACATGTGGGAAATAGGAACAGCAGTAGATGAGGTTCACAGGCGACTGTCCTATTAGTCACAGTCGTAAACAAAGCGCTCTCTCGCTATGAAGACAACAAGTCATCAAACGGCTGTCTGACTAAGAATGTGTTCCTATGTTCTAAAGAGGATATATAATGTTCCTTTTCAGGTTCATGTTTTAAATTTGTGCCAGCACTGTGACATGGTTTCATGGTTTCATTTTCAAAAAGGTTAGAAACCAGAGCCCAGTCTGCTCTGATCAGGTCAGCCACTTAGAGATGTCCCACCCCCTTATCCTATCCTGTACAATGTGTTAGGAGTGCTAGCCAATAGAAGTGTTACATAGTGATGTCAATATGTTACGGAAGTAGCCAAAGGAGTCCAATGGAGGTGTTTCAGGCCAGGAGAGGAGTGTATAGGGAAAAACTCCCTCCTTTGCAGACCATTCCATCACACCCACCTTCTTCCTCCTGTTCGGGCGGGGGGCTGCACGTGGGCTCGTAGCAGGCCTCCTGTGCCACGGGGATGGCGGTGATGATGCTGGCCTCGCGGCCCAGGCGTCGCTTCTCCTCCTCCTGCTGCAGGTTCCTCAGGATGTGCTCGGCCCGCTGGTGGGAGCGCGACACGGCCCGCGCTGAGAAGGATTTCTGGAATGGGGTTGGCAGGGAGAATCAGACGGCACGGAGGCAGAACAGCGGACATGCAGATCAGAATGAGGGAGTGCACAAATTAATACAATAATAGACAGTTCTGATCTCTCAGGGACGTGTGTGCACAGCTATTCTAGGGCTCACGCTTACATCTGAGGAGCATTTTGTAATGTGTAATGACCGGACAACACAATAATACAGTAACTCTCCTCCAGCATCATGAGGAACACTCACACGTATAGAATAGGAACGTTTTCAATCGTGGCAAATTGTGACACAGATAAATGTATTCATTCTGGAATTTGGAGAATTTACTGTATCTTGTGTACAGTAAATGCCTCATACAGTGCTCATACACATACATATCCAAATAGGCTGAACGCATGATATGGGAAACATACACAGCAAAGTCATTCTCATCCAATGACCATGCATCAACAGCACGACACATACAAAATGCCTGAATGTCTGATGCATGCTGTTATTTTTACTTTTTTTACTAACGATCAGAACTTTTTTTTTAAGTGGTGTGTCACTGATCAAGATGCAACTATCTGAAATGAACCCATGAAACTGCCCCCCGCTTCTGATCCGTGATGAAAACCTACAGAAAAACACCCAAATGGAGAAGAATTCCCCTCCTGTCATTAATGATCTGGGGTAACAAGATGCATCAGTACAAACATCCGGACATAAATACCAACTTACTATGGTATGGACTGACTGAATTAATGTGGAGTACTAAAAACAAAGACAGGCGATAGGTAAATTATAGAACAGGTGCTCGCAGGTCGTCATCAGAATCTATTCAACATGTTTTGATCATGCTTTTTAACAGAAAAAAAAGACAAGAAAGTAAAAGGTAACACCAAGAAATCTGTTTAACTATGACTTGTAAATGTGTTACATGTATTGGCCTTGATTGAATTAGCAGATTTCTTGGTGCAGTTGTCCACATTACACTTGCATAGCAATAACACACGTGTTCAAAAGCAGCCTAAAGGGAATTGTATGTGCTAAAGCAGGACTTGATCCAAAATGAGTAGCAAAATAAGATATCTCCTACTCAAAACGGATATGTTTTGCTTTACAGATAAAGGATTTAAAGGGTCAGTTCACCTAAACTATAAAAAAAACATATTTCTTATTTACACCAACTGTTTCGAACCAAGCTAATATCGAGGAAACATTATGAGAAAGTGACTGTAAGATGTGTGCCTCCATCCCATTATATTGGAGAGACACTAATTAAAGATGTAACCAGAATTAGGTTCACATTTTTGACCATTTATTACATTTAATTTAAATGATGTGATTCAAGAGCCAAATTCTGAAAATCGCCAATATCAATTTGGCTCTAAAAAAAAAAAAAAAATTATTGCTTGCATGACTACAAATGAAAACAATGTGTGGTGCCGGGCATAGTTTAAAAAGCATTTGCTTGGCTAATGCCTCTACGAAAAGTGATACAATATTTGCTTTGGGTGAACAGACACTTTAAATTACCCAACCCAAGTCAGTTTGTTTGTGATGTCACATCCATTTGTGCATTTTAAAGTCAGTGTGAATAACATAACATGTGTATGGTACAACTGAAACCGATTCAAAAGTAGGTGCGTACATGTTAATACCACTACTACTTAAAATAATAAAGCCATTTTTAAATGTCTTCTAACAGGGGCACTTGAACAGGGGCTGACACTTACGGACTGGTCTTCATTGATGGGGTCCTGGACGTTGCCTGTGTTCTGGGGCACCCAGGGGGGGTCAAATATGGGGACACAGGGCATGCCCAGTATAGGAGATGGCAGAGTGAAGTTGATGCTGGGTGGAGGGATCTGTAAGAAAAAGACATGTATAATAACAAGTAGGTTAAAATAGTATAGCTTTTCGAGACGATAACCCCAAGTGGAAAATTGAACATAATTATTTTCTGTACCTTAAAGATCTGCTGTGCCCCCTCCTCCATGCGAGGCCACACCTGGTAGCGGAAGCGCCAGAGTGTGTTAAACTTCAGGATGGAGTTGATGCGCTGGCAGGCCTCTGCGTGCTGGAACTCCGCCATCATCATTTCGGTCACCGCGTCGGGGACCTTTACGGCGCACAGGAGGAACATGGCAGCTGGAGGGGATTCAGAGAGGCAGGAAGAGGGGGGGGGAATGAGGAGGGATGAAATAAACAAGCCACATTTTGTGAAAAGGGCAAGAAGGAGAGGGTTAGAGCCAAAAGGAAGGATGTCAAAAGGGATAAACGTGTAAAATCTGAATTATAATATTTTAATAATCCAGTGGGGAATTGGGTTTTTATGACCGCTCCATTTGAGTATGTAATAAAATAAATATTACTAAATAAATATAACATCTGAAAAATAAATGGAAATTAATTTCTTTATATAAATAGAAAATATTAAATAATTAATAAATATTATTTATATTAACAGAGGTCATTAAAATACAAATGTGCAAATAAAAACAACATTTCTAAATAACAGTTGAAATAAATATATATTACCATAAAAATAAGTTAAGATATGAATATCTAGGGGAAAATGTATTACAGAACATAACTTAAGTATAATGAAATAAAGTACTTCATATCACAAAATCATGGACATCTCAGAAGTGAAGGGCACTACATCCTACAGAGGACACCCACAGATCACTGATGCAGAGCATGATGGCCGACTCACCAGCAGCCGCTGCCATATGCTCGTCCACACTGAGCAGCAGCTCCCAGGCGGCGGGCTGGATGTCTCCGTACATGTCGTCGGTCAAGATGGGAGCAGCTTTGATCAGCAGCGACAGAGGAGCTGGAGACAGGCTCATCACCTGAGAGACACACAACGCAGAAATTAGGGAAATCTTGTAAACAGCAGTTTGGTTTATTTAACTTGAACTCAATCCAAACGAATAGTAAGTAAGATACCCCCCACTAAAGCTGATATATGTTATGGGTCAGTTTTCAATTATACAATTTTTTCACTTGACCCTAATTGTATATAACAATAAATAAATCAATTCGACCACATTGTGAGACCTCGATACAATGAGGGTGATTGTATTATATTGGCATACACCACATTTAAAGAGGCCCTATTATGCTTTTTGGGGTTTCCAGCGCTCAAACACATTGTACGTGATAGGATAAGGAGGATAAGATATATCCTCCTTAAATATGTTTAAAAGAACAATAGACAGAAATAAAACATTTCACCATGTCATACTTATTGGGATGTTTAATTTGAAATTGCTGATGTGATTTTAGAGCAAAGGTCAGGGGATTGCCAGTCTCCATAATACTCTGGATATCTGAAAAGCTGGGCAAAAGAAAGGAAAGCTAACTACAACTTCCTCCAGACTTGATGTGGATACTTATCTGCTTCACCTGGTTGCGGATGTACTTGAGCATGCCAGTGTCCTTCTTCCCTTCTGTGTTGGAGTCGGTGGGTCTCCTCTTCATGGATGGGGTCCTCAGGCAAGACTTGTCTGAACACTGAAAAGCACAAAAACGTTCATAAACCACCACAAACACAACAGAAAACAGGACTGATGGGTTTGTGGATCCCACCTCTTTGGTCTTCTTGGCACGTTGCCCGATGTTACCGGAAGAGGCGCTGTCTTCTCTTAGGCTGTCCACCGTCTCGCCGTACACCAGCTTGATGGCGCGCACCAGACGGGCGCAGGAGCGGCTGTGGTGCTGGTAGCAGCGGGGGTGGCAGAAGTCTATGTGGGTGCAGATGAAGCTCTGCTGGTTGCACAGCAGGATCATAATCTGTGCCGGAAGAATAGAGGAGTGGGGGAGTTAGTGGGTTAGAAAGGAGACACCGATAAAAGCACACATGTTAAGGGGACATACGTGGAGCCAGGACATGTTGCGGTGGTAGTTGTCCTCTCCTCCTCCTGAGCCTTGGCCCTCTGGTTCTATGCTGGGTTCGCTGGTGCTAAAGGGACTGCCTGCAACAGGAAACAAAAGGATGATTGCATTTTTGTTAAATTACTTTCAATCTGTCAAATAATGGGGTTGTAGTTCCGTCTAATCCAAAAATTGATATATCCACAAGTAGCAATAAGCTTGACTCCAACCAAAAAAATACGTCAGGAAAGTTTGGTTGACTCTTTACTTGAACAAAAGATATCAGTTCAAACACATATTTTTAAAGGTCAAAAAACTATATTGCTCCTTGATTCTTTTCTCCTTCTCACTTCTAATTACAAGCAGCTGCAGTCGGCTATGATGTCAATTTTACGACGGCTGGTTTAAATAAATGATATAATAATACTAATAACAAAGGATTACAATGTTCAAATATATCTATATACAGTACACACATAATATATCAAATTATACATTTTAAGTTAACATATGGTTCCTACAGGGGTATTTCTTTCTTTGGAGGTTAAAACAAATATATATTTGTTTTTAATTCATGAAAATAATGGCAGGATACTTTTTTGTGCGTTGAGAAATGTAATGTCACTTTGAAAATACGTAGTCTTAGGGTTTCCACATTTCATCTGCTAAAATTGTTTTTTCACCGAAGAAAAACTAAAAGAAATAATGAGCTTTGAAAAATGATTACGGCAAAAACCATTTCCCCCTGTTCTTAAGACGTTAACAAAGGAGAGAAAAAACGTTAGATACAAAAAATAAATACAATTACAGATGAGAATGGCAAATAAGACTACTGTCATCCTGAATGGAGTTTTGTCCATGTCTTACCTATGTCAGTAACAGTGTCCCTGCTTTGTGTTTGTGACAGCAGCCCGTCATCGTTCTCTGACTCAGAGTCCTGACGGGGCATCTTGGTGCTCTTGAGGCTCCCGGCCCGGCGTATGGACGACAGAGAGCCGCCTTTCTTTATCCGGAAACTGCGCGCTCCTTTGATTTGAAGCAGCCGGGAGCCTCCGATGCGAATCTTACGGATCGGTGCTGGGGGAGAGGGGAGCGGGGCGAGATTATCTGAATTATATATAATGATAAGCACACAGGGCAGCGATAAACCAAATGGCCCGGTCTGTACGACACCTGATCTCACCTTGAACTTCCTGCGGCTTCTTCTCGTCGCAGGCGGTGTCGGACTTCAGCGTGTGGCTGCTGCTGTTGAGCGAATCGTGGCCGTCCTCGTCGTCAAGGATACCTGCAAAGCTGATCTTCCTCTCGTAGCGTTGACGTCCGAGGTCAGGGTCCAGACGCAAGCGGCAGCTGTCCAGATCCTACAGCCAACACGTGAGAAAATATTGAGTTTTTGCAGTAAAAATTGCATGTTTTTACTTCATTTTACAGTTTTTACTAGCCTTGTTTTTCATAATGATAATAAAACAGAAGATGCATATATTTATCATATGAATACTGACCACGAGAGGTTCAGTGCGTGGGCGTGGTAAGCAGGGAAAGGTCTCCCGCAGGAAGGTGGTGATTTCCAACAAGAGCTGGCAGGCGGCCATCTTTAGAGCAAAGGGGCAGCCGCATTTCGTTGGATTGACTGTGTCTTAAAGATAAAACAATATGGTTAGAATATTTACTGCTAACTAGCTTCTGTCTGCAGATTTAACCGCAAATATTGGTCATCTTTGATTAGACTTTACATAATGACAACTGAGCTAACATGATCTGCAGAGGGAGACAATGAAATGTGGTTGAAAGCAACAACAAAGGCACATAAGTAGACCTCAAGTTAAGAATAGATTTCGATAAAGCTGACTGAATGTAATGGTAAAAACATTATTCATTCTGAAACCAAAGATGCGTTCAATTTCTGACTCACTGTCATCTAAATAGTCCTCTTCCTCGTCTTCTTTTCTCATCCTGCGTTTGGTCTCTTCATCGAAAATGTAGCCCAGGATGTTAGCAGGGCTCTCGCTGTCAGAGTGACAGAGTTCACTGAGCCTGGTGCCGATAGCCTGAGCGGATAAAACACAGAGAGACAATCATTCTTACTACCAATGAAATCATTATTATAAACAGCCCCCTTGGATAATTAATATCTTTAACTCACGTCTCCCCACTGGCAGAATTGCTTGGCGGCGTTCCACTGGAGTTTCTGATTTCTTTTGTTACCCACTATAGGCGATCGGCCCCTGGACAGCCCTCTCTTGGTGATGTTCACGTGGTGACCCTTCATCCACTCAGGCCAGTTGCCACGGTTACAGCGGTGGACAAATCGGGCGCATTCAAGGAAAAGGGAGGCCCGTGCCACAACTGGAGCTTCCTGGAGGAAGATTAAAATATCATCAAGTTAATTATTGGGGTGCATGTCAACATAACAGTCTTTTTTTACAATTGTTCTCAATGAGAACAGAGCGCATTTAGTCACAGAAAAAAAACCGCTGCACCCAGCATCTATTTTCTGAGCGCTCCACCCTTTTGGTGCATCAGCTCTGAATGTTTGGAGTTGAAATGACTTAATATTATCAGAAAATAATCTTGTTTTTGGCCGGGAACTTCATAATAAAGACCAACAAGCCTGTTTGGTGGAGTTGGGTGGAACCTGCATGTTAGCTTTGAGTGTGTGACTTTTAATGTATTCCTCCCTTGCTATACGGCTGCCGGAATGAGCTGTAAATCAAAGTGTGAGTTGCAGTTCGTGCTCATAGTAGCTCAAGCTATCTAAAACTAATATGTTGTAGCACAAGCAGATAATAAATTCCTAAGGGGCGAAAGCTAGAGTATCTTACAACATAAGGTGATACGTTGTCGAGATACTGTTCTCACAGAAACAATAAATGGATGGAACTCCCTGACAGTGCATTTTTCTGGCTCTGCGGACACAGCCCCTAAAAACATACCAAGTCCAGAGCAGCAGCGAGGATAGAGGCGTCCGGTATGGTTCCCGGCTCGCAACAGTTAAGCAGGAACTGGAAGCGTTTCATTCCCTGTCTAATGGCACCTAAATTCACCACGTTCTTGTTCTTCATCGCCTCCTGACTGGCTGCTAGGCGCTCCTGAAAACCGTGGGGTCCTGAAGGGAGAATGAATAAAGAGAATAGAGAAAGTACAACAGGACAAGTGAAGTATTATTTTAAGAAACAAGCAATATTTGGGTGTAATCGTTTTTAAAGACTGCACTGAATATTACACTTAAGACATTGCATGAAGCAACATCACCATCCAGGACATTTAACAAAAAGCATTGAAAAGCCACCAACAAATGGAGCTGAGTGAGAGATGGACACACAGCCATCAGCAGTGGTTACACTTGATTTCAATTGACAAAAAGCGATTATGTGGAGAGAAAATATGAAAAAAAATCAGAATTCAGATTTATAAAATATATATTTTTCACATCGAAACGACAGGTGTAACCATAGCCGCACAGAGGAAAGCTGTATGTAGACCATTTTGTTTTTATCACTGAAAATCAGGCTTTGGAAAATACCACCAGACGTCACCACAGAAGAGATGGAGAGAGCACCGACATGCTTGACTTAGCACTACTCTACAGTAGAAAGATGGTTTCAGAGATATGAGTTATTCCCACACACCTCCTTTCCTTTCCTCCCAAGCGAAAGAAAGAGGAGGGGGGTCACTGGTGGGGAGAACAGGTCGTGCATAGTTGTAAAGGAGGGAATGTAGATTTGGAGGTCTAACACAGTTTAGTATGGAAGCCTTTAGAGACAAATTATTTATTTTTCTCTCTTCTGTGTTTATGATATTATGTGTTAATTAATATTTTTGTCAGGTCATAAACCCAGGGGAGAAATTGTTTTTATTAGACTTAGAAAATGGATCACATTTTGCCTCACGGGGCTTCCGTAGTTATGCCAATCAGTCCTAAAAGGTGTATTTCTTACAAACGACACACTGATGGGTTGAGTATAATACATTCAGGCTAACAGAATGTAGCAGGCAGCTATCTGGTCGAGCTGACATGGAGGATGGCGGACGGAGGAACTGGCAGACCACCACTTGCGGGACAAGACACGACACCACACGGACATACAGAGGCAGGGGCAGAAAGAGAGAGAGAAATAGACAATAAGAACGATGGGGCGTGGGTGGGCAAGGGGGGCACCCCGGGGTGGGGGAGGTCTACCATCTTTCTCTTCTGTGTGGTGAAGCTTGGATGGATTCCTCCTGCCAGACCTCCATTTACCGAGCCGCTTGAAGAAATTCTCCTCCTCGTCCCTGGCGAACTCCGGCCCAACTGCACCGCTTTCAGACATTTTCACTGCACTGGTGAACTTCACCTTAGACACAAAAACACACACACATGAATACACATCATATAATCATGCTGGCATAGGCACAATTGATTGCCAATGCTCACATATGCTTTTTGAGGTTTTTATATAGTTAATTAACATGTTTTTTTTTTAAGGCTACACACGGTCATTAATTGGGGGGGGGGGGGAGAGCTTGACGCTCGTGAACTGTCAACAGGAGGGCGGGGGGAGCCTCGCTGCGGGGAAGCAGTGTGTGGACCTCTTTCACCTGTCAGCGCAACTTACTGTACATGATGCTGTTTAAACAAATTTAAATAATGGTATAAACGGCATAATAATAAGGACGACCGTCCGTTCTGTGATTCTCCAGAACACACACATGGCCAGTCCGCCCCTGTGTAGCATATTATTTAGATGAGAGATGAGCAGATCGCCACTGGGCTTTCAACTAAAGACACAGCCACGCAAAAACTGCGGCATTTGTACAGCTCCTTATGGGTAGGCCTACTGCAATTTGTGAAGTGCTTTCCTCCGTGGTGCTGAGGAAAGCGGCAGAAAGTCGCCTTGAGTTAAAGAGAGCGGGGGCTGCGTTGCGTGCATGGCTTCCTTCTGCAGGTAACGGGGAGACGCGCTCTGGCGGCGGTCTCGTTCATGATCCGAAAATAAAATGTAAATATTTTGCACACTTATTCCACTAATTCCTAGTGTGCCACTGGTTACGGGTTGCCAACCACTGGAGTATTTCATTATTTCTAAAATATGTTTTTCTTTGTCGTCATTTTAACTCTAACTTTAGCTGAATGGGAGTGGGGTGGTTTATTCCGATTGTTTCAACCTGATTTGTAAGCACTCAGTGTTATGGTAGCTGCCGCCCCCCTGACCTTTGAACTCTGACGTATAAAGGACAGCCGATCCACGGAGCTGATGTCCAGAAGGTCCTCAACACCGTCCGTCAGTCCAGACAGAGACGAACGCTTCAGCCAGTTGCCTGGAGACACGTGACAAAAAACGATTTACATGAAAGAGAAACGCTGCAGAACTAAACAATGTATATTGTACACACTGGGTTATGACGTACACATGCACACACAAAGGAGGTACAAAACGTGGGGAAATCCTTAATGGGTATAGTACAGTCACAAACATTAAAAGGTATTTCAACACACTGAAAATCACAGTAACAAAACGATACAGAAAGGTAAACAACTAAATTGGTGTAGTGCTTTTTTTGTTGAGAAAAAGGTAAACAAAAGACCCTGGACTAGTAGTATTTGCAAATGTACTTCAATATTATGTTCAGAATAACCAACATATTGGTTTAAAATGTTGATGTCTGTATCTAAGCCTAACCATGGCTTTCTCAGCTGTTTTGATATAACACTTTAAGCTCAGATGTGCTGTTAAAGTGTTTGCCTTTGTAGGGCAGAGGACGCCAAATTAAAGACCCCAATTCATCTGATATGACTTGCAAATACATTTTGACCCAGGCCTGTATCACTGAACACAGGGAGAGATGACAGACACAAGCGGATATGAAACAAATACTGTATGAAGATGGTTCCACATCCACATACGTAAGACAGAGAGAGTGAGTGGTAGGCGAACAGTCCCTCGGCATGCTGAGGCACAAAAAGGAACACAAAACAGACCAAAGAGATGAAGTGACTCGGTGTTAGACAAACTAAACACGTCATGTTTATCAGAGTGAACTGGGACAGCAAATGCAATGAAGTATGGCCATGGAAATACATACCGATAGCAGATCAGAAATGTACAAATAATGATTTGGAAGCTTTTTTTAAATAAGCACTGAAATCAGTCAAGATTTGTATCTGGTTAGCATGTGCAGTTTAAGTAAGAGAATCCAGCCTTTTGAACACAACTAAAGATGACCACAATTCTGGTTCAGGCACAAACCCTTGCCTTGATTAAAATAACTGATTTTCTAGATTTTCAAATTTGACCTTTTTAATAGTTTATTTTTGATTTAACACAATAACATTTGGTCTAATTCGCGTTTTATGATTCTTGCTACCAAGCCTTAAAAATGTAATACCCCAAAAAAACTTTTTTCGGACACTGACCCTGATTTAGTCTGTAAGATAACGCTTGCTATTGAAAGACTGTTGCATAATAACTGCTCTTACCTATCGGCAGCTTCAGTTTCTTGCGTAGCGAGATGCGTCGGGATCTTGAACGGGAGCGCCGGTCCGTGGTGGTGCCGGAGTGGGCGGTGGTGCACTCTGACGTGTCCTGCTCTGATTGGCTGCTGGTGTCACTGGCGGCGCTCTGCGACTTGAACATCTTCCTCCAGAAGTCCTTCCTGCCCAGCAGAGCGCCGGGGATCTGCTCATCACTGGAGGAAAAAAAGGGAGGTTGATTTGAAGATTTACACGAGGATGAAGACAAATGTTTAGCACTGTGGCCTGTTTTTATTGAAAGGTGGGGTAGGGGGGGGGGGGGGCAACAGGGTGAGTTTTTCCTGTTTGAAGCAGAGGAATGGCAGCCTGGGTTTGACAGAGATGGAGCTATATGGAGATGTGAGGTGGACACTCACTGTTCGGGTGTCTGGGGGGGTCTACTGGAGATGTAGCTGCGACACTCATCTGCAGCACTGGACACCTGACCCTTCTCCCCGGACACACCCGCCTCTGACCTGCGCACACACACACCCCAACACACACCTGATTCAGACGCCGACGGGACTCTCCCGCAGTTAAGCCTGCACATGTGATTCTCCCGTCCGAGAATATTCTAATGATTTTGCTCTGATGGGATCAGGAAGAGTGTCAATTACGACTTGTATGTGCTGTGTCCTTTGTTTAAAATAAAAGCCAACACTTGTAATATTCTAACGTTAAATAACTGCAGTTTTTATACGTCATCCATCCCAATGTTGGATAATCCCACTAGTATTAATTATTTATTATTATAATATTTTTAAACTGGATGCAAATAATATGTGATTGTACTTGGGAGTAAAAAAAAGGGACGATTTTGAGTTAACTTTGCTGATCGATAATTCCTTTTGCATACTCAATTAGTCATTTAAATTGAATTATTAAATGTGTTTCATCAAGTTCTTCTCAAAGCCATGCTGCTGTTATGGCAATTCTGCATTTACATGCGCAGAGGTTTACGTATATAGTCTTTTGCTTTTTTTCATCACAGAAAAGTGTTGAAACAAAAAAAACTGAAGAAATATCTTTTTTTTTTGCATTTCAAGAATAAAGCTCCAATGTCAGGAATAAGGTTGAACTTACAACATTTTGCTAATAAATAAAGACAACATTCTATATCTATTAGCACATACTGAAAGTATAACTTTAACCCAAATATGCAAAATCCTTTTTTCAAGTATGCATGGACCTTCCAGTAAGTTTGGTCTTCGTATTCAAAACATTCATTCCATTGTTTGGAATATATAGAGGAAATTCCCCCTTGACATCAGAGCTCCCTAAAGAAGATAATCAAGCTGATCGTGCAAACCCCACATATCTGGATCCAGTGAGGGGGGCACCATGCTGCCCATTGCAAATACTCTAAATCTGCCAATAACATTTGGCGCCATATTGAATATTTACTGGACGAACTGTAATGCCGTGTCTCATGTCTTTACCCCGTGCTTTAACTGGCTGTTGCAAACAAAGAGTCTGTAAGCATGTGACTTTTATTTAGTCACATGATTAGGCAAATATGTTGAGTAACCTCCTAGCAGTATTCGACCCGCCACATCAGTTTGAAAATAAAACATCAAATCAGTCACTCAAGCAGGAAAAACATATGCAGACAGGACAGAGAGGAACATCACAAAATAAAAACGGCCAGCAGTGATGGGAAGCGAGCACAGATTTGGTATAAAAGGAGAAATGATGCACCAATCATGGAGGAGAATTAATTTGTAACCACTTACTATAGGTAAGGGTCGTTAAAACTCCCTTCCAAAATTGAAACCATTGAAAGTCATTTTAAAAGATGAATTGGAGAATGTGATGTCATTGAGACCATTTCTGGCCACTGATTGGCCAATACCTCCTGGGTCCGGGCTGCTTGCTCTCTTCCTTCTCCTCGGGTTTCTTGGTGGTGGCGACTTTCTCTGCGCTGTCCAGGAGCGCGCTCAGTGCCACCCTGCGGAACACGTTCCCATGAGCCTCCTTGATGAACTGCACCAGCTGGCGAATGTCGCAGTACAGACCCTGGGTAGGAAGAAAGGGGGGGGGGGGGGGGGGGGGATGTGTTCAGGAACAAGTGATGGTTCAAGGGAAGGAAAACACAAAGAAAATGGGAGTATAAGGACATAGACTGTGTATGTTTCCATATGTATAAATGGATGGGGTATGCGGGCATGTTGAGTTTATTAGCTCAGCAGCTCCAGCTTGTGAGTGGGTGGCCTCTGATCCTGTGCCATAATAAAGACTGCCTTGAAAAGTGAGTCACCTTCCGCCAACTCATGCCACCTATCTGCACACAAATGATTATAAAACAGGTTATTTAACCCCACATGTGGAAGACTGTAGGTTAGAATGGCATACAAGGAAGGATCCCATTACAATCTTTGGGCTGCAAATTGTAAATAATGTCCAATTTGCTGCTTTTATTTGCAAATGAATACAATTAAATCATGATCAAGCTTATTGCTTCCTGGAAGTGTATTTGTCTTCTTGTATTTAGTTTGCAATTTTAATACACTGAGTATTAACTATTTGAAAAAAAGTGTACTAACTTGCTATCTGGTACATAAATAAAACAGAAACTGATTTTTTTTTAATGCAGGATTCATCATGTGAGAAAGGATTGACTCAATGTTCCTTTAATTTTTTGTTAAATTTCCCGTGTAGGGAAATGTAGTGAGGAAACCAGTTTGAAAATGCTAAAAAACGAAAGAGGAGGCAAAATTAGCTTATTTGCGTGGAACTATATTAAGTTTGTTTTCTGTAATTATAGGGATTGATTGATTCCATTTCTAACCAATTACAAACAAAACTAAATGGATTCAGTTCTGGCAATGAGCCGAGTAGCTCATGTTAATGTCTTTATTCACGCAGCGAGATTAAGCACCCCTAATGTCCAATTCATCACGTATGACAAGGCATTAACGAAGGTGGCGTGAGGCTTGTGCATCTTTAGGCTCAGTACAAAACGAGCCATTAATAATTCATTCCTTCAAGAGGAAATACGTTTGAATCTGGAGGGGGTGAGAGTGATATGAGATGGGAGAAGTACTCAGATCTTGTACTTAAAGGTCCCCTATTATACTGTTTTTCATCAATATATTATAGCTCTCAGATATATACAGAACATGTCTCTGAAGTGTTTGGCCCATAATCCCCTCTGTTTCAGCCCTGTTTCCAAAGTGCTGATTCTCTGTCTGTTACTTTAGATGAAAATAAGGAGCCCCTCCCCACGCCCCTCTGAGAGAGATTTGGTTACAAAGAACACAATGGGGCTCTAGGAGGAGATTCAGGTGATAAGGGGGGGGGGGATTACCTTGGTAGGTGATGCCAAAAAATCGTTATGACATCATAAAGTGGCCAAAATCTGATCAGCTCACTTTCAGACAGGTTTTTATATAAATGGATCAGGACAAAAAGAGAGGGGTCTTTTTTCCTGAAACTTTCAGAATCTCTTTCCACAGAGGGGACACATGTTGATGTAGAAGAGACATGAAAAAGTGGATTTTGCATAATAGGTGACCTTTAAGTAAAAGTACCAGGGGCCTCATTTATAAAGCCTTGAGTAGGATTCACGTGGGAAGGTTGCTTACGTAGGACACAGCAAATAAATACGCAGCGACACTTTCCGATTCATAAAAGACTGCGTACCGGCACAGGACTTGCGTACGGCACATCCTACGCCGGTTTCCCTTTATAAATCACAATCAACTCGAAATGCGCCCATATTTGACTATAAATAGTCAAAGAAACGCCCATTCATTAATTTTGACTGACTTTATGAAGAAGATCGCAGGAAATGACGACAGAACAGCTAAAAAAGACATCTCACACCGTGTCAGATTTTGGTTATTTTGGGGAGGTGGAGACAAATCATATTGTTTGGTGGATGCCGTTTGAACCAGAGTAGCAGCATGGAGGTCGGATCGTCACCAAAATAAATAAATAAGTGGTCCGAAAAAGGTTAATGACAAAAAGAATACACATAGCCAAACCTTCCTCAGGCAGTGTATTTGTACCGGGGACAGGAGACCCCCCCTTGATGAGAAACTGTAAGAAATGATCGGGGAATCCCTACGGAGTGGAGTCATGACGACTGGATCTGAATTATTTGTTTGTATTTGGTGGTTTGTGTTCCAGCTGTCGATCAGCAACTATATATCCATAATCCACCAGTTAAAGGAAATACAACTAATGTGTTGTGTTATATTAGCTGTACAATTCACCACATATGGTGTTCTTAGTTTCCATACCTCCTGTGTTTTACGAGCGACTTATCAAGTATTGGCGAACGGCATAAAACATGATTAAACATGATAGTATATAAAACCATGCTCGTATACAACCTATAGAAATGCAAAACGGCCTCAGTTTAAAGTAATTCTGTCCTCCTGCTTACCGCATCATTTATGAGAAAACATTTCTTAATAAGAGAACATCATCGAGGGGTGATCAATAACATTTCCGTATTTATTTATTTCTCCAAGTTGTGTTTTTGTGTGCACTGAGGAGTCTCAAACAGGCGTTTGTTTAATCATTTTAAGATTGGCTTTAATCAATTTGTGAAAATTAATTCTTCATATATGATAAATGAGAGGTAACATTTTGTTTGTGGTATTATTTCCACATATTTCTCTCCATTCTTCCTTCTGCCAACGGTGTCGCAGTTTCTCGTCTCTCCCGTGTTTGTGCTTAGTGCGTACGGGTTAGAGTTTACGTGGAGGACCGCACATTTTCCCGTCAAGTTAGTTTTTTATAAATCGCAAACAGTGCGTAGAAACTGGCGTACGCCATCTTTTGTGCGTACGCACCGTTTCTAAATGAGGCCCCAGAGCTTAGGAATACTCTGTTACAGCCAGGTAAAAGTCCTGCATTCAAAATGTTAATCTAGTAAAAGTGCAAAAGCATTAGCATCAAAATAAACAGTTCAATGCTGGGATGTGACTGAATCAGGGGAACAGAGAGAGGGCAGATGGACGGATAATGTCACACGCATCTCACCAGGTTCTCAGGGCTGTGCAGCTCGTGTGTGGTGGAGGCACAGCGGGTGATGAGGGACTTGAACATGCAGCCCACCACCACCGCCTCCATGTTCTGGGCAACAGACTTGTTGTCCCCCGTGGTGAAGTTGTTCCCGAAGCCGGCCTTGTCTGGATCACACAGGGGGTGGTTTAGTCAGCAGGGTAGGGGGGGCATTATTGACAGCTGACCAGCTTGAGTTCAAAACAGTGATGGTACAACAGGGAGGGAAAGGAGAGGGGTGGGGCAAAGGAGAGGGGGTGGGGCAAAGGAAAAGGGTCCATAAAGCAAGTGGGGGAGAAGCAAACTAAAAGGGATTCTGGGTAGGGGATAAGGGAGGCATGCAAGTGACTAAGGCCTGCCAGGGCTCCCACACTTTCATAGACACCAAATTCAAGGACCTCCAGGACCAATGAATTCAAATGTAAGGACCCAACATGGCATAATTCGAGACAAGAATCACGGGTAATTAAAGTTCCAACACTGATAGCTTTAATAATGAGAACGAGCACGCTTACAGAAGCTCACAGACAACAATTACAAAGAGATAGAGGCCACTTGTTTGCTGTGTTAGAGTGATGGCAGACTATGTGCTCTCATGTGTACTAAACAATTGATCATCAAATCAAAATAGTGTACATTAAATATATTGTTGAATAATAGAGTGCTTAGTACTAATTACATTTCTACTTTCTTCAAAAAAACATAATATTCTCGATTCCAATTAATTAGGTCTATGCGTGTGTTTTTTAAAACATTTTCAAGGCCGTGAATCACTCCAACTATTTTTTGTTTTTTATCGAAAATGATCAACGCCTGGACTTCCCTCTATAATTTACAAACGTTTAAACATTTCAAGGACCTGTGGGAACCATGGCTTGCTATAAAAACAAAGCGTATGGGATTATTCTCTTGGTCCAGTTAACCTTATTGTCTATGCAAAATATAAAAGCTCTACATTTGATGGTGAGTTGTGTCACTGCCGGAGAGAGTGAGGGGTGCAGCGATGGAAGCGGTGCCTAGGGAAGGGTCTGCCCAGGTGAGCATATTCAGCTATTATTATTACTATTGTAATTATTGTTATGGATCATGTGTATCTACCAATGTTTCTTTTTTTCGCCCTCCTGGACCTCTCACCTGCACTGCCGTACTCTGCAAGAGAAAAGAGGCGGGGCACAAGTTGATTGACATCAGGCCAGCACAGACATGTCAGAGAGGACGTAGGCACCCCACCCCCGGGAGGAGGTGAACCTCGAGACGCACACACACAGATTGCCACACGCGAAAAACAACACACACACTGAAAAACGAAACAGGGCGCCTTGTTCACTTTGAGAATAAAAACACTCATCGGTTCAGTAACTTGCCAAGTATTTTTGTATGCTTTGATTTGTGCTGATTGTATTGACCGTGAATTGGCACGTGCGTCTCAATGCTCAGCAAGAAAGCCACTGATTGAGCAGAGATGTAATGGGCAAAGCTTTGGATTGGCAAGTGTACAGAATGGATGAGTGAGTAAGGAAGGAAGGTAGGATTCAGCTCATTGAAGTGGATGAGGAAAAAGGAGGGAGATGGAAGCAGGAGGACAAAAAGGGGACGCAGACAAGCAGAGGCGAGTGGAAGGAGGAAGGGAAGAAACAGATATATAAACAGTGAAAGTGCAGGAATGCAAAGTCGAAGTGCTTGGTGAGGCAGTGGCAATAGAATTCAGCTTTGTCGACCACATTAGAACGGGATTATTAACTTTTATTATATGCAACTTTGTAATGTAGAACCCATTACCTTTTAGTGTAATATAGATTTAAATGTATATAATAAAAATGGTATATTTTACATTCTGCTTTAGTGTTCTTCACAGTAGTGCTGAAACTATACTATTTTATGTGGGTCTTTTTAGCAGGGACAGTGCACATTAATAGACATGTTTGTTAATGCTAAGAGGCCATTTTTTGTATCTTAAATTTGACTATTAATTTACAACTATTTTGAAAATGCATGAATTGTTCAAACGATTTTTTTCCTTTGTTTACTGGCAAACGCAAAAGTCAACACATATTGATAGTTTTGCAGGTATAACCACACTGCTAATTAGCATGCTAACACCCTTTACAAAGAAGATGCTAACATTGTAACTGTGACACAGCAGGCCCACTTTTACAGTTTGCAGCTTATTGATGAACTGCTTGATTGAAATGATCATTTTCATATTCATCTTAAAGTTAGTTGCTGTCCTTCTGCACAGAATATGTCATTTTGTTCAGTACTATTCATAACTTTAATTGTATCAGCATTCAAAACCAATGTCACTCAAACCCGGATACACAGTGTTTGCGCATTAGCTATGAGCGCATATCTTAGATTGTGTATCGCGATCTGCATCTGGGTCCACTCACACACACACCCCCATACTTACTGTCGGTAATGGGCTCCATACAGAAGCCCAGCAGTGCGTGCAGGAAGTCCACTATGTTATTGAGTGAGTCTTTGTTGACGTGCTCGCGCATTGTCTGTCGAAACTGCACCTTGTCCAGCTTATAAAGGCTGGTCAGGCAGTTCTGAGCCTGTGAGGAAACACAAAATGATTACATGTCAAACATTAAAGACAATATGCTAATTTGTTAAAACTGTACGCATATAATTACTGCCTTATAATGTTGGAGATGTCAGAGATTTTTCACAAAGTCTGCTTTCTTTTTCCATTTGGGAAATGTGCATTGACGCATTGTGGCATTTAGTCCCCAGTCATACACAAACAATTGGACGACGCTCCACTGTGAAACATCAGAGCTGTCTGCGAGCTGTGACGCACAGGCAGCTGGGCGTAGGAGTGTGTCCAGTCACACGCCATATTTCTTGCACTCTTAAACAGTGGTTAACACTTTGGTCTCCTGCTGCAAATGCTACAATTGTTTTAAGAAAACAGAATAGTTTGGAAACAAATATATCTCCATACTCTTTTCTTTTTTCCATATTTATCACGACCTGGAAATATAATTTCTCTGTGCATGAAAAGGGTCCTCTGACCTGCATCCTGAGGCGATCTCCAGACAGCCCGCGGTGCCCCTCCCCACAGCCGTAAGCACATCCCAGAGACTTCACTATCTTGATGAGCATGGTCAGAGCCAGTCGGTGCGGGCTGAAGCCAGAGCCTTCCTCCTGTTGTCATGGTGAAGGACACAAACATTAACCCACTTATATATTTAGACATCCGCCAAGTATATCAAAAAGTACACACCTTTTTATTATTATCCTTGTTATTCTCCACATCGTCCTTGCTCCCCTGTCCGCTCCCTCCACCACTCCCCCCCCCTCCTCCACCACCACCTCCACCTCCGCCTCCATCTCCGCCTCCACCAGCTCCGGGAACGCCCCCCCCCCCCCTGGGCTCCTCCTCCCAGGCCTTGACCTGCTGCGTCTTTAGCTCGCGCCTCCTGGTTCTCCTTGTTGTCGGGCTTGGACATCTTCTTCCCAATGCAGGGCACCACGCCCAGCTGCAGCAGGCAGTCGATGATGTTGAGGGCCACGTCGCAGATCCTGGAGCTGATGTCGTGGCTGAGGACGGCGTAGAGAGCCCGCAAGACAGCCTGAAATACAAAGATGTTGTTTGTTGGGTCCAACCTACTGTGCAAACCCTACATCTTCCAATTCAAAATACAAACCAATTTAACCTCTTATTTATTTTAAAATATTTGTGTTGTATTATTTTTAATATTCAAAGTATTAATTTGTATTAATCGGCAAAAAACATCAGAAATGTTGACATTTTATACAATTTCTACCACGAAAACTGAGAGTAAGGGTCAACACTTTCAGTTTGGATTCCTGCTGGTGTCCTTGCTGCTTAGACACTCACAGAGAGGTCCAGCATTCCGTTCTTCAGCACAAAGTTATTGGTCCCCTCGATGTTCTCCCCTTCCTCCAGACATGAGTAGTTGATGCAGGAGTCGGTGAAGCTGCGCGGCAGGTTGGCACAGGCCAGCGGCTCCACTGGGTTCTCGGAGACGGTGGCGGGGTTACAGAGCTTCTTCATGTGCTCTGTGAAGAAGTCGGCGTATCCAACGTTGAAGGATGCCACCGTGGTGTTGAACGCCGCCATAGTGATGGTGGAGATCTGGGATCGAACTGTAGGTGGCAAAAGAAACATCACACCATTTTTTTTTCAAATTTGACTCTCTTTTCTATATCATGTCAGAATCACCTCTTTTGCATCATCTTTTGCTGTCTGTTAATGTAATAGTATTAATGGGATGCAGTGTGGAACAGAGCCTGAAGCCCACACTGTTTTTGTTATATGTAAATTAGCTTTGTCACAGGAATATTACTGTTATATAACCCTGTTCTATTTCGGCTCAGCAGGTCTCAGTGGAGCCAGCAGCATCTGTTGTTTATTGTAGCTGATGGATTATTCCTATATTGTTTTAATCTTAAAGCACTTTGTTCTTCTTGGTATTTTTGTATAAAAAAATACTTAAATTATTCTTAAAATGGCAGCCTCTTGGAGGTAAAAAGTTCAATACCCTATATGTCAAAGTGAGGGATATATAAACAATTCCTTTTGAATAAACCTGGTCTGTTACGCACTCTATTATTTAGCACTGTGGCTTAAGCTTATTTTGCTTGTTCACAACTTCCTTCTTAATGATCTTAACCAAAGGAAAAATACCTAATATAGTGTACACTGAAAGTGATATAGACTTTTGTTTGGCTAAAAAATTAAATATGTCTGGTTCTCCTGTCTGTTTCTCCAAACTAGGGGCAAAACATTGGAACCCCCCTTTGAGATCAGAGTTAACCACAGGTCTGCCTTCTCCTTACCCTCTTTGACGGTGTTATCGCTGTGGCTGTTGGAGTGGTCGGGCATGTCTCTGAGCAGCGAGTGGTGGGAGTGAGAGTGTTTGGCACTCAGGCTGTCGGCGTCCGCTGCTGTGTCTGTGCTGCCCCTCCGTGTAAATTTGCCTGGAAAGTGACATGGATATCATATCAGGTTCAATCAAACACATGCCAGCTGACTGTTGTAGACTTTCTCCTCCCTTCATGCATTTTTCCTGCATCAGCTGGGCATTTCTTTTCAAAATGTTCATCCTGGGAATGTAGCTAAGTAGAAGCTAAGCTAAGTGGATATATAAAACTACAGTAACAGTATGGGGTTGATGAAAATGAGGCTTTTATAAGTCTAACTTAATAATAATTACCTTAATGATCAGTTTACATAAAAATAGGATGAGAAACGATCTTGTTATCTGAACATGGACTTGTAGGAATTTATTTTTCATTTGTTTTACTTTAATATTTGATTTTCACCCTGGAAATGGGTGTATATTTATATAAAATTGTGTTTATCTGTGTGGGTATTTAGTTCCAGAATTATATTTTGTTACTTTATCCTGCAACAGGATGACTAACGGGAGGGCTACTTCTGTATAAGCTATGCTTTCTGCCGCTTCTACTAATTTTGTTTGTTTTTTGGATGTATAAACTGTCTAATTGTTGAAATAGTAGAATAAATAAATAATAACTCTGAATAGTGTCTTTGTGCCTTGAGCAAAGTGTAATCGCTCCTCTCAGAGAAGAAAGCTAATAAGAAATACCACTGTTAATGAACTGACCTAATTCACTAGCTGGCAGCGTGATCCAGACAAAATCCTCTGACTCACCGGATGGGAGCTCGGGGGGAGAGGAAGCAGAGACTTCCAACTGATGACATGAAATCTATTCTGATAATGAACAGCACTCTGCCTACCCATGATGGTGGCCTGCCAGCCCCCGCGGTCCAGAGCCCGCCGATCGTCGCCCAGGCCTGAGAAGCTCCCGAAGGAGAAGGTGCTGCGGGTCGGGGAGACGTCCAGGTGGTCCTCGTGGAGCAGGAAGGGAACCCCCATACGCCGCTGACGCTTCTTCCCAGCTTGATGGTAGGGTATTGAGCCCTTTCTCTCACGGTCATCACGCCGGTTCTTGAACTTAGACACAACAGGAAGAGAAGGCTTGACAGTCAGAACTGCAATCCTCTCAGTGCTGCATTGCAATTGCAAACGTGTGTTTTTAGTTATTGTTCAACCAAGGAGTTTGATGTTGAAAATGAATCATCATGTCTTGAACCCTGTCTCACACTGCCTTACCTGTCCTGATGCTCATCTGATATTAACATGCAAAAGACACAATTAACAGAATAGCATGGGCCCATCTGTATGTCTGACCTTCTTGAAAATGTTCATGCCAAGGTCGGCGGAGATGTCAGGGACCGCCTGTCGACGGAGGCTGGTCAGAGAAACCTTCGTGAACGTCTCGGTGCTAAGAGATTTTCCCTCTTCATTACATTTCAGGCTCATATCCTGCAAAACACAGTAGAGGGAACAGATGACTCGTGCACCGAATGATTGAATCTTTAGATTTGCACCATAACCAGACATTACAAACATGTAAAAACAATGATCTTCTTGCCACTACCTGAGTCTTGTGGGTGTTGACCAGTGAAGGTGTGGCGGCCACCATGGAGCTGCTGCGGGGCCGCGGCAGAGGTGTGACCAAGGGTTCCGGGGTGCGTTCGGGTCTCTCCTCCAGGATCTGCCTCAGGCGCTGCAGGTAGAACATGAGGGCCCAGTGCACGCCCTCTTCCGTCCAGTGTGGCTGCAGCAGGCAGCGCAGCACCGCAACGTCAAAGTAGGTGGCATAGCGCGCTCTTTGGGACAGGGAGGTGGGCAGGCCCGCAGGAGCAGAGGTCCTTTAAGAAGAGGGTTTGAGACAAGGGCGATTAGACGTTTTTAAAGAGGACATATTATTTTACCGTGTGAACATTTTCGATTGCCTCCCACAAAGCAAAATGGAAAGTTGAAATAGAGAAAAGCGGAACATAATCCATTTAGTTAAATATGTTTTCCCGTTGTATTACAATGGTCATGGAACATATAGGACATATCGCCAACATGCCAACAGGTGGCAACTGTCATCAAAAGCTAAATAAGGGATCATGAAAAATGCTTCAAGGCAAAACAAGTTTGAGTATTTTGCATGTGTTTTAAGCCTTTCCATTAGTGACTATACACATAACAGTTACACTATGTCACGGCCTTTGCTGTTATATTAGCCTATCATCAACTCCCGCCACACTGCTTCATTAATAACGCATCAAAGGAGGATGGTAAACAAGGGCAGAGCCCCCCTTCAGCATCACTGTGTCGGAGAGAGCGGCAGCCTACGTGAGTCCACTATAAATAAGCCGGAATGAAGGTCAGCGGTTGGTGAGCAGCGGAGATCCACACACACATTGTGGAGAAACATATTGATACTGCGAGAGAAGGGGGGACGACGACAGGGAGTAAGGCATTTAATCTTGGCCCTGGTGATAAATGGAGCAGGAAGCGATGGTCGATTTCTACATGAATCACTTTGAGAGGCTGTATCATGTTACACTGTCTAGCCAACACACACACACATACACTGCTGTTGTGTCAGGTTGCCAGGGGATACAGAGTGATGACAGCTATCGCCTCGAGCCCCTGTGAGAGGAAGCGGGCCCAGCCCCCCGACTCCATGCGGTAGCAGAGATGCAGCAGCAGCAGCAGCCGGTGGTTGTCATGGAAACAGCCTCAGCATCAGCAGTGCTCTGAGTGGATGCGGCGGTGGCGGATGAGTAAGCTGCATTAGTCACAGGAGCTGATGGTAGATATTATTTCCATCGGAGCAGGTGTGTGGTGGAAGAGGAGGAGATATATTTATAAACTCTGACAAGGCCTGAAAAAAATATATTATTTGGATTTAGATGCTTTTTTTTATTAGACTGGATCGAAATCCACTGTTTTGCAGCCTTTCCTCTTTGTGGATCCATACAGTGGGAACTTGAAAGCAGGAATGTAATTCCCTCTTGCACCCTCAAATGGCAAAATGCTCTCGCTGCCATCTCATTTTTATTCAACTCACTTTCTGACCTTTGCAGCATTTTACACACACAACAGCTTATCCCCTCATCAGCTCATCAACACTCCGTGAATACTGCATTACCATGGGACTGCTCCAAAAAACCTTTGGTGTTTGAGTGCATGAGGATATAACTAGCTCAGGGGAGGGGGGAGGGGGGAGGTGAGGGCTTATTTTGATTTGCAGTCAGTTGCTGGCTGTCAGAGTGATCATGAGAAGCTTTTGGAGTGGCTTGTTTTGGTTGTCAGAACGAGTTGGGATGAGCAATGGAGGGCTTATCATCAATGTTCCCGCGTCTCTCTCTCTGCCCACTGAGGATGACAGATCAGCTTTTTAAAAAAACACCCACATAGGATGCTCCGCATGCAAATGTGTTTAACCGGGGATCCTCTGCAGAGCAGCTGTGCGTCATATTCTGTCAACAAATTCAAACCAAGCAATCACGGATCACAAACATTAGATGTTAGAGGTATTAATAATACATCCCTTTTTAAGACTAACATTTTTTATTAACTGAATCTTGTTAGCTAAAACACTGAGGTTTTATGTCACAACATGATTAAGACAAACTCGCTCATGCTTTTATTTCAAGCTGGGTTCACTACTTTTAACATGCCTTCCTAAAAAAAGACATCTAACAGCTTCAGCTTTTACAAAATGCAGCTGCTAGAGTTCTTACAGAAACCAAAAGAAGCCAACTCAATACTCTGATACTTAAGTCCCGACGCTGGATTCATATAATTGACTTTAAAGCACTGCTGCTGGTTTACAAACCCCTAGATGTGGCTTTCATATACGTTTCAGATGATACACTAAGTTCATTAAGTTGATGAAAAGCCCTCTTCCATTTTAAACTTTTGTTTTCACTTGTGCTTTTAACCGTTTTATGGTTCTATGTTCGATGTTAACATACCCATGGGTACCCAGTGAATGATTTTATACACTAGTCATATTTACAAACTGGTTAGATCTTTGAAAGCATCCTCATATTTATTCATTTTAACTATAAAATGCTAATACTACATATAGTTTCATATTGTCTGTATTTTTACCTCTATAGTGTATTCAATATTTATACAACTGTTCATAGTGTTTATTCCTATTAATACTGTATTAATATCTGTCATATTAATATACTTATATTATACCTATACAGTAGGGCTGTGCGATTATGGCAAAAATCATAATCACGATTATTTGGGTCAATAATTGATATCACGATTATTTTGACGATTATTCATTGACCATTTATTGAACTTTAAAACAAATAATATTTTACCAATAAACAAGATCAACAAATATGTTGGAGCGCACTTCCAAAACCATACTAAACATATATTATTAATATGATAAATACAAATAAATTAGACCAAAATAAATGAAATCAAACATGTTGCAGTGCACTGTCACAACCTACTGAAAACTCCTTAACATATAACCAACATTTTGGTAAAACATATTCATCATATTCCACTCAGTTAAACGTTGAAGACTGGCCAACCGTCATGGTCCAGAAGTAACAGGAAATAAATGCAATAAATACAATTTAAGACCAAATAAAAATGTCTAGGCCACCATGGCAAATGCTGGTAGGGCTGCTCGTGTCATCTCTTAAAGATGCTTTGCAAGAAACACCAGCCTGTTTACATGGTCTGGTTTCAGAGATGAGCGCAGGCAGGTGACGATATTGCCACCTGTACTGAAGACCCTCAGCCACGCCCCGACACATGGGGTGACGCCGGCCAATCACAAAGCTTTGATGCGTTCAAGTGCATTATTCTGGCACAGGAAGATTATGTTACAGGACATTAACGATAAAACAGAATATTGTTGTTCTATTTTTAGACACATCTCGCGATCGACTGGTTGGGCACCCCTGGGCTAGACCATAGGTCTGTTGTGGTGGCAAAGTAGTCAGCTGAAGCCACATCTCTCTCAACTTCCCCACGGCATTTGTCACATAATACCGAATGAAATAATACCGAGACAGCATCGCGTAACGCTTGTCCAACGTGTTGACAAGTTGCTTAAAGCCCTGGTTGCTAACAGTGCTAACTGGGCACATATCTTTAGCGATGTGAAATGTAATGGCACCTGTAATATCTCTGTGTCTCTGCGAGCTCGTCGCGTAGGCCGTTGCTCTGTACAATGCGTCCAGAATCGATGACTGTGATGATGTGGTGGATGAAGTCGAGCGGGCATCTGCTTTTTGTTGTATTATTGCCTGGTCGTATTGCACTTTGTGGTTGTATTTCAGATGATTAAAGAGATTGGTTGTGTTAGCGTGTGGTGCCAACACAACCTGGTAACAAATCCTGCACTGTACTTTGTTTTGCTCCACGTCGGACTCCTGAAAGCCAAAGTACTTCCAAATAGTGGAAATAGTTGTACCCAGGGCCGCCCCTCCCTACAGGCCAATCACGCAGGCTGCATGGGGCCCCGCCTTGGGCAGGGGGCCCCGCCCAGAGGGCCTCAGCTGCTGTGCGCAGTTCTCTGCTCAGTTATCCGCGCACCCCCCGCGAGAGTGAGAGTGCGGCGCACGCCGCTGTGTGGACGGGCCGTGAGAGGTGACAAGAGGAGCACGTTTGTAACCCGACACCGTTGCAATGAATCGACATCTGACCAATCACGGCTTTGATACGGCCACTAGTGCAGGTGAAGAGATGTCGGTGAAAATACAGTTTCAGTCCGGCGCAAAAAACAAAACATGAAGAAACTAGAGCATCACTCGAAGGTGGGTTATTGTATGAGTCAAATGTACAACTTGCGAATGTTGTATAAGTCAAATTGCCAATTGCCATATTCAAACATCAGCTGCAATTCACGACATGAAGAAGGCAGTCTCTGCAGAGCATACAGGCTAAAGGAGATGCAGTTATTTCCAGCATTCTTTATTTACCATTCATTCAAGTATGTGATGCCTTTTATCTGCTGATGTACAGGAGGAAGAGTGATACACTGTCTGTCTATTGGCTTACATAACAGTTAAAGTTTACAGCCTAAAAAACATGGAGCATTTTTTCCCCTTTTATTCATTTTTATGTCAATTTGCACATTTCATGGTGATGCTCAGCCTCTCCCCTTAACTCCTAACAGTCATCATCATGTCAACCACAACACAGAGAAATACTGATAGAAATGTGTGTCTAGTTGTTGATACATTGCTGACTGAGGGAACTAGAATACAGATTTAAGAAATATCAGTTTTTGAGCATGTCATAAGCATGTTTTGTCTTGACTATATTACAACTATATTATAATAAAACAATATAGTATTTTTATTATTGAATTGATTATGATTATCATTATTAGTAGAAGTAGTTTATTTGCATTAATTATGTTTTTATCTTTTTGAGGCTAGTATTTGGCAGGAAATGCAGACGTATTCACCTGTAAACGCAGACTGAACAACATACATGCACATTTACCATTTACCTCACTGTATAAAAAAGTAACCGTTGATAATAATAATAAACAGGAATTATATTTGCAAAGTAGCCTACTTTGTTTCCAAAAAAAAAAAGTTCACTCCTGTCGGTTGGGGGGGGCCTCATCTCACAATGTCGCTTGGGGCCCCAAGTTGGCCAGGGGCGGCCCTGGTTGTACCCTTCTTTTTAACGAGTTGCTGCTCTTGATCTGACATCTTCGCTCGCGCTGAACACTCACAACACATGTCACTCCCACGTGGCCGAGTGGGCTTTTAGGGAGGGGCGAAAGCGCACCCAGCAAAAATAATCTTATTTTGTCAATTATGCTGTTTTCATAATCGTCGCAAACCATAATCGTAATCGCGATTAAAATACGATTAATTGCACAGCCCTACTATACAGTATATTACACTGCTTCTCTTGCACTTCTGGTTGGATGCTAACTGCATTTCGTGGACCCAGCACTTTCTGTAATGACAAACACATTGATCTAATCTAATCAAATCTAAGATACAGCCCTGTAAAGCACTTTCATTTGCCGTTGTGTGGGAATAAACTTGCCTTGCCTTATGGATAGTCTTTGATTCTTATTACCCTTGCGGTCAAACGGGCCTTATCTGTGCCAAAGCGAGCACAGATTGAAGCTTAGTCGTGGGCTAGACAAACTGAAGCCAGGCCAGGCCAGGGCCAGTGCCAGCATCAGACATGTAGCACATTCATTCAGCTTAATTACCCCTGATTTTGTGGACATACGTCAGCTGGGTCTGCTGATGCTCGAGCGAGACAGGGTGTGTGCTGACGGAGGAGACAGCGCTGCTCAGAGCTACATTACACAGGGGAAGGAGGAGCTCTTCATATATATATTAAAGCTAGCTCTCGCAGGCTGGTGGAGAGAGCTGTGCTGCGACAGACGCCGCTGCGGGGCTAAATGTTTTGCTATCAAGATGATGGCACCGGCTCTGTGTCAGCGTGGGTCACTGCTTCAACCCGCCACTGGCTTCTTGGGGACATCGCAGACACATTATTCATATAAACGAGGTTTTGTAACAATAGTGAATTCAGTATTGATCATTTAAATGATTATTTAAAAGAATGTAGTAGAACACTCTCTCTTACGCTGCCTTTTATACAATTACATAACTGTCTATATTGACATTGCACTGTATTATTTATTCTTGTATTTAATACATACAATCTTCTTTTGCTTTAGCTTGTTCTTTGGACTTTTTAAAAATTGTATTCAAATGTATTTTTTTATTATGTTTTTGCATTTTTGTCAAGCACTTTGAATCGCCTTGAAATACATAAATAAACTTGCCTTGCCTTTTAAAATCTACAATAATAATAAATACAAGCTATGTAATAAGCCAATGCAGCACAAATGGTTATATACATTAATACAAATGATTAAAACTGTCCCATGTTGTTCTGTCTGACAAAAGGAGAATTGTCCCATAAAGTGGGTTGGAAGTCCATCATCTTAACATAACCCCAGAATCAAAATCAATAATGCCCACATGACCAAATGCAACTGTCTCAATGGTGCTTACTTTTTCTTGGAAGGGCCTTTCACTGGTGGGGGTTGTTGGGAAGGCCCGCCTTTCTCGACCGAGTTACCACGACGACAGCTCCGCTCACCAGAAGCGGGGGAGGAGGAATCTGATTGGGCCGCCTCGCAAACCACCTGGAAGCCCTGTAGGCGGGAGGGGGAGATTGACAGAGTGTAGATGGCTGGATAAACAGGCAGATAGGTGGACTTCCTGATAATTAAAAACTGTGAGGCTGGAGGGAGACTTCTGTCATGACCCTAGCTAACCAAGCTCATGCTCCCGGATGGCTGGTGCTAATGAATATTGCCCCTAGAGGATGATGAAAAGGGGGGAGGAGATGAAGCCTTCAACACATTCAATCATCATGGGGCTCAAAAACAGACGAGATATGAGCTAAAAACGCTCACTCACCATGGGACCAGGGTTGCCAGATCCACAGGGGCTGCACTGGTTGTTGACTGGGGAGTTCCTCTTTGCTGTTGAGACAGGAATTACACGTCCTTATTATGAACAAACAAATGCACATTACATACGGTCTATATGGCGGTTAGCAAGGATTTTTTCAAACCTGTCACAATGTTTCTGACAGGTTTTATGAGTGCAGTAAAGGCAGAGATGTCAGGCTGGCGGTGCTCCCACATCGGCTGCCATATCACCAGACCGCTGGCCAATCGGAAGGTCAGATCTGACTCCTTCAAATAAATGGACAAAATAGCATTCATCTAAAAGTTCATACTGCAATTTCAATTCATTGTGCATCCCTAAAAGCAACATGTTTAAAGGTCATTATGTCGGATTATTTGTTCTGCTAATATGATACGATCAATTACAAGACAGTAATTCATTGCTCAGCTGGGAAACACAATGCAATCCCAAGAGTATTGTAACCTGACCATTGTTTCTGATTACACACACAGATCAATAGCTATAGGGTGACCCTGAATATATGTGTGTCAATATAGATTATTTTAGAATAGAGCTGCTCTTAAAATCTTTAAAATAAATGTTTGACCTGGGGAAGTAATCCTTTGCACATCAGAAAAGGCTAAACAATGCAGTAATAATGGATGGTATGAACTGTGTATGTTTCTTTAATCCTTCAATAGTCTGTTCTTATGTTGTAAACCTTTATGTCTGCAGGTACACACCTTTATGCGATGAATAAGCGGAGCAAACAGGAACACAAACAGCTCCACCGTGGCCATGCTCTTGTGGAACAGCTTGGTACGAGCGTGCTCGTCGTCTTCCAGCAGGGAGCCGCTGTGCTGGGGCCCCGACCCCCCTAGGGCAGAGCCGGAGCATGAGCCGGGGGCCCCTGGAGAAGATCCCTGGTTGCCCATGGGCTGGAGGAAGGCGCTGCTGCTGCTGCCCGCGGACCAGCCGTGGCCCAGGCTGGGCTCGTGGTTGCACTCCTGGGCGGCGTCCAGCAGCATCCAGTGCAGCGTGTGGAGCAGCTTCGTCTCCGCCACGCCCAGCTTGTCCTGGTGGCCTGTCAGTCAGAGATCAGGGGTTAACTCAGACTGCTGTGTTGCACTTAGTGTATATCATTCTCTATAAGTTTGGGTGATTTTAAAGACCAAAAACTGAAATCCAATTCAATAATGTCTATATGCAGAGGCATATTTGTACTGTCATAGGATTATGATGTTTCACTATGGGTCATGGAAATAATACACACCTGCAGATACTTTATGATACTGGAAGTCATTTTAATATAATACATTCTCCATACGTAGAATAGATAGACCTAGTTGGAATTGCAGGTTTATATGCATTTACTGTAAATCATTTGCAATATATTAGACTGAAGCCTAATTTTTCATATTAACAACATATAATATTATAAATTGTCTTGCAGACACTGAGATTATCCAAAAAAGCATTTAATTCGAATAAACATGTGAATTATAATGTTTTTTGTTTCTGATAATCCAGACAACTTCCCTGTGACCGAAAGAACATCCGTTTTGTGTTCAGTTGAATGAGGATAACACTGTCAACTCAATTCCTAAAGTGCAGGTAACGTGTGTGTTGTGTGTCCTCACCCAGCCTGTTCCTGTTGGACAGCAGGATGGAGGTGCAGTGGAGGACATGAGGCAGCGCTGCCTGCACCAGCTCCCAGCGGGAGATGCTCTGGATGGCATCTGACAGGGCCGGCGACAGCCCGTGGAGCTTATTCTCCACCAGCACCCGCTCAAAGGACTGAGGAGGCAGCCAGAGAGAAAGAAAACAGAGACATCAGCCAGGAATGAAAGCCTCTCTCTTTGACTATCTAAAGGCCCCACATGGCCCCAAGCACTGCAAAGCCTGTGGGAGAGACAGAGGCAGCTCTGTTTAAATCCAAGGGGATCTGGAGAAACGTCATTATGGATATGAGTTTCCTCCGTCTGGCTCTGGGGTAATAGGAGGAAGCAAGGGGAAAAACTAATTTGTTAAATGCAGAATTAAGAGCCCACTTGATTTGCAGGTGCATTAAGGTAAAAACAGATTACCGGGAATGAGAGTGATTATTTTCCCTCACCACGAACATGGCATTATGAAATAACTTACCACACAAGATGCTTCATACTGTTTCCCCAACTTTGGACGTAGAAATGCACTGAAAACACACAGAGAACATCCTTATATAACATTCTCAAATCATACATGTGGACTAGACAATTACATATAAAATGTCAAATTGTATTTCTATAAATCAATATACCCAGGACGACATTTAGTTGTATTGTTTTGGCCCGCTTTCTGTTTTTGCATTACAGGTGTGTGACATCATGCAATCCGTTTCCACTCACAGTTAACCCCTTGCAAAAAACAGGAGCCCACCTCCCTCCATTTAAGGCATTCAATGCAACTGACACACTCAATGGCACGGATTCAATTATAATACATCTATGTTCACGCTTACTAGGATAACAACGCGTACGTGTCCTTTCATGTCACAGCTGCTGTCAAATGCTTGATCCCTATTCTAGGCAAGCAAACACCTGTTATCAATTCCACACTAACCTGGTCTGCCTCCATAGGAAGGTCTGGATGGGGAACGGTATTCCTTTCCCGCACTCCGGCTCGTTTTCGTCCAGGCTCTTCCTCTTCACCATCTTGGCCGGTCCTGTCTGCCCGCCTGTGTGCAACCACCGGCGGCTGCTGGCTGTGCCCAGGTGACCAGCGATCTTCCCTCACGACATGATTGGGTTCATCCTGCGTAAAATGGCTGCAAGTGTCGGTCGATCGGCGGCAATAGAGGGGCAGAAAAAGAGAGAGAGAGGTAGAGAGAGAGCTAGCGGTGGGGGGAGAAGGACTCGGAGAGCGCTCTGATTTCAGCACCTCCCTCACCGGACAGAAACAGTTGATCGCCGTGCTAATTTATCGTCGGCGGAGCTTAAAGAAGCAGCTGCTTCAGATGTTTCCATTCTAAACCCTATTCTTTAAGCAACATAATGGAAAATGACAAGGTGTATATGACATTAAAAAACAAACGGCTGAAACATACCTTTAATTGCACCCGGATGGTGCGTTCACGTGAAGGATATAATCCTGCAATTGAATATCAACAGGTTGCTTAATAACCCAAGGGGACTAGCAATCATATTTCACACTTTCAGTGAATTTAGACTTTTTCTTATACTTAATAGAAGTTCAAAGTAACAACACACTACTAAAATCTAGCATTGCAAAGTTACATTTCCAAAAAATGTACTTAATGATTCTGTATGTAATACAGAATGGCCTACAAATATATATTTTAACGTATGTCCATAATGTAATGACCACAGCACATTTATTTAATCACTAGTCAAATGTATAACAATGCATCAATTTCTACAGGCTGGGTTTTCTACACGTGTAATTTGCAAAGTAGGCCAACCATAGCCTACTAGCTAAAAGTAAAACAAATTATCCTAAAAATGTAGTGCAGTAGAACTTTAAAACGTCCCTCGTGTTATTTACATATTTTTCTGACAAAAAACGCCTATTATTAACATGCATTCGTGCCTAGAGTAAGCTAAAGAAGATAGCTGTTTGCTAGCTTCTACCACAAACGGCTACACTGGCTCTGTCATTAGCAAACAACATTTTCCTAACAGTTATTCTGAAACCCACTTGTCTAAAACGCCCAAGTCAATTTGCTCAATTGTTGCCCGAAAACACCTGAGTGAGGAAATCCGGTAGGTGTGGGTCGCGTGTATGAACCGAGGGGGTCGCTCTTGCATGTCTGTTAAGGCTACTAAGCTAGCAAAGTTAAGTTAACACAGATTCATAAATATACAACATCACATCAGGCTCCTTAGTTATTTTATGTAAACATTTTTTAAATATGAAGTCCATAAATGACATTAAAATGCATTAACATCATTAATTGACACACATTTGTTTTCCCCAATAAAAGTTGTAATAAAAATCCAAGGAGACATTTTTTATCAAAGACAATTTAACACTTAGGTACCATTTCAAAGATATATAAGATCAATCATACATTTTCTGAGACTTAAAACGAGAGACTATGGTCAACCTGTTTTTATGTCTTTATTTCTGTTGTCATCATCCTGTAGGAGAATTTGTCATCAGTACATCTCAAACATGGGAACGTTTGCACACATCTACATGGTATTTTAAATACACTTACACAGGCAAAGAGGGGCCGAGGAAGAGGGAGAGCAAGAATAGAGGAAGCACAGAGACACACTGCAGAGGTAACTTACACCGGGGGAGGAGGGAAAGGGAGGCAGAGAAGTTTTACAATGGTGAGCAGAAAATATGCTCAAACTGTTTTGTTTTTTATTCTTTTTTTTAAATGAATTCTAACAGCTGCGGGTGACTTCCATTCTTCACATCTTTGTCGTTTCGGCTTAGTTACTGGTTTAATCGCACAAGATAGCTGCTCTCTTAATGGAATGTCATCATATAAAGCTTATTTTTTTCACTTTTCAATCAAACTTTGCCCATTCAAATACATTGTACAGCCCAGTCTCTGCAAAAGGAGAAGCAGGGGGACAGTTTTGGGATTTGACCTAAAAGTATAGACACTAGAATGCATCGTGGCCATTTACACTCACACTGAAAACTTTAAGATTGCACCAAATAGATGCCATTTATTATAATGTATTTGCCATGCCAGCATAACAGCATTGTTGAAGCCTAAAATAATCACAACCGAAGGAAAAGAGCAGCCAAATGATTGCGGAAAAGAAAAGACAAATCTATTGGAAAGCTAGTCTTTCAGCGCTTGACTCGACATAACTGCAGTGGTTATCCACATTTAAGTGCTAATAAGCCAGTGCAGCCACAGGGAACATACACAACTTCCACTACAGTGACATATATATAAAAAGAAAAGCGTTTTTTTCAACAATCAAATAGGAAATCATAAGATTAAAACCAACCAACACACAAATAAAAATGTCACATGTCACATGTTAGCAGACGTGCTAATCAGCCATTCTTTTGCAGGTACACGCCATTACATTTCTGTAAGTTTAGTATCTCACACAGTCGTTTCTTTAAGACTATTTCTTGCATTCAGTACCATCAATTCTGAATGAACATAATGCATGAGCTCATCTCCCCGTTTATCCCCATACATGTGGAATGTGATGCTTTTCACGCACAAAAAAAACACTGTACAATCGTAAAACAGCCTTCTTAGACAAATCTTAGCACTCCACTTATTAAAATGAAAAGTCCATACTTGAGTGACAAATGAGAAATAAAGAATGACCGGGTGTGTGAATTAATTATAATCTAAGGATTCCGTTTTTTTAAATCCCACTGCAAGGTCTGGAGGGGTCGTTGATGGACGATCTGCTACAACTGTGGGGTCGAGTGTTACAGTGAAGGATCTTGGGAGAACACTGGACGAGTGATTGATGGGAAGAGGAGTGATAGTGTGGATTTTGGAGGGTATCCGAAGCGGAGGTATCTCGCTCATAAGCCCTGCTTGGCCAGGGCAGCGGTGACATCCTGGGCCAGCGTGACGAGGTGGGGCGACTCCAGCATGTTGATGCTTCCGGTGGAGGAGAGGCGGGGGGACATCCCTCCCGTCTCCATCCCCGGGGAGTGGGTGACCACGATTTCCGCGCCGTGATCCACTCGCGCTTTGGCTTGTTCCCGGAAGTTCAGCTTGTGGCTCTCGATCTGCCAGGGAAAAGATCAGGGGTGTTAAAGAAAGAAATGTTATATATATATATTCTTTTTTTTAAAAATTGTTCTTATTATTTTAATGTATTGAACTGTTTTAACTTAATACACTTTTTTTTATCAGACTATTCATCTTTTGCTTCATTTCTTTACTAGCTTATTTATTATTTTCATTTTTCTTATTGACTTATTGTATTTATTACTGTTTTTACTTTATACAATTATGTCTTGTTTTATTAAGAGGGTTATCGGTTTGCTTTAATTTTTTTTTTTATTGTATATATTTTTTGTCTAGCCGTTTTTAACTTCAAAGAATGATGTAGGTTTCATTATACACATGTTGGGTAGGGCTATACAAATAAAGCTTTATGACTGATAGAAGGGTCTTTTTACCATGATATTCCCGCCTCCTGGAGTGTGGCTGGTGTTGCTCAGTGAGCCGACCTTGGAATGGGCCTTGTCTTTAAAGTCCAGCTTCACATTGTCGATGCGCACTTGACCTCCCCCTGGGAACAGGACAGAATGAGAAGAGGAGCATCACACCCTGCAGGCAACACTCAGGGCAAAGAATCTAAGTGTGCACAGTAGGACAACAGCATCTATTCACTTTCTTTACTCAGACAGTATCATTAAGGCCACAGTAGAAACCATTATAATAATATCAATAGGAACATTTTCACATTTCAACATAAAGTCAAAGATATGAAAAATAAAATTAAAATACTGATCAACACATTTCTGCATTAATGTGACCCAACTCTTAAAGGCATACTTTGAAAATGGGGTTGTTTGAGGTGCAGCAAGGGTATTTCCTTATTTTGTAATGTGTTGCTATCCTTAATCTAAATTCTAATTTTCACATTAAGTCATTCTTGTAACATAAAATTGAATACTTTTAACCTGTTCAAGTATTTTCTTCCATAAGAACCCTTTTAATCTTAAACAAAACTGTGCCTACTACTAAAAAAAAGCGTAATTAATATTGGATAATCAAACAACTAGTGTCGATGTTCCTTTTCCTCGAATAACATACCTGGTCTGTGGCGGATGTTGGACATGGAGCCACATTTGGCGGTGACGTGGCTCACGTCGATCTTCTTGGTCTGGATTTGGATCTGTGGGTAGCAGCAGAAGCACATATTAAAGCGCATAATAGGAGCCTTCAACATATGTTACCTTAATAAAGAAAAATGACTTGTTTTGGGGGGGTTTTTTAACCAGAGAAACATGGCGCTATGTTATGCTAAAGGGGCAGATGCTTTAAATAAACGTTATTGTCCATGGATGAAATGAATTACTGTGAGTAAAACAAAGATACAGAGTGCATGCTGTAGAGACGTGTTTACACTAAGATTGTACTATGAGTATATGCCTAGAGCAAATATCAAACAGGATATTTCTGGTGCAAAAGCTGATGGGAAATTACATTCAGAGGGACACAAAAACAACTACATGGCTAAATTATGAAATTGAATGTGTTGTAACTCACGTTTCCCCCGCCTGCTGCGTGCTGGATTTTGTCCAGGGAGCCACACTTAGCCTGAACGTGGCTAAAGTCCAGTTTAACACTTGGAATCATGACCTGGGAATTACAGGGTGAGCAAAACACTCAGTTCAAACTGGATAGGAGGAGCTTAAAATGCACTCCTGTTCAAAATAATCCCATAAAAGTGTCCCAATTTTAAATCCACGACCTATCAATCCCTCTGCACCGACTTCAGCGCAGGGGAATTTCTAAACCAGACACAAGCCTTTCAGTTTTGGAGTCTATGCAGGGTTAAAGACATCAGAAGCTGCACATTTAGCGATGTAATCCACACAAATATATATGCTTAGTTGGTATGGAATGTCACCGAAACAAGCCAAAGATAGACAAGCTGATGAGCAGACAGATGAACGTATAAAAGTAGAATGAGAGAACAACAGCCCCAGCTGAAAAGAGAGAGAAAGAAAGGAGAGAGGAAAGGAGAAAGAGAAAGTTTACATACATTGCCTCCTTTGGGCGTGTGCCTCAGATTATCCTTGGAGCGGCACTTTGGCTGAACATGACTGAAGTCCACCTTCTCGTTTAAAATTTGAACCTAAAACAAAATCAAATAAATCAAAAAAACACTATATGTGCCTCTTTTAGATTACTGTGGGGTGGAGATAAATGTACATCCATTTACATGAACAGATGCAAATTAATGTGAAAATGGCCTAAATAATACAAACAGTATTGTGCAAAATTGCAGTTTAATACAACCAATGGCAGTATTTCAGCCTTTGTGCCGCATTTTGTATTGTTTTGTTAAATATAAAATACATAAAAATACACCACCATTGTTACAAGTGCTAAAGTGAACACAGAGGGAGGGAGGAATAAAAAGGAGGGGGGGAACACACGCCGCCGCCTCCGTCTCCTCGACACTGATCTGACCTGGATTCTTTTGACAGCTCCTCCTCTCACATGCACGCACACATATGGACACTGCTCTTTTTACCCATCTCATGTTTTTCTTTCCTTTTTTTGAGGTTCTTACGCTGCTCTCTGCAGCTGCTGCAGGACAGACAGCTGCAAGGTCAACCAAGGACAATGCACTGGACCCACTCACTAAGAATATGTCCTTTGAATTGTGGATATTTTCTAGTTTTCTTCTGAAATAGCAATCTATATTAAAATGACAATATATTAATCAATATAAATTAAAATGATTATCATTATAATGCTTTATGTTGCTGAGAAAAAATAAGCAATAAAGGTATTTTAACTTTGGCTTAATGAGACTATATTATACATTTGTTTTTACTATTGTCTAAAAATGTTTTTTAAATATTTAACACATTTTCTTAACTGAAATTGGCATTACAGCTTTTATAAATAATTAAAATATAAGATACTAACAGATGAAAATCACCAAAAATGACAGCAACATATATCCTAAACAATCAATTATTTAAAAATAATAAAATATATGTAGAAATATTTAGTAAAAGAAACAAAAAACATTTTAATGATAAGATAAAATGACATTATTGTGATTGTAAAAATGTCATTAAATGCTATTTTAAAGTATGAAATATATTTGTATTCTTTTTTCCCCAAAGAGGAAGGAAGAACTCCCCTTCTGCAAACAACCCCTTAATCAAAAGTCTCGCCGGGAGCATTTACACTGTCTGTTGCCATGGTAATGTTTTTACAAACCATATAGATAACGATAAGAGGAGCAATAAGTCCAGTGTGTGTTAAATCATTAATATTGGAGGAAACCATGCATGATGCAAGAACTTAAGGGCAGCTCTTTTAACATTTATCACCCAATTTAGAATCCCTTATCTGGACCTGTTGTGTGAGGTGATATATTTTCATCCTGTGTCCTTGAATGCAACTTCTCAATAAGTAATTACGTCCGCTCGCAATTATTAATACAGAGAGCCGGAGGGACAATCCTGCACGGCGATGACGAGAGCAGATCCCCTGAGAAAGGATTCTGCAGGTTGACTGCTCCTCGGAGGCACTAAAAGGAATGTTCTTCAGAGGAAAGCTGTTTCAAGATGATGTGAGAGGTAAAGAGAAGGAAAAAGAGGAAGTCAGGGCAAGAGGCTGCAGGCAGCCAATGACGGAGAGGACGGTGAGAGGAAGTGACGGCAGCAGTTAGAGGCAGAGAGTGATAGTGAAGATGTGAAGACAGATATTTGACCACATCTCAACAACTCAGGGGAAGAGACACAGAAGAAGATTGTTGTTACATGCTGAAAAATAGTGGAATCACAAATCAAATAGAGTAAACAAGATAAAACTAGCTGAAACTGCAAACTCTTATACGTTAATATTCACATGAATGACATAATAATTCCTTTTATTTTTTAAATGTTTCTGTCTTTTTATGTGTTTTATTGTATCTGTTAAGAGTTCATTGCATTGCATATTCTATGTAAAAAATCCTTTATGGATGTTAATATTACACAGAAAGATTAACCAAGGTATACAAATATTTTCTGAAATAATATATACCTCTACATGTGCTACTACAGTTTAAATGTAATAGAATGATTCGTTTTGCACAAAAAAATAAGCTTTTTTATTTAAAGATGTGACATAAACTTGCCCTTTACCGCCCCCATGTGGGCAAAATAGGTAACTGCACTGACATACTTAATTATCCAGAAATATACAAATATCAATGTTTTTGTGAATGTTTTTTTCAATGGATGACTATACAGATTGTATGTCCTTATTTTGGAGAATTTAACAGAACACGGCACTAAATCTCGGATGTCATTTACGAGGTAAATATGTCAGCAAAATACATGTATGTCAATCTGTCTTTGTATCTGCTGTTTATAGACTGTTAATATATATACATATATATCTTAGTAGATTTTGTACCTGTCAAAGTGAAAATGGGATTCTTTTATTTAGAAAATCTTCCCAACATGTGCATCCTTTTAAAGTCCCCTAAACACGAGACGTTCTTTTGGAATCCTAAAAATGATGTCATAGTTCAATGACATCCTGACCCCTGTCTCTGTTACCTGTCCCCCTTTGGGCTGGTGCTTGAGGTTGGAGGTGGACCCGATCTTGGACTTTACGTTCGTCAGGTCGGGCAGCGGCTGATTGAGCACCTTCAGCTGCCGTTGGATGGAGGACGGAGACTTGGGCGGGGTCCGGATCACCGCCACCTTCTTCTCCTGGAGGATGCTGAAGGACTTGGGCGTGTGGCTGCCGGGGGTGCGAGAGCCGGGGGTGCGGCAGGAGTAGGTTGGGGGGGAGCCGGGGGTCACGGCGGTGGAGCCGGGAGTGGAGGCGCCGCTGCGGACTGATCGGGAACGCGCAGACTCTGTACCTGGAGGTTACAGGCGGAAAATTCTGGATTAGAGTGAGGAAAAGAAGAAAGATGAAGATATGAAAAAAACCTTTCTGGAAGAAGATCGATGGGAGAAAATATGGATCAGCACAAAACCATCAACAGGGAGATGTGTGAAAGCACACACAGGCAGCTGCATTCATTTAACGCCGGCACCTAGTTGCTGGGTTACAGGTGCAGGACCAATAGGATTTTAGTCAACAACATTGTGAATAAGAACAAAGAGCAGCGACCTGTTGTTATGGATACCACCTGTACCTCTGATGAGGCCACTGCAGGTTTGACAAAGCCACATTTAACACATTCAAAGACAATGAATGAAATAAAGACAATTATAGGAACACAATACAATAAAGAGCGCACCAATTCGCCTATTTAAGTTAGGAATAATTAACCTAGTTACACTGAACCTAATAGAGGGATGCCTTCTAAATACTTCCAAGGGGTGCATCATTAGTACTTATTGATTATAACTGCTGATAAAATATACTAAAATAAATGTAAGTGTATTATTGAGACAGCTTTAAAATGCATAATTTGAATGCCATACTTTTATAGATATATTGTATTTACTCTCTTCAATTATATATGAATCCATTATTAATTATTTACTCAGAGGCAATCAAATCTATTCATGTTTTATTAATTTCGTATAATGCAATCAAAGTGTGTGGAAATTACATTTTCAATAACATTTGTATGACTTTGAAGTTGTACAAAATGTAATTCAAATGAACTTTTTTGTCACATAAAGTTGAAATTAAGAGTGTTTTAGTGCTCATTATATAATTATTTGTTTGACTTTAGTACATTGGTCTCACAATAATACAGTCAAGCACACTTTATACTGTTTTTGTATATTTTAAGTAGCACTCATGATATACCATTAGCACACTAAACACATTGTTAGAACGCTCAAATATACACAATAAGTATATTAATAATGAGTATATTAGATTAAGCATATTTCATAGTACTTTTAAAACCAGGGTTAGGTCTACTCAGTTTTACTTTATTGTATTTAGTTCCTTATTTTGTATGTCTTGTTATGTCTTCTTGTAAATGGGAAGAAAACAGACGTTCTGGCAAATCAGGAATCTTTTGTTTAGAGGGAAAGGCAATAGAAGGGGATCATTTGATAATAAATAGTGTTTTTCAAACCTGCAGACACCCCTGTGTGACCAAGATGAATGAATGAATGTGTCGTCAACGGATGGTAATACAGAATGATAGTGAGTCCATATTTTGATGTTTCTAAAGACGAAAAACACTTTATCGACAAACTAGATGCCATACGTTGACGAGGAGGGTGTGATGGGATCTAACAGCTACTATCAGATCTACTAGGTGGTCTACCTGCCATACCAGGGGGTCTTCCAGACCTGTTGTCCGCTCTGGACTGGATCGCTTTGAGAGGCAAAGGGACAAGGAGGAAAAAAGGAGATCAGTAAACAAGGAGGTCAAGGAGAAAAGAGGAAACGGAGCGTAAGGTAGTTTCATTTGAAAAAAGGAAGTAATTAAGGAGTGCAAGAGATTCAATGTGCTGCTTAAGAGAGAACATTGGGAGGCAAACAAGGTGTGTGGTGTACTTGTGATTGTTTGTGTATTCTTACAGGTTGGCCTGGAGGGGGTGCTGTCATCTTGTTCCGCAGCAGGGATGTGGCGAGTCAGAGATTTAGCCGGCCTGGGGAGGGACGACCTCTTCTCCGGGCTGCGGTATGCTCGCTCCTGAGAGAAAGCAGACACTGAAGGGTCACCCGGGCTCCATTTCTTTTTTATGGACTCTGGCTACCTATCAATCAACCCTAGCTTTACCTTCTCCACCCGATTGTCTATCATAGGGGAACATGCAGAGGAGGGGCGAGGCTCACTCAGCCCCTCCCGCACCAGGGGGCTCCGTTTAAGGCTACAGGCAGAGCCGGCCCGGGGGGGCATGTTATTAGATCCCCCGCGCTGAAATGCCATCTTTAACAGAACGGCCCTCGTGGGGCTCTGGACCCCGAAGCCAAGACAAGAGGCAGGACACATGCATGTGAGGAAGAGGGGACACACAGATGGAGAGATGAAAGGAGACACACTGGAAGAGACAGGGATGTTTTTACAAAAGGCATGAAACACAATGAGGTTTTCAGATAGAGGGAGGAAATGGTGAAAGATGGATTTCAAGATATTTGTAAGAGCACTCTACATCATGAGCATCACATTGTAAAACCTGCGCCCTTACAAAGCTAATTTGACTTCTATACTCACAGATCTTCTCTGCTGAGACTGGCATTAGGAAAGAGGTAGGCATGCAAGACAAAATAAACGTGCACACATGCAGAAAGAAAAAAGAAAAAGGTCCAGCGTGTCATGCATACAAGCCCCAGATGCGTGTACAATTGTTATGAAAGCACCAATAATCAACAATATCCTATTTGTGCAATATCACGATTGAGCATTATTGTTAAAAATATTATGATTTGAAATATTCTCGATGAAATATGCTGATATCGAGTGTGTGTCCTTGTTGATGGTACTTACAGTGGTCCTCTCCCTGGACTGGTGGGCAACACTGAGGGGCATATGGCTTTCCATCCCTGCAAAGAAAAAGCCCTGCGTTAGTCACAATGGAAAGCAACAAGGAAATGACATTTGCGATGAATGTTCACACAAAACACACATTCACATCCAAAGATGTACTCTGAAAAGACAGCTAGAAAACCATTTTTACATTCATAGACTTGTTCACACCAGCGGACCAAGCACAACGCGGCCATATCCAGCAATTCAAAAGTATACAAAAACGAGAAAGAAACAAGAATATGACACCATCCATTGTTGATATGGATACAATTAGAAAACAAACAAAAGACCAAGCAGTTGAGCTCATACTAAAAAGACCACAGCACAGAATGTTTGCCAGCTACATTGCACCTTATTGATTTCTCCCAGAGCCATCAATAGAGAGAGAGCAGAGTCAATAAAATGCCTGATATTGTGTGTATCAATTTAACCCCTTAATTGTCCCAGCTTTTTGCAGGGTTCAAATAAAGAAATCTCCAGGTCGTGATTGTGTTCATCAGAGTTTGGTTGCACTCTCTCTATCCACAGCAGCGATTCCCGGTGAAGAGTGTTCACCTGTGGCCTTGCGTCTGGCAGAGCCGTGAAGCACAGCGGGCCTAGGATGTCTGGCTGCCGCTTTGACAACACTCTTTCGACATGGAGAGCGACTTTGGAGGGCTGACAACTTATTCTGCTCAACCCTCCGCACAGCTACTATCAAAAGGGAGAGACAGGATTATACCAACATCCAAACCTTGGTCAAACTTTCTTTACCTTCTACAGAAGTATGAACAATGTACATCTCACTCTTTGTTAGCTAATCAACAATACATAATTGGAACCTTTTTTCTTCTTCATCTCCTCTCTTGGACCATGTGGAAGGTGACCGGGGACTTTGCGGGACACTTTACTCTCAGTGATGCCAGGGTGGCCCCTTCCTCTGCCAGGGGCCCGTTTTACGGGTCTGTCCACCACAGGTGTACTGGTAGGACTCTGGACCTGAGGAAGGGCTTCCATTTGCTCAGTCATGATGCTTTTGTCATCATCTGCAGTGGAGAGGGATTACAAAAGGGCTAGTTCTCCACATTCTTAGCTAGCTGGTGAGCTAGCATAGTACAAAAGACACATTAAGATTTACTATCATACAAACGTCATGGTGTAGGTTAGCTTTTTCTTTTATCTTTAGATATACACCAGGGAACAAATTCACAAAGGGATTGCACAGCTTTTGTGTCCGTTTAATCTGCACGGATAAGAACAAAAGGAGCTGTGTAACAGACCAAGGGTGAAATGCACCTTTAAATGAGTGGCCAAGCAAACAGTGTCTAGGTTATACTTTGTTTTTTGCTCACATTTTAATTAATGTGCACACATTGCTGGGTAGTGCAGAGTCCCTTCTCCTTTTACTGTTGAGTCAAAAGGTCAAGCATGATTTCTTTATTTGTCCCTGAGCCTCTGCCCGTTTTTGTCGTTGAGCAGTGACAGAGCAGTACCAACGCATTTGCCATGAATACTTTGCCCCTGGATAATTGCAATCACTTACATACAAAGGGTCAAACTGCACTCAGCTTCTAACAGTGATTTCAATATTATATCAAAAGCGCAATATATTTGGTGATAAGGACCTTGAGACCGGGCTGCAAACGATACCCAATCAGCAGGTGCAATCCACTCTTTGGGAATTCCTCCCTAATTTTACAAGCCATTTTTATTTTTATTTGAACAAGTTCTGGGTACCTTGTGAGTCCATCCAGTTACTGTCTGTATCAAGGATGGAGACGTCCATGGTTGTTTCATCGTAAGCTGCCTGACTGGTCTCTTCCATCTCCTGACCGATCTCAATGTCTTTCTCTTTCACCTCCATTTCCTCCGTCCTCTTCTCCCCCTCATTCTCTATTGGTTTCTTCTCTTTCTCATCACCTATGCCATCAAACCCAACAGGCTCTTCCACTGATGGGTCTTCTGTGACAACTTCAATCACCTCTTCCATGCCTTCATCCCCTTTTATCTTTGTGTCTTCTACTTTACCATACCCTATCCCATCGCCTCCTTCACCTTCATCCAGTTGCTGTACATCATGGTCAGAACACGGAGACAAGTGCGAACTGTCTGTCGCGGGGTCTACATCTTCATCGCGTGCACTGTGACTCCATTCTGAGGTGGGATCTTCTTCCACCATCTGATCGCCAACAGTCAGACTCACCTTGATAAAACCCTCGGGCACTTTGGCTTCCTCTATAACCTCTTGAGGTTCTTCAGCCATCTCAATCTCACCCTCTTCATCTGCTTCTTCCTCTACTTGTGCTTGAGGTATGATGATGATTGGGGAGGATAATTGTGGCATTGGTGCGACTTCATCAGGAGTCACTTCCTGTAACTGGATTTGGGCAACTTTCTCTGCTTTTGGCGTCTCTTTCATTTCTATACTGTCTAATCTTGTAGTTGTCTCATGCCCAGTTTCAATCTTCTTGTCATCTTTCTCTGTGCTATCTCCTAAAGACCGAGATGTTGGTGAAAATATATTCGTGTTTGTCCGTTCTGGTTCTTCTAACTCCTCATGCTCAGATTTCTGAAATTCTTTCTCTATCTCCTTCAGTTGATCAATTCCTGACTCTTGATCCTTCTCCACTTCGACCACTGGAACCACATCTTTTGCAGCCATGTCTCCAGCAACTTGGGTTTCTGAGGGTGTATCATCTTGGTTCTTGGGGGTGGTGGGAGTTCTGGGAACCTTGCTTTCAGTTTCCAGAGAAGTGAAAGTAAAGGAACTGTCTGGTGGGATGGGAGAAGCCTCTCTGGAGGGGTCTTTTTCAATGTCTACCTCAGGAATCGCTTGGTTCTTTATGTCCTCAGGCAGGCCAGTCTCCAAACGAAACTCAGTCAGTCTGTCTTTTGAAGAAGTAATTGGGATTCTTAGGCGGTCAGGTTTTACTCCACTCGTCACGATCCTTTCAAGAATCAGGGTACTCTTTACTGGTGAACCTTTCTTTTCAATCACAGTTTTGGGAGAAATCTCAGGGATAATTTCTTGACGGTCTTGTTGTTGAGTTTCTTTTTGAACAACTTCAAGTTCCTCCTCAATTCCAGTCTCTGTAGAAGGGAAGCTTTGGTGTGGAGAGTCCCCAGGATTGGGTACATCAGCAGGAGAAGGCATTGGCCCCGAGTACTCATGGAAGACACAGTAGCCCAGGTCCTCTAACTGGCTTTCCCCTCCCACCACCCTTGGGGTTTTATCTCCTAAGGCTAGCTTGGCCAAAGAACCCCCTACCAGAGCGGGTACAGACTTTCGCCTCATGTGGCCAAGCTCCCTCTTCTCTAATGATTGCCGTGGCAAGTCTCCAGCAAGGTCCAACATCTCAGAGAGGCTGCCTGAATGTTCAATACATTTGTGCTTATCAGAAGTCAAAGGGGTATCTTCTTTGGTGGGGGTATCTTCAGGGGATCCACTGGTAGTTGGGGAAGCAATTGGAGGAGGAGGTTGACTTTCCAAAGATGGTATTGAAGGGTTTACCTCAGATTCGTCAAAGCTTCCACTGATTGGACACAAGGTTCTGGACTTCTCTTCCTTTACTGCGTGACCCCCCGTACCCCCGACAGTGATGTTCAGGGAGAGGCTTCTTTGTCCAAGCGACATCTTTTCAGGAATTGTTCTGTCTTTTTTATCCAGTTGTTCTCCGACGTTCTGCACAATGCTTTTAGTTTCCTCACTTAACTTTTCCTCCGCTGCTGTGCTGAATTCGTAATAGCTCTGGGTTTGTGATGGAGCCTCTCTGGGGCTTTTTGAGGATGTCTCAAAATAGGTTTTCACTCCAGACACGTGTTCCACAAAAATATCTGATGTCGCTTTTAACTCTGTGCCAGGTGCTGGACTTGCCTCGACTGCTTCTTGCTTTTGGTCTCCTTCTTTATTGTCAGTCACTTGCATCTCATACGATCTATTGTTACTGGCACCATCTTGGTCCGAGATATTTATCTGGTCAACCATCTCTTGTTTTTCCTCACTTTCAGACATAGGGGCTCCTGATTCGCTGGGTAAGATATCTCCCTCTGTGTCCTCCTCTGCCAGTAGAGGTTGTTTTGCTTCATTTTCTTTCAACTCTACCGGCAGGTCTCTCTGAAGAGCGTCTTCTTCTACTTCCTTTGTGTCTTTTCCCCCTTGCTCTATTGAGGTGTCAAAGAGCAGTTTTTCTTCCACAGACGGAGTGGGAGATTCAGTCGAGGCGAGTTCTGCACATTCAGGTGTTGCTCGTTCAACTGCCAACTGCTTCTCATGTAGCGGCGCCCCTTGAGGTTCATCTTCTTTCCCAGCAGACTCACAAGACTCCTTGCTGATACTTTCTTCCGGCTGGGCTGTGAGTTGCAAGGATACTGTACAACTGTGTGCTGAGTCATAAAAGCTAAACAGCTTAGCTTTCTGCATCGACAAAAGCTAGCCAATACAGTCAAGCTGAGGCCTTCTGCACATAGATACAGTAGCTCTCCATCAAGCAAAACACACAGCACAGTGTATTTTGCAGCAGGCCACAACAGCACAGGGGGGGTCACATCACCTAAGATAGCGTGCAGAACTGGAATGAAGGAATGAGTTGCATGATGTTAGATGACCGGAAATAAAAGTACACATTGAATTCCTATTGCAATGTACAAGGATAAATACAAAATGGTCAACCTGATGATATCTAATGACTCTTTTTTATATAACTAACTGTAAAAGGGTTCATTTTCTAATGCAACTACACAAATACAGTGGATGTAAATGAAGCTTTATATTGCTTGGATAATAAAATGCTATATTACATGAATTAGAGCTATATTGTTGATTTAATTAACCTTATAGATAAGAATGGTATGTGTCCAATGAGGGTGGATGTTATGCTTTAAGTGTGTCCTTAGTAACAATAGGAATACAAAATTATCTTTTGCCATTGGATGAAATGAAAACAACATTGAAATCAAATCAAAGCAAGTGATATCCAAAAATACATTCAGGACCTATTCATGAAGCACCCATACAGTACAGGTCGTGTACCTGGAAACACCTTCTTTCACACAATATTCCAACAAAACCCACATCAAAATATACACACAGTATAGACAGTGATATTTGCATTTGCAATGTAGCTGGCAATACACAAGTGCAAAAAATGATCAACTACGATACGGTTGATCAGGGGTTGTAATTTGGCTCCGATGAGAAGCAAATGGTTATGTTTTGCGTGAAAAAGCACAAAATCAAAATGCTGTGTCACATTATTTTGCACACTACGGGTATTGAAGCAGAAGCTTAAGGAAGTAAGAGCAACAAAGCTGGTTGGCAGCAAAGCCCCGAGCCACGTCACAGTTTATAAAATAAAGCGGAACATCTTCGGTACCCAATAGCAGAGCACAAGAGGATCATGCAAAAATAAGTAGTGGGTAGAAATTCACTCGCTTTCCTAGAGGAAGGATTGCTCACACATACATTACACAAAATCCCATAAAAACCACACACACCTTTTTGTGACGGGATCTGTTCACTTTGATGACTTCCTCCATTGAGAACCTCAGGTGTCTGGGCTTGCTGGTAGCCCAACGCCTGGGGTTCTGATAAATAATCTGTCTGCTCTAAGGCTCCAGGCTGCTCATATGCCACCTCCTCCTGGTAACTGTGGGCCTCCTCTGGAGCCTCCTTTTCCTCCTCCTTTTCCTCCTCCTTTTCCTCCTGCTGCTGACTGACAACTTCTATTGTATCTTCTTTGAGCAGGGAAGGAGGGGGGGGGGACACATAGATGAGACATGGAGGACAACAGTACTGGGGTTACATGGGGTTACTTTCAGCTCTGATGGCGATGCATGGGATGCAATTAACACAACTTCTGTTACATTTTTTTGCAATTAATTTAAGAGATTTATAATCATTGGAAAGTTTTTATTAGGAATGTATCTAATGTTTTAGTACAGAAAACAAAATTACTGTTAGATTTGAGTAATATTGATACATAATTGTCCCTAAATGATGCAGTGGGACTACATTCTACTGTATTGTGATTGCATACCACATGCAAAGAAAGGAAATTATGAGAAAACAGACTGCGCTGTTCTCTGAGCTGAAAGTCAATCTGTGGTTTACTCGTTGAGAAAATCAATAGACACAATGAGCAAAGGAACAACAGAGGGGAAGGGGAAAGTGGAGTAGTGAGAGGAAGGGCTCCAGTGGCAGAGAATGTGCTTGTGTTGTTGAGTTTCTGAAGCCAATAACATACTGGCATATGTTAGGAAGCTCAAATTGAACTAAAATGGTGTACAGGAAGTGTGAAAGTGGACAGGACAATGTGGCACATGCTGCAGACTCCAGAAAGGTGATATGATGATTACATAAAATGCATTGAACGCTAAAAACTAAGCGTACCAGAAGAAGGAGGAGGAGTTTTTTTTCTAATCATGCAGAGAGGCTGCTCAAAACTGTGTCTTCTTTTCAAGATTGTTTTTACCACTGTCACCACCATTCACACTCTCACCCTGAGTGGTTAAAATAAGTGTGAGCGGGTGTACCTTGTGCCACGGGCCCAATCTGCTCAGCGGATGGAGAGGGGGGTGGGGAGGGAGGCAAATTGGCTGAGTCATCCACTGCGAGGGGAGAGAGAGAAAGAGAGACGACACAAGACAAGACATGGATGGGAGGAAGGAAATGAAAGACCATCAACCGTGGTGTGTGTGGCCTCTCTTTGAGTGTGGAACAATACTTGCTGTGTGTTTGATGAATGTAATTATCCTCTAGGATTTGATTAGTGGCCAGTTTACTCAAGAGGCAAATGCACATGGATGCATTTGAATTGACCTCAGATAGTGAAAAAGTCAAAAAACATACACTGAGTCACATTATAGTTGCTCAAAATCCAAGTTCAAGCACAACAAATCTAAAGACATTGACAAAATTCATATTTAAGTTTAATTCACTATGTAAAATAATTGTAAATGACAGGTTCCAGATTGTATTTACATGGATAACTGGTCTGCAATCAGGGATTTTCATCATTAATTCACCTGCAGATTTTTCTCGTAAAGTCAATATTTTGGGTATTTAAACCAACAAAATAACACATTTCTTGGAAGATTATTGATTATGTGAATTTTAAAAAAAATTAACTAATCAGTAGTTGCAGCTCTAAAGTCATGTTCTCCTGGTTTTACCTCCAGAAAGGGTCCAGAAACTTCTATCTATCTATCTATCTATCTATCTATCTATCTATCTATCTATCTATCTATCTATCTATATGGACCACAGCAATAGCAAGCACCACACTGCTGCAGCAGATTGCTAATGTTCAGCGCTCATTCAAATGTGAAACACGTTCCATTTGGAAATTGACTGCCCTTGCTTGGCACCGTGAAACCAATCACATTTACCCATCTGGCAGTATGAGTAGGCAATCCAATCGATATCACTGAGCCAGTGTTGCATGCACATGCTCTCACACACACACACTCTGTATTCCTACCTGTCGTTCCAGGGTGTGCAGCTGCCCCGCTGTTGAATCCGTTCTCCCTGTACGCAGAGCTGTAGGCCGAGAAGCCATTGTTGCCGTTCTCCTGGCCGTTGGAGGTCGAGTGCTCGTCCGGCTGCCGACCGTCTGCCATGCCTGCCTGCTGGGACACCGGGGGGGGGACGGGTCACCTGGTGGAGCAGGTGGTGGGAGAAGGAAAGAGAAAGATAAGTATGAGATGTGTGGAAAGAAAGAGGATGGACACTGCATGGTGAAGTTCAAATATTGACCACCAGAGGGAGTGAGGTGCAACATTATTCTTCTAATGGCTGGTCTTTGTCTCAGCATCCAAAAAAGGAAAGACTGCATAAACAGTATATCTTTTAGATTTGTTATTTTGCACAGTTATGGTTTGTTTGGTTTAAAAGATGCCTTCAAAATGTGTGTTCCTGCCTGTTCCCTAAGGTTTTCTGCATACTAATTACTGTGAGTATTGATCTAATCACATATGAAAAGGTTAGCTTCAATCCAACACACAACAATGAACAAACTAGTAAAATAAAATCTAAATCAAAATGGGATATACACACATTTTAGAGGTGCACCGCAGCAAGTTGCTTGTGAGAGGGTGAAAAAAAGCCCTTGAACACACCCTGTATGTCCTCTCACCAACGATAAGGAGGTTGTTGCCATGGCAACAAGTACAGGTCTTATAGGGGTCCAGCAGATGGGTTTGACAGGCTTGCCCTATTCATACAAAAAAGAATTGCTCCACCTACACACGGCACTTCATCCAAGTGACAGTAGATATAGCACACGCAGACATGCAACAAGCTCTTCCCAATTAAGTATGCACTAGTAAAGTACATTCTATTCAAGCATGCACCCTCATAAAAGCTTTTTTTCCCCTGAAGAGGAAGCCATAATGTTGCTTTTTAAACAACGTTAGCAGGGGGCCCTCCCCTGCCTTGCAGCCGGGCTAAATTGTATCATTATCATCATCTGCGGCTAATTTCATCATAACAATTATCTCTGAAACTCCTTTCTTCCTCCATTCTGTTTTCTGATGTCCCTTTGTTTCCATTAGACATTACGTTTTTATCTAGCTTAAGCTACTGTTATTCAAATCTAACTTTCTCCTCTTTTCTCTTCCAGTTTTATCTCGTCCAGGTTTTGTTTTTTTCAGCCTGACTCTATTTCCGTCTTCCTCTCCTGACGAATCATTTCCAGGTCGCATTCATCAGTTTGAACACATATTTATCAGAAATATTTGAACAATAAAGTCAGAGGTTACTAACATTTGTAGTTTGTCAATATCAAACCTAATTGTATCTCGATTGTGTTACATTTGATTACATGTACTCTACATATTTCTCCTTTTCCCGCTCTTTTAGCTAAACCAACTAGTAGCACGTTACTTATTAGCATACAGGCGTGACTGCACTATCAATCTTCTTATGGCAAGGAACTCTCTGCAAGAAGGCATATTTAACATTTCTAACTATTCTTTTAAAATGAAAAGATCTAATACAAGTTGTCCACCCTGCTAAGCAGATACATCTATGATAGATTTCTACATGACTTTTTCTCTGCAGCTTCTGAAAACCAAAGGGCCTTTGGGTGTATTGTATCCCACTCTCATTTGTCTGCATCTCTCTTCCCCCCTCATTCCTTCCTCAGTCTCTCTCCTCTCCTCCCCTGCAGCGCTGCATGACGACAGGCTCTCAGTGATCGGGGCTAATGTCTGCTGCAGTGGGAAGAGACGAGCATGAGAGGGAGAAAAAAAGAAGAGAGGAGGAGAAAGACCTACTGACATTCAAAGATATTGGGCCAAACTGTCTGAGACTGAAAACCTCCGCCCAGGGCTCAGAGGAGTCTAGTCCCAGCTGTTGCTAAGGAAGAAAACGGGTTCGCTGACAGCCAGATTGTGCCGATGGTGGTTTTAAATTGCATTGACCCGCTTCCAGCTGCTGTTTTGGCAATGTTACGCCACACTTGGCATTCACACATTGTCCCTTTCAAAATCGATTGGCATAAACCATGGCTGCTTACATAAATGTGTTGCTTTCTCATTTGATAAAAAGGTACTAAATTGACTTTCAATACAAAGTGGCTTAAGGAAAAACTGGCAGGATTGGTAACGATTTACAATATTGCATTCATGTGAATCAAAGCTAACATAATTCCTGTCCTGTGTGATCACAATGCCAAGGTCAATGATATAAACCAAGTGAAATAACTTGTCGTTGCTGTACATGTATTCTCTTTTTGGTTACCAGGTACTTTTTAGAAGAGTGTATACCCAACAAAAAACCTTTAAATTATGTCTTCGATACATACATTTTATGTACATAGCCAAATATCATGGATCACTAATCTGCTTCAGGGTACAATCTGTACAGCATTGTTTAGAAAAGGAAAAACTCCACACACAAGCCATTTAACAGGGAAACAATAATTAGAAGATATCTTAAGTGCCATATTCTTATTTACCACTTCTTGTAACATGAGATACTGAACTCATGGCAAATTGTTTATCTTCTAATGTCTACTTCGCCCACCACTCAGGACCTTGCTCTCCAGGCACAACTTGTCATCCTGTTGCGGCTAACGTGATCCGACAATGGCTTTTCTCAAAGCTTCCCTCTGGCTGTGTACTAGTCTTATTGTGTTATGGTGGAAAGGATCATGTGAAAGAGGGGCATCCTTCCAAGTAAGATATTTTCTCTACTGACGGAAAATCTCATAATTGTTTAGTTTTTTCCCCCTGAACAAATGCTTAATCATTCTATTTGAAGATACGGTACAACCATAGGTACAACATAAATAACTAATACACTCTCTAGGGGTCAAATCGCAATTTGTCTGCCCCCAGGGCTCAATTGTAGGTCCCATCTCTTTTCTCTATTTACATGCTCCCTCTGCACGACAACATATGAAATCTTAACATTCAGTTTGATTTCTACGAACACCTGTCGATGAAACTTAATGACCAAACCCTGTACACACACCTTTCATATTTACTTAGCAGAAATGTAAAATGTTGAAGTCCTCTTAGCTTAGTTACCACAAATTGGCCAAATGTGTCTTTTTTTCTGCAGTAAAAGACACCTTTGACACTAGAAATAAATTGCATTGCGTTATGGAATTCAGAAAATCCCACACCAATAAATCAAGCTTTATTCTATTATACTTTCAGAAAAGCTAGAAATCCAGCCCAGAGCACATCATGTGAACAGTCAGTGTCTTGATCTTGAAAGAGTTAAATCAACAGCGCTGGGAGTCAAAGAAAGACTGTCAAATCCTATTACATCTTGGGATCGATGTGTCCAATTGAACATGCCAACATGAGACAAGAGAGAAGGTGTGGCAGCAGGCCTTAGGCTCGACTCACTTCTCTTTTTTGTATCCTTTTTTCTTTTGTCTTTCTGATGCCCCCCTGCTGTACTGCGTTCTACCTTACAGGCCTAGCATCTCTCTTCTCTACCGACTCCACCCCGTCTCTAATCCGACCTCACATCCCTCCCCCTCTCCACCAACCGTACCCCAATCTGGGTCACTCATCACGCCTTCGCGGAGAGCCGCTCTCATCGGAATGTCGCCATCCATTTAGGAGGGAGGAATCTCTGGCAGCTAGTCTCAGGCCAACCTGGCCTTAATCCTCTGTGAGAGTGCCCGGGTGTGTGTTTTTTCTTTGTCTGTAAGTGTATGTGTTCTGTAGTTTACGGTATTATTTTCGACATTCCTATCATCACTGGAATGGCTTACCATCCAGAGAAAACATTTTTTTTGTCACCTAAATCAATATGTGTTGTAATAATGCATTATTGAATCATTTGCCTGAGTTACTCTTTCTCTCATGTCACCTAAGGGGACTTTCTCAGAATCAAAGTTTTTTTCTTAACTTCAAAGTGATTATCTACACAATATTATTGTCTCAATTATGAAGTTATTTACATGGATTACAGCTCCAATGTTATCTCAACTAAGACTATGACATAATAAGATATAGACTTGATTCAGCTTAGCCTGAATAAATTAAAAGTTGGTATAAAAGTCTGAATGTACTAAGCTTCATCAAAGGACTTCACCATTTAGATTAGTGTAAGTATCACAACCCATGCCAACACAGTCTCTGTGTAATACGTTGCAGTGGTTGATGGGTAACTGTCACACTAGACACCAGCCCTAAGGTGGACAGTGGGACACTCAAGGTTGCTGTGACCTGTAATCCACCCAGGATCCAGGGACTTCCTCCAGCAGACGGGCAGATTATGTTATGGTGACTCAGCAAGACATGGCGGGGATTGGTGGGTAATGAGCGCTGCCAGTGAAGTGTGAATGAACTGTGTATATGTTGAACAGCAGCATGACGAGCAAAGCGCACACAAACACATGCCGGTGTGTAATAAGAGGGTGGAAACGGGCTGATTCCATCTCTTGCAGATTAAGAAACGTATTACATGCAGTAAAGGGGCACTACACTTTCTCTATATGTGACTGTAGATTTCAGCTAATTCACCAAAAGTTAGCATTAGATACCTATAAACTAGATTTATTTGCCTTTATTCCTGAAATGTATTTATAAAAAGGCAATTTTCCCAAATCAAGTTTCTCCATGCTCTGAGCCAGAATAATTTATTTCAGTAGCCCTACACCATTTTACGATGTATTATATCTACAGTATATTCTCAAGGTATTTACGGACGCATTTATTCATATATCCTTCATTCTATTCCACAAATGTTTTTGATGGATGGAGAGACATTCGGAGATATCCAAAATTATTTCAGTAAAAAACATTGAATTAACATTAATGGTGTTATCAATTAGAGTTGAGTTGGAGTTGAGATCCCTATGCAGTATCTACATAACTATCAAATAAAAACGTCTAGTACTGCGAATTCCTCCCCCATCCTTTATTACAGTCTTGATATATGACCATGAATCTACACCCTGACATGTATTTGTATAAAGACGGATAAAATGGGATTTACATCCACTGTGACTTTTCTTTACGTAGTGTGACTTAATAGTCGTGTTCTCAACTGTCTACAATTGATATTTTCTGATGCATGAGTATTTAGGAATCCTGCTGCAAGCGTTTGATAATATATAACCTATATTTGTTACCACTATGCCATCATGCTGAGGCTTGACATCCAATCAGCGGTCAGCAAAACTGACTTTCTTACTCTGAACTTCTGGTGGTCTGTATCATTCCCATCAGCCCCCTACTCAAATAAAAACAAACATTAGGTGATTCAATGACAATAAACGATGTGCTAAAAGTAAATAGTGCTTTTTTTGAGCTTTTGGCAATCTGCATCAAATGTTGCTTGTGACATTTGTTGATGAATTGATTGGCATTATTGGATTTTAGATTTGTCTTAAAGAAACGACTGTCTGCGAATTAGATTTTCCTCCTTCAAGACAGTTTGAAGATTGAATTTAAATTAAACGGACTGATTCTAACTCAGATGTATGTCCTACTCGCTCCTTCTCTTTACTTTTAGCATCCATCTCATCGGAGGAGTAGATGCTTCCTGGCACCCATCGGCCCTACCCCACTATGATGTCATTGTTCCCATGGTGATGCGAGTCCGGGGGTGGGAGGGGCTGGGGACGGTCAGGAGAGGATGCTGGCTGCAGAGAGACGACTTTGACCACGTTATAGATCCTGAAATAGGTCAACAGATCCTCCAGGCGCTGTCCTGGGGGATCCTTCCTAACTGCACGGACACAAATGGCATCGGAGCCATTTAAACCGTCGATACACTGAGAGCTGGTAGCTGGTGATGTCATTCCAGACCTTTAAGCTGGTGCTGATGGGGGAGGATTGTTCGTGTATCACTGTTTTCTTCTGATCAAAGATATAGCCAGAAATTACTACAAAGTAAATATAAAATACAAATATAAAAGCAACAACTGACCGAGCTCCCCGCTGCATTTGCAAACAACTCTTCCCATCTGTCAGCAGTCAGTGGCCATGTCAGTGGCCAGGGCTGAGTGCACTGTGATGACTGTTGACAGCCCACGCCCTACACACTGACACATACCTACACACACTCCCTTCCCAAATCAAGCCTTCCACGTGCGCAAACCCCTTAAAAACTCAACCGCACGCACACGCAAACAAACACACCCTCTCATTGACGCCCCCGGACGCATCCACCGAGCCAAAACCCACAACTGCCTGGTAGTAAACACATTGTTAACACGCGCTAAATATAGAAACACAAACTTCCCCGCCAAATCTACATTTAGCCACTCAACTCTGTCATTTCCATGTTCTGCAGCGCAAAACATGGAGTTAAGGAAAATATCTACCAAGACCTCAATCCAAACAATCTCCTCTCTCCCTTCCACATGTTGAGCATAATTCCCCTTCTATTATACATCCATGGACAGCCAAGCTAATCATCTGGCTGAGTGCAGCCACTTACATCTGACTCCCGGGGCCCCATGAGTCATGGGAAAAGTGAGTGTGAAATGTCATGCAAGCGATATGAGTGGAAGTAGTGCATAGTATACCGTCTGGCAGCAGTCCAGACTTCTATGTTTTGGATTGTTCTTCGGGTTATCTAAGTGTGAGGTGACGTTCTACTTACTTGAAGAGCTGTCGTCACTGATGGATCAAACAGACGAGATTAAGCGGCTGCTCAGACCTGCATGAGAAAAGAGAATGTATGTTAAGAAACTGCAGAACCTAAGATTTAACACGAGGGTTTAAGCTGAAACCAATTTAAGGCCTGGCATAACATTCAAAACCGTAAAACAAAAAACAGCTCAATAACATGTCTTCATTAAGCTGTTTTTCTCAATGGCTATTTGCCGTAGATTTCTCCTAAAGTCTCCCAAAAAATGACATTGAATAATCCATATTTTTTTACCCTTTTCCATGTCGTTTATTGAATTGTACGATGCAAAATGCTCTTCTCTTTTTTTCTGGCTTTTGACAGTATGTCCTGATTAACCAGAACATTCCGTCTGAAAACCTTTTAAATGGCAATAAACTATAATCAATCATTTTTTAACCAGGTATAATTCAATGTTCAGATTTCTGCTTTGGAAATGTGTGCAAACGAGCCAGAAGTCATAAATACAAAAAATGTCAAGTGTGAAAGTTTAATTGTGATATATGTATAAATTAGGCATTTGATCTAGTGTCTCCTTATAATTCAGTGGGACAGTTTCAAGGTCTTCCTTCTGAATACTGACTATTATAGAATTACATTTGGGGTCTTTACACAAGACTATTCTAATCCCAGCTGTGTCTGTAACATGCCCAGCAGCTTAGCTCCGTCACCTGGAGTCTGTCAGCAACATTAATCCAGACGTCACTGTGGTCTCTACTTTAAGCTGCTACTGATGAGCTGTACACAACAACAACAACAAAAACACTACACAAGATTATCTATTCAGTGTCCATGCATGGGAACTGCTGTGTTTCCACAGGACTAAAGGTCAAGCGTTTTGTGATTTATTTTAATAATTACTAGCATGTTTTATATTGAAATTAAAGGCATTATTCCCATTGTTCACATGACCAAATGTCATTCTCATTTGCTTTAATCTTTGAATTAATTTAGATAAATACTCTAAGTGAAGATGGCGTAATATGTAAGACATTTGAAGTAAACAAATGTCATTGAACGCAGTCTGAGATAAAAGAAGAACAAGAAGAGACACACAGATCAGCAGAATGGTGTCCAAGGCAACTGCCGAGATAATAATAATCCCAAAATAAATCAAAGTGATCATTTATAAGTGATTACAAGTGACATCATGTCAACTGTGTCCCAACTAGACAGACTCCCCTCGTGAGCTGTTTTTGAGATTTGTCAAATTCTTGGATTGGTCCGTTGGGGCTGAGCCAGGGGACGAGTTAAGGCTTAAGTCAGCCATGGAGAAAGACAGATTTGCACGTTCACTCTGCTTTTTGGAGGAGCTAGAAAACAGAGCATCCTGTTAACATTAAAACAGTGTGAAAGCACCATCAGGGGGAGGGCGGGGGTCCTGTCGCCCAAACAGGCAGTTGGATAGAAAAAGAAAGAGACAGAGGATGAAGTAGAGCTGAGCGAAGATTCTCCAAACAGGAAGGAGGTTGATTTATTACAGAGGAGAGAGAGAGAGAGAGGCCTGGAGAGAACAAGAGATGGAAGCAGAAGAGGAATGAAAAGTATTTCTACTAAAGGACAATTCTGTTGTTTTAAGCATTATTCTATTGGCCATCATTTCAGTAAATACCGTAGGTAATACATATGATACATGCATTTAACCTCCATATCAGTTTGGTAAACCTGTGGCTTTGTTCATTGACTTCCCATTTGAACTCCCAGTTTAAAAGAGACATATTTTGCCTCCATACATTGTATTTGTATCTCTGTATGCTGTAAACCCATGCGCTACGGTCATGATTTCCATGTTAACTCATGTCCATAATTGAATTTGGGTGTTGTAAATGTAACTGAATACTTTTCTGCTCGTGCATTGTCATCATAATCAATTATAATTACAAAAAAATCCCCCATTATTTGAAGATTTTTCTTGTTTTCGTGGTTTTATTGACTGACTGCTTGTTTGTTTTTTGTATACAGGAAGAAAGTTGGATTACTAGAAAGAATGGGACATGAAGTTGGGGTTCATAGAGGGAGGGAACAAAATGTCTTGTACGACAACGTTTTCTTTTTTTGCTTATGTTATTTCAGAGCCTCCATACATTCCTTGTATAATTGGTTGGCAATGAAAACACATGCCCACTTTGTTCTAAAACGAGCACTAAAAACTGTTGACATTGTCTTTTAATTTGAAGGAATGATGAATTGGACTGAGACATGAAGGAAAAGACCACATAAATACATTTTTGTCTGCATATTACGAGAAAGAGGCACACAATGTACTCTCCTAGAGCAGCAGCGGTAAGGAGATAAAGGGAGTGAAAGTAGTGGAGAAAAACAGTAAGAGAAGTCACACAGGAAGTAATGTCTCTTCAGGGGGAAGGCCGGCCAGCTGGGGAAGCTTAGCCAGAAAAAGAAAAAGGATGAGCAGAGAAGGATATATAAAGTAGGTCCCGCCCATCCCAAAAATATCATGAGTGCGACACAAATAGAAGCATTGTACTCAAAGCCACTTTAAACTGTCGAAGTAAATTATCCCTTTCTCACACAGTAGTTAGCCTGCTTGTTATGAAACCATAACATCACACAACACTTCTTCCTCTTTCCTCAAAAAGTGCTCACATGTTTCCAATAAATGATAAATTAACAATTAAAGCACGTAATATAGGACACAAATTAACTGTAATTGAGGAGTTATGATTTAATGGGGGAACGCCTAAAACAAATGTCTTCTTTTTGATCACAAATGACTGCATTTGTTACTTCACTATTAACTAGGGCTGGGCCATTATTCAATATGACAATTTATCGTTTTTTAAGGAAATATTTTCTAATACACAATAACATCCTCAATATTGGCAATAACAAGTATCAAGACCCATATTTTCGATACAAATGAGTTGTTCATATTGCCAAGTCCTATCTGCAACAACACTATAATGCTGACATTTCTACATTTTCACATTCTTGGAGTCACCCAAGATGACCATCAGGCCTCTGCAGGGTGGATATGTAATGGACGGGTACAAACAGTGAGTGCAGGGTCAAACAAACAATCAATAGGTCTTGAGTCTCTGGGAAGAGAGAAAACAGTTGACGGCACATTTTTCGCCTTGACCTGCAAGTTCCTCCCAGGAGGACGGAGGCCAAATGTGTCCGACAGAAGGCAAGAGAGGAGAAGCGATGGAGGAAGGGAAGAGTGAAGATAGAGGAAAGAGGTCAAAGCCGGACCTAATCCACAGATTTGACTTCATCATCAGAGACGAGGCAAACAGGAAATGAACCCTAATCTCAGAGCTGTGCTAAAAGGCCTGATAACACAGAGGAGATGAAGGGGAACATCACAGGAAGATATTTCCAGAATTATCTGATGCACCGTTATCCTGAAGAACACTAATTATCCAAATCAGACTCAGAGCTTAAGGAATCTTTCAAAAGTAGATTCAAACTAGAATTACCGCCTTGGGGTTGTCAGGTTTGTAGTCAACATCATGTGACCAGCACATTCTAATCAGTTCATCCTCGAGTCCAGCTGGACGTTTGCACAATATTTGAAGAGATTCCCTTTAGGTCGTTCTTGAGCACTTCATAAGAATTTGACACATCCCAACACAACCAAAGAAAAGAAGAACCAAACCACCAACTGTGAAGAACACAGTAAAGCAAGGTCATGTACATTATTTATTTGGACACCATCTTTGTTTTCTAAATTGCTTTCTGTATTAGTGGGTTGGCCTTAAATGACTAGATGGAATGTTATGCAAACACTGAGGACTTTCCAGCATTACACTCATTTAGAACCGTAGTCCTAGTTTCCTGAGGACAGTGAACATGGCTGCCAGAGGTTAAATAATGTCACCTGAAGGCTAAGTATAATGGAGTTACTCAACACTCCCACAGTACTTTAGACCACACATGTTCTCACATGGATACTTAAGGAAAAACAAACCAGACTTTTGGAAAACCAAACACTGATTCCAATGAAATAAGAACAGTATATAAACATTAATAGTTCCAGGGAATTACATGATTAATGCTAATAATGAGGGTGTTAAAGCAGCGGTAGTTTTTCCTGGCTTTGTTTTGGTCCAACAATTACGTCTAAGAAACACTTTGCCTTTCCAACCTTTCCATCACAACTCTGCAAGTAGTTCTCGACTCCTTTATTCAGCAGGGGCCTCGGTGCAATCTTACAGGTGTGATGAGACGGAGGGGAGGCTGTTTTCTACACCTCCACACTTTGTACTCAGCACAGAGGAGCCTGTGTGGCTAATGAGCCAAACTCCACCGGGAAACAGGCGCATTAATTAATGCGAAGGAAGAAAAGAGAGGAGATGAGCGTGATCACAGAGAAGGTGAGAAGGGCACGGTGAGCAGCAGAACTTTGTCTGAAGTTATTTTCAGGAAGTTATTAAGAAATGCATCCGTCAAGGCCAATGGTGCATTCACATGCTTCATGGATAGTCCTATTTAGTGAGAGGCTAAGTTGTTCTTACGATGTGATGTAGAAACAACATGGATGCAACAAGGAGGATATTTGGTAGGCTTGCGTTTACTGTGTGCATGACTGTCAGAGATCTTGTTGTCACAATGTTCCCAATAGGGAACTATTTTTCCAACACCACACAAATGCAACAGAAATTCCCTATATTTTGATGTAAACAAATATGATAATTAATTTGTGTATCTATCCTATGATAACAATAACTTAACCATTTTTTGGATTCTACCTTGGCCCATGCTATACACTTTAATTACGTTTTATGAAAATCAGGAAAAACATTTAGACACCCAAAGCAGAAAGAATAACCTCCTGGGTAAAGGTAATAACAGACTCGTAAATGTACTGATAATTTAAGCCATTAGCTCTTACTTTTAAAAGGTCACATAGAGCAACACAATTGTATGATTATATCGCTATTACTGCCTTAACTCTAATTGTCGCACACTACGGGCCAAAGAAACATGGATCATTTGTGGGCAATCACACTTAAACATGATGTCCAGGTTGCAAACCCGTCATAATATAAACCCTTAGGGGCTGAAATGATTCCTTTCTCATCTTGCCCTTGAACAATCCCTACATCTTATTGGACAAAAAAAGAGAAGCAGGATGTTATATCAATCTGACAACAGTGGCGTTGACCCGGATCCACATATTACATGACAAGCATCACACTGTATATGCGGAAACCAAACACACTCCGGGCCCTTTACAGAATCTACAAGCTCAAACACACGCAAGCAACACTGTTTTTGCTGCGTTATGTAAACCAGGCAGGACCAGGTGCAGGTCTTTGTGCCCCCGAGGCAACAGCTGCACTTAAGATTGAACACAGGTGGAAGAACTGGTCTATTTTTTTATACATGTAGGTTCTTAGTGACCTTAGAGCCTCACACACACATTCATCATTCAACCTGAATGACAAGGCGGCAACAAACGAGGCCTGCGGGCTGTGATTTTTACTTCTCTGGAACACTTTCACCCTCGAGAATGTGAAGTGCTAAAAATGGCTCAAATCTAACACTGCAAGTGGTGAGGTATTGTACATCAGACAATTCACCCACTGTAAACTTTTCAGTAATCCCCATTTACCATCGCACCGTCGTCACGTATTCCTCCTCAGCAGCTTTCCAGCAGTCCGCCCCCGATATGACATGCTGTCCAATACATTTGGCTGCATCTGTCTGTATGGCTCCCCTCATCTTTGTCAGTGACATGCAGCTACACATCCATCACTTGTCAACACTTAAGGGCATCCTGTCATTGCCATGGGAGTGTTGATTTGACCGCATTGTCACCTTTCTCCTACAGTTTGCCAGTCAAATAACCAACGTATTCATTATTTATGACGGGGATCACATTTCTTGATTGTTCGAAAGCACTGCAGAACAAAATGCAAAAAGAAAATCAGCATACTTGCTTTTCCTTTAGTCACTACACTGCAAGGTAAATTGGGCAAACATCTTCCACTAATGCAGGCCATGAGTATTGATTGTAAACACCAAAAAAGCAAGTAAGTGGACACAGAGTGGACCTAGATTTAATATTTGTATACTAATATTTATCATAAGGGGAAGCACATGCATATTATGTACAATATCATATATTTAGATTGCGATTTATTTGGTGTACTTTCCTTAAAATCCAAGTCTCATTATCCTTGCAGTGGTCAATCTCCAAAAGTATTGGTTCCTACATTTTCCAGATTGAACTACAATTCCGATCCCCATTGGTTTCCGTCTGGCAGTTGGAAAAGTGAAGGAGGGAAAGCCTTCGAAACAATGGCACTCTCTTTCCCACTTGGCATCTCTGAAACACCTACATTGAGCTCTGTTACATTTCAAATGCCTCGTTGACATACTGCGGTTGGAACCAGGGGCGATTCTGACCCCAAAACAATGTCTCTATCTCCCACTGGTTCTGAACTGTGAGCGCGGCAACAGTTGGCTCACCAACCGCAACAGTGTCCTCACTGCCAAACCATGACCTCACTCAGCGGGCATGCAAAAAAGAGGATGATCAGGGGGCATAGGGTTTCATTTGTGACCCCGAAAAAGGAGGACAGTGAGAGGACAGATTTGCCCCCTCGTCCTGCCCTCCCATGCCAAGGCGTGTCATCCAAAGTTAGTTCCCAGGAGAGGACAGCTCGCCTCAGAGCTGCCAACAGCAAGCCATGCCGGCAGACCCAGACATGATAGAAAGGGAAGGGGGGGCACGTCACTGTGGATAGGACAGGCACCCTGCTGACTTCTGGCACATAGTGTTAGATAGAACAGGGATTAGACCAGAGTGTGCCATGCTACAATGTCCCCCTGAAAACAATGACACATTCCTACAACAAAAAAGGGAAAAAGTGTGAGACAAGAGCCCTTTTCACCGATACACTGAAAATGTAGGCCTTACCTAGAAGAGCTGTATATGAGAACGTGGAATCTTTCAGTTCGGACATCAAACACTTTATCCTGCCAGAACACTAGCACAAAGTCTGAATATTCGCCGATTTATGGGGGTGAAGCCAGAAGAAAGAAACCTCTGGCAAGAAGTTCATACATTGATGGGAACAGATATTTCTAACCCTAACCCTAATTCCTGTTTGCAAAGCCAAATGCCATAATCATTGAGACTTATTCAAGGCACACGAAGAGACTTGAAAATGTACAAACAGGCTACGTGAACACGGAGTAATCTGCGTCACATTTTGATTTGTCAATGCTCTACCTAGGTGCCACCCCTCCCTCTGAACCAGACAAGTATTTTTAGGAACTGAGAACTCACATGACTATCTATTATATGTAAAAGGGTAAGTCTGGACAATGTGTGGATCTAATTATCTGGATATTGTCCGGAGTTGATAGGAGAAAACAGCTGGTGAACGAGAGGAGAAAAAGTGGGGACAGTCCAACTGGGAGCGAGAATAGATTTCAATCCAGATGAAAGCAGGATGATGCAGATATAGGAATACACACAGTGGGAGGGAAGCAACAACGATACAGAGTCAGATTTGGCATCTCATCACTACTTCCAACTTGTCACAGCTAGAAATGTGTTCAGCTCGGTGTCACTCCCACTGAGAATCCACCAACAATCTGTTGACTGGGACGTGGTATCACAGCATCCAAAAATACCACAATTGCTTTTATTTCTAATTGAAATAATGTATCTCTATCTTAAGAAAACACAGCAGCAGCAGCACACTTTAAGTGAACTGTCCTGCCGGCTGAATAATCAGAGATGTCTAGACTGGGTACGTCACCAAAATACAGAAACAGCCCCTGGCTTATCTTATCACTCTTTTGTTTGAATATGTCAGTAGCAAATATCATAGATGATTAGAATCTATGCATACAATAGGAGGATACGCAGGGAGGGGATTGAGTAATGACCAAAGCCATGCTCGGGGGAGGACATTCACTAAAAAGGAACATTTTACTTTTATTTTCTGCTGGTATTTTATAAGCAGCAAAGACTGCACTGCACAGGAAAAATAGAGCATCTTACCTGGTGGGAAAGGGTAGCTTTTTGTCTGCAGAGTGCTCAAGAACGGGGGCAAGGTAGCAGATTCTGCAGAGAGGAGAACAAATAGATGAGAGACAGAAGAAGGAGCGAAGATAAGAGGCAGCAGAGATGGCTGATGCTTTTTCGCCGGCAACTGCAGCTCACACACTCTCAAAAACACACACACACACATGCAGCGAGCCAACCGGCATGCTGTCTCACGCAGGTCTCCCCCTCCCTGCTTTCACCAGTGCACACTCTGCAACCAAACCAGGGCTGTGTATAAGGGGGGATGGGCACATGAGACAAGTGTGTGTATATTTGTGTCAGTCACATTCATTCATGTTTGAAAGAGATATGAAGCTCATCCACTCCTGAGGGAATTATAAAGATACATCTCTATCCTAGAAATTCCCCGAAGCATATTTCATTTTCCTCCCGGTGTGTATTCCACGTGTAACATTACTTAAAAAACGTCCACATTATGAATGTATGGAACCTCGAAGCATGACAGCGAGCGCAGTGTATCTGCAAGTGTATAGAAGGAGGGGTGCAGGGCTTGCCCCCATAATGAATAATTGCTCTGTCCTGGTGCTCATTTGCAGGCATGGCCCACTGCAGCAGCAGCAGCAGCACTGAAACAAAGGCGGAGAGGGGGGACGAGGGGGAAAAGAGGATCCTGAGAGAGACTGCAGAGGCTAGACAAGCAGAGCTAAAGCATACAAGTCAGTAGCACTGAGCGCTGACTGCTCAAAGCCTAATTCCTCGCCCATTCCTCCAACCACATGAAATGAAATATATTTGTAGTCCAGGGGGCTCACAAAGGCCCATTTCTTTAGCTTTCCATCAGCTGGAGCACTAGAGATGTCTAAGTTGTGATTAAAAACAGAAATTGTGAGTTTCAGAGTAGATTATTAAGATTTGAAACAACTTTATTGGCCAAAGATGACTTCATTGGTGCATCGACATATACTTGTTCCAATCATTTATGAAGGAAGCACATTAATCCACTGAAACAAACCAGCCTGACCAGACCAATGTCAAGAGACACTCCCTAACATGATCACCAAACCTCACATAGACCACAGAGGCTGAATCATAAAGGATACATCTTCATTTGACTCCAAGACTTTCAAAATGACTGCTTCCAGCCCACATCACATCCTCTCTGAGTCCCATTATTAGCATGTCTTGTTCCATAGAAGGTAAAGAGAGCCATCAGTGTAAGACTGTAATCAACCTGTCAGCGTCGGGGACTGAATACATTTAAAAAAAAAAAAAAATGAGATATTTAAAATGGCAGTGTAGAAATAATCTTGCTGTGAAATGTAATAACGCAAAGTAGTACATTTGTGGAGCAGCTTCAGGGTATACCGATGATGTTATTGGGAATTTGAGTAAAAGGAAAAAGAGACGTAGGATGAGAGATAAGAAAGATGGAGAATAAATGGAAGGTCGGATGGCACAGTTGGGAAATCAAAGCGTGGAGAGGCGCAGACAGTCCAGTCATCGGCAGCCGCCAACACTGATTACAGAGGAAGGGCTCTGCTAGCATGGCGGCTAACATCTAATCCGCTCAGCCTCTGCTAACGCCAATCTTCCAATACCGACTGTCAACAACCGCGATGTCAACAGATTACACATGTTGTTGACCCTTTGTCCTTAGCAGTCCTCTGGTTGATAATAACTTGCAAGTTTGACAATTTAGCACTCTTCGATCAAATGCATATGGCAGGATATATTCTCATGGGTGACAATGAAACCTTATGTCTAGTTCCAATTTTAAAAGGTAGGTCAATCGCATTTATGGAAGTGCTGGTTGATCATATATTGGGGCAAAGCCAACTCAAAATGATCAGGATTATCTGAATGGATCATCGTAGGCTTGTGGGTAATCTGCCTGGACCCCTTCATCCAGATTTTGATCTGAGATTCCATAGCTGTCAGAAAAGTCTGGAGCATTCCTGCTTGATGTTTTGTTTGAGAGATAAAACCAAGTTTGTATTGACAAGATCACCAAATCGACCACAACTACTGTACAATAACGAGGCCAATAAAAAGCCAGTTTTATGAGTTTTTAATGCAGTCTGAAGGACAAAACATCATCTGCTACTTCTGACCTTTGAATTCCAGACTTGCCTTTGTATCATCATACCCAAAAAGCTGTTTCGGACGCCTCTGAAAGCATGACTCAAGCTACTTTAAGCCCAGACTGGGTTTCACTGAGCGGGCACTTTTATTGCAGGTGCTTGAGAAAACAACGGCTGTGGCTTTGGTGTTTCTGCGTCATCAAACACGAGTGTCATTAAATATGTAATTTCAGCTCTGTTTTAGTGTGCCACCATAAAACTTGAAGTGTTGCAGTTTGATGGGAGGGCAGAGAGCAGTTAATGTGAATGAAGATATTGATTAATGCAAACACTCCTTTGAGTGGGTCCCTAGGGAATTAAGTGGGCCCTCTATAAAATGTGTTTGTTTTTTGGACAACTTGTAGTGTTACATCTCTGTTTGATGGTTGTAATAAGGGTATGGTTCTGTATCTTGAACTTAAACTAAATCGATCTTTTTTTTCAAATTGATTGAGAAGTTATGCTTAATTTTCATGATAATCAAGAAACTTGACTAGGACAGTTGGTCGTTAGTAAATTGTATCTTACAGTGACATTATTGTTAAGTACTTTGGGACAAATAGGCATGATCATGGCATCACAGCCAATATGTTATAGATTTTTACAATTTAGAACATCGCTAGTATGGTCATTTGGATTATGATATTGATTACTTCCCCAGTTTTATATAATGTTAACTTAATTAATCTGCGTTTTGGACTGTTTGAAGAAACCACATTTTCCAGAGAGAAATTGCAGCTTTCAAATTTGTTTTAACACGTTATAATCAAAGACTTAATCAGCACTCCATAAAGTGTGTGTAAGTGATTCAAATAATAACCTTCTTAATTGATGCAATGGAGGCCAAGATATCCTGTCTTTCAATTCGTAGTGCGAGTAAAAACTCAACAAATCCTTCACTTCCCACAATGCAACTGAAAGTATCAACCATTAGACAACCTGGTGAAGTCTCAAGCCCAAATTTAAAACTAAAGCAATAGATGAAATACTTTTTACGCCAAGCAAACTGAACTTCATTGAGTTAAAAACAATAGAAATAGTACCTCATATACACTCATAACATGCTTTTCCTCCTGACTCCTACACACCACCGTAAGCATTACAGTCCGTCCCATGTTAGTACTTTCACCCAGACACGCCTAGTAATCGCTCGCACTGGCAGACGCATGTTAATGAGGATCAGACCACTGCAGCATCAGCAGGATCACAAGAGCAATCTCTTTCCAGCATAAGGCTGATGTCTGCTCCTCTTTGCTCGAAACGATGACATCTGCTTGTTTTTCTTTTAGTTCAAACAAAGAGTGAATTAGATTTAAGATGGTGGAAAATCGAATGACCTAATCCGTGCTGATCTGTGTGTCTGTTTGAAGGCTCTCCGGTTGAGTCAGCCAGCATTAATATATACTATTAATATGATTTTATCTGAAAAGGTTAGTTATGATTATTAGATTTCCTTTTATACGAGATCAATTTGATTCACTTTTACCTTCATAGATTCCCCTGAGCTTACAATTGACTCAATAACAAAAAGGTTTTCGAGCTGTCAAACTCTTTTACTCTTTGTTGTTGGATCAAAAGCAGTTGGAGGACTGTGATGTCATAGGTCAAAGGTGAGTTTGTTCAGAGCAGCTCGACTAGATGAACATCTTTATCCCCTGAGAGCCCTCTGCATATAGACACAACAGCGTGACTCACACAAAAGTCCTACACCTCGGTCAAGCCAATGAATGTGCAGAGCATGTCTATCTGATGATGGCTGTAACTGTCCAGTTCAGTTTAGAAAAAAAGATGAACCGTTTGGAATAAAGGAGAACCCTATATTTACCCCTCTCATGCCTTGCCTTTACAATCCATCATTAGAGACAGGGTGACAGAACTATATTAGGTGTTCATAGTCACACTAGGAAATCCCACTAGATAAACTCGCTTTATGTGTTGGGAAGAAGCGACAGTTTACTCTACGATACTGACAGAATCCCCCGACAACCCATTCACCCGTCATAATTCAGAGTGTGAGGATTGTGAAGCACTTGAGCGCATTAAAACCTGAGTGGTTTGTGAAAGTGCAGCCTTCCTTGTTTGCAAGAGCAAATACTAGGCTGTTCATTTGCCAAGAGTGAGCGTTACACCATCTCAATGACAAGCTTTCAATTCATAAAGTAACTGACGGCAATAACACATGGGAATCTCTAAAACCCTTCTCCGGACCACCACTGGATTGAATAGTGAGCGTGATGGATGGAGAGTCATCCTTCCTTCTCTACCACCCAGCAAGATGACTCTCTCTAGGCTGCAGATTGTGTCATTACTCACATTCAAATGCATGTATACAATGTGCACACACACAGGCCATCTTTAGACTATCAGCGAGGGAGTGTGTGTTGCTACTCTGTCTCTGATATAAGCAGAACACAGGAAATTCCTTAAGTTTGAAATATGCCTCAAAGAGGCCTGTTCAAAACAGAGATTTGAGGATAACAAATAGACAGGAAGTAGAGGAGACTGATGCCACGAGTGAGGGGGAAGAAGTGGCGAGAACACACTCTACTGTTTTTATAGACTTAAGTACATTTGCGCCTGTCTCAGGGCGTGTGTATCATGACCTGTAGACCAACTGCCTGCCGGGTTGTGTGTTTGTGTGTCAACGCTTCAGCTCGCGTGTGCCCCGTTTTATACTAACCACAGGGTGTAGCCGCGGGCTTTGAAGCCGTCTACACACCCTGGGCTGAACTCAGACTACTGTACGAGAACTCCATGGAAAAATCAGACCATGCTCACAGGGAACACAGAACTCTCTATTCCACTAGGAAAACTTCTCTGGGTAGAAAAAGCAGAAAAACAGCAGAGGAGGGTTCTGCGTAGGGCTGCAGCCAGCAAACATTTGTATTTCCTTATTAATAGATTAGTCATTTAGTGGATAAAATGTGAGAACATGTAGGATTAATTAAGAAAACGTGCTGATTCTCAGGCAAGTAAAATAGCGTTCCTATTGACAATTTCTAACCAAATGTTTGACCTTAAATTCCACTACTAAGTCTACTTTAATTGCTAAACTGAACTCAAATTGGCATGCTCCAGCCCCTTTCAGCTCCTGCAGTATCTCTCCCCCCCCCCCCCCCTACAGTTTTGTAAAGCTCTGCAGAAGAACTCTAGCCCCGGGTGCTTATTTTCTCATTTGGAAGCTGTCTTGCTCTCGGGTTTGGATTGTATTATCCTTGTCTTTACCTTGCGGGCTATCTAAATGCAGCAAAGCAAACAAATAATTCATCAAGTGGAATAGTGCCTCCAAAGTTCAGAGACGATGCGCTCACGCCTACAGAGTGCACAGAAACAGCGAGCCAAATTAAAATGAGAATAAGATAATGGATTCAAAGTGATACAATTGTAATAATTTAATCCCATTGTACAGTAGCTTTCTCTTGGTGTTTGAGTTGAGTGTTTCCCACATAATTGTTCAGTAGGGGAGGTTAACAAGGAAAGGTAAACGGCTGTAATCTGTAAGAGGGATGTCCATGTTTCTAAGCCATTTCCTGTTGATGGGAGTTCAGAGCCTTGGCGTCCATCTGCTCTAAATTAGCACCTACGCAGGGAGCACTGAGATCTGGGCAGCAGTGGTGAGACACTGGGGTTCAGAGCCATGAAGCTCCAGCAGGAAGAAAGCTAGCTTCATGAAAAAAGTCCTACAGTAGAGGATGAAAAGTAGATACTGGATGAGGAAGTGAGATCTGTGACAAGATGGAAGTTTTAAAAAGCAAAAAAAAGCATAGGCACTTTTCTAGGTTTATGTGAGGAAGAATAAGCAAAAAATGCCTTTCTGCCAGAACAAAAACTGTTTTAATCCCCCTCGATTATCATCCTGACTCCTATTGTGTCAAGATGGTGACAAAATAGATAATTTATTCATATCAAATCATGAAAAACTTTAGTGGATCCTAATGTATCGGGTGTGGAATTAATCTGTGGATTCCCTAGTTCAAGAAAAAACAAACTTTTAGACAGTTTTTAAGCAGCGACTAAGGCCAAAATGTGGCCGGAAACGCACTAGGTATACTCTCGTTTTTAGCCAAGCATATTTCTGGAAATGCTACTAATACTTTAGCAGTTCAATGCAATTCAGACTTGTGAAATCTCAACAACAATAAGAGGTCTTTGAGCAAACAGTCATACATTAGCACAACAATTATTTGGCTCAAAACATTTTTGATCTCCCAACAGGTCTTTAATTAGAAATAATCCCATCCACAATCAATAGAATGTCAATGATTCCCAATTCCATCTCTTTGAAACACCAGTACACATGACGCAGGACTAATCCCGAGGCTATTGGTTAATCCAATGATGTTTCACTCCAGATGTTGGATTGTTTCTCCAGATAAAAAGTGGGAGAATCAGCAGATAGTGGTGCTTAGGCTTGGAGGAAAGACGACACACTGAGGAGCGGAAGTTTCTGGAAGTCATCAGAGACGGACAGGGAAGAGGGGGGGGGGGGGGGGAGGGCAGCTGCACATGACTAACTGCAGGAGGAGGATGCCACAAATCGCATGCACACAAGGCCACATATTCAAATAGACTGTATGCATTAAAGTAAAGTAAATGCATCAAGAATACAATTGGGGGCCGTGAAAACATGTGAAAAGACGTCTACAAAAACCCACATCTTTGGCTTGCAGGTCAGGCAAACATGCCGCTTGATCATGCCCAAGTGTAAACACCAATAAACAAGAAACAAAGGCGTCGTGACTTGGAGTCAACAGCTGTCGAGTCTTATGGGGCAACTCTGTGATTCCGGCAAGGCATGGGAAACCGCGCTGTCAGTAAAGCATCCAAAACAAGCAAGCCGAGAACTTTTCCCCTCCTCCTCCCAAACCACCCAAAAAAGAATGAGTCATGGTAGGAGGCTCAGAAACAGAGATGATTTTTGGCTGCTGTGAACGAGGGAAAACTCAGAACACCCCATGGGAAATGAAGAACGATGTGTTATGTTTTGACATATTTTTTCAAATTGAAAACAACTTTCAACTGCTTCAAAAAGGAACATAGAAATAGCTACAAATCATACTTTTCAGCGGAGCTACAGTAAAACACACATCTTTGTTCCACCATTCTATTGACTACCATTCATTTCTGCACCGTACTGCCTAACAACCTTGACTTTAAACGGCTGATTAAAACTATTATTTTCCAAATTATTTTTGTTTATGACATGTGCTGTTGCCAATGAGGAAATAATGTAATTATATAGGACTCTGCAACATTCATTTTGTCCTATTTGTATTAAAGTAGATACAACTCTGGTATGGCCCTTTAAAAAAGGAACTACCACAAAGCAGGCGAGGAATAAAAAGCATCAAGCGCCAAAGAGCCCGTTCTGTTTGACAGTTGATTGATCATGTAGTAGACACACAACATAAGTATTCAATCAACTCCAACAAACTACCTTTTAAACTGCGTTTTAATAGCAAACACAATCCCTCCGTGTCTTCCCTCCGTCCACAGGAAGCATCACGGCAGCGCTTTCACCTTGAGGTACTCTAAGTGCAGGCTATTAGTGTAAGTGATACAGCCATATTGTGGTGAGAGAGAGAGAGAGAGATACGAGCTTGGAGAGGGAGGCAATAAGATGAGAAGGGCCCGTATGTGCTAGGCCAGGTGGGAGAATCTCTCGCCAGCGTCCATTAACAAAAGAGGAAGGAGTGAAGAATGAAGCTGGAGTTATTAAAGAGCAGAGCATCCCAGCTATAATGCGCTGACATGGGGGTTGGTGATAATGACTGCATGCACTTGAGGGACTCAAGGGTGAGGTCATTCTTCATTAACTTACTCGACATTTACATTCTTGGAGCCAACTGCACTTCAGTATGTCTCTAAGATTATTTCTAGGGCATCTGTTATAAGCCCTTATGTGCCATAGAAAAAAAATCATGAACAACAAGAGTGAATTTGTCACGTTGGTTGACTAAAAGTAATCAGAAGTAATGCTTTAAGCATGATTGGAACCTTCCGTTGCTTCTTATTTCTATGTTGCATTGAAATCCAAATGGTGTCGTTAATGGTTCAATCCATTTTGACTGCACAGTTGGCGACGCTGTGTGGGCTACAGGTTTCTGTTGTGTTCTGTTATTGCTGCGGTGATAATACTTTGTTTCCATGACATTGGGATGAGTCACTATGGCTACGGCTCCGTGCGGAGACAAAGTTAAATTAAAGAGGAAGACCCCATGACTGCGATGGCGGAGCTTTACTGGCAGAGAGGGGATGTAGTGGGAAATAAAAAGCTGATGAGGTCACGCTTGAACATATTTAAAAGCAGTCATATTATTCATTATCTAGAATGTCTGAATGGCATATTCGAAAAACAATCTAAGTACATTTCTCATAAAAGGTTCAAAAATGAGGAATACAGTCAATTAATAGGAGGACAGAGTAGAAAATACAAAATAATATTGGGGGCTTCTTTTACCTCCACTACAGTATATAACATTTACAAAACTTTGGGAGCAATTCTTAATATGTTAGCTTTTGCCTTTGACTTCCTGTCCTGAGCCATTTGTTATCCATACTGGGTGGAAGTGATGACACAGCGAGAGCGAGTGCAGGTAAATTCATCTGAACGCGACACCTAGCATCATCAGCAGTCAGGAAGCCGCCATCACCAGCCCCGCAGCAGAGTGACATGGTCTGCAATGCAACCGACACACTGTCACTTTTGCTTTCCACACACACCAAAACAGAGCCACGTGCAGACAGAGTGATGCAGTGCAGGCTGAAGCAGACAGAGCTTTGTGTTTTCATTACTCAGATTGTGGATGCAGATTACGGAGTCTGAAGCTCCGTCCCTTTGTGGTTTAGATCACAACTGGTTCACATGTCTGTTGACGGGAATGCCGCCCCTCGCAGGAAATACTTGGGCTCGAGAACATACGAGCTACTGATGATAAAACGCATTCCGGGTCTCCCCGTTTGGAGCTATGCTGAATTAGTGCTGAGAATATGGGAGATAAAGGCTGCTGGGAGTGGGGCTTTCTTTTCCCGTTGAGTTTTCATCTGATCTGCTATGGGAAAAAGACACACAAGTGGTGCGTGAACTCCGGAGACATTTGTCACAGTTATTATCACGGCAGTATGGTGTTCCTCAGAGCTATTTGCACTTTTTTCATTATTTATTCTGGCTCAAGTTGGGGTTTTATCACATTACATCTTCTCAGAGAGATTAGGGTACTAAATATTTCTCAAATTTGTATCGTAGTTAATTGAAAACTTCACATCCCTAATCTCTTTTTATGCTTTAAGAAAAATAGCATTGATTTTATCTTCCTGACAATCCGTTTTAGTTTATAATCCAATTAACTTCAAAAAGGCATTTATTTGCTTAAGAGGTTTTGAACTACAACATCAACAACTACTTGAGCGGATGAGACAAGCATGAAGAGGAACTTCCACAAGTGTATACCAAAATACACAGGAGCTGCAAATCCAAGCACAATCCCACACACAAGCGGTTTACGTGCAACCACTCCGCCTGAGCAGTGTTCCCACTCAAAACAGTGGGAGCAAAACTCCAACAACTCTAGAGCTTCGTGTAAATGATGTCTGCTCCATTTGATTAGCTGTACAAAAAAGTTTTTAACAACCTACTGGGGGTGATAAACTCATCTGTACGGAAGCTTTCGTGTGAGGGGTCATGCAGAAAAAAGGGGTCTATTAAGCTAAGGACCATTGGGGGGGGGGGGGTGCAGTGTGTCTGGATTAGGGTGTAGAGGTGACAATGAGCCTGGCAAGCCCTCAGGGCACAAGGAGCTCAGGGATTTTTCTCCCTACCATGTAGCGAGCATGGACAGGGGGGCTCACGTCGACCCTCCCCTTGAGGTACAAAGCAGATGGCGGGGGATTAGCATCTGAATGTCGGCATGTATATTCACAGAGGGGGTCCCTCTCCTCCTGCTTCCCCACAGGAGCTAGGTGAGCTGAGGAAAAGACAGCTCGGGAGGGACTAAATCAATAATTGGCGTCCAATGGCGCGCAGACAAAAGAAGTGGGAAAAGCTGGTGGCTTTAGACATAAGGGATTTCTCAGCAGAAATGGCAAATTACTCAGATATGAGTTTTCTCAAAAGCTACACTTAATGTGAAGGAGGAAATATGCCAGCCCAGGAGATAGCAATCATGCTTCTGTAGACAGCGGAGATTACATCAGGACATGTACGGAGGGGCGCAGCTTTGATATTTTGGACTTTGAAACAAATATGCTGGTAGTATCAACAATGAGCTGACTTCTCTATGAAACATGTGAGGCGTTTTAGTTACTGAGGTAAAACACAGAGGACAGTTTTCCTATTCCTAAGAGGCAAAGAAACCAAACCATTTTTACTGTACAGTCTATAAAACCCATAAAAACACTACAAATAAGAGTTTATAAGGACACTGGGGATGTGCCAGGATACACTAAAGACCATGCATTGGGGAATATACACATTTCATTGCTATTTCCATTAGAAAGGGTTCTAGAGTACTTTGCCTGAATGACCGTAAACAAACGCTTTAGTATTGTGTCAGGATGCCAAGTCGCTGATTTGACAGAAAGCCATTCAGTTTCATTTTCTTCCAACAGCATGATTAGTTTAGCTTTATTAGGCTTAATAAAAGTATAATAGGTCATTTGTAGATGGTGAACGGATCTATAGATAAATGCATTTCTGTGTCTGAGGCTCTGAGCTAAAGTTTTTCAGTTTGTCACCAGCTATTGTCAGCAATAAAAGAGAAATGTTCCTTCCCAAGAGGCCATTCACAAACATCTGTTGATGCTTCAAATAAAGGCTCCTTTTTATGTCGTGATTTATGCTCTCTGATTTAACGAGGTGACCCAAGTCTTCCCACTAGACAGCCTAAACAACAGGTACAACAAAGAATAGCAATGGAAGAAAATAACAGAAAGATGCAGTTTTCTAGTCTCCTGCCTGTATCCTCTTACTACAGAGTGAGATAGAGGGTCTCTACACACTGGTGCTCAAAAGGGTCATTCCTTTGAGGGGCTGGTTTCCATGGCAGGGGTTGCCGTGGTGAGGGGGGCCCTTGATGGTTCCAATGGGGGTAGTAGGCACAGTCAACACTTGAAAACAACACAGACAGTTCAGATAGGAGGAAACTTGTGAATGGAAAGCCCACTGCAGAGAAGTATGAGGGTTGAAGACGCATTATTGTATGTTTATCCAGTATTACCTCTGCCAAGGATAGCATGTTTTTGGCTGGGTTTGTCTGTCTGTTAGCAGGATTACTAACAAAAATACTCTCCTGAATTTCAGGAACATTTGTGGAAGGGTGAAACATGGGCCAAAAAACACTGCATTACTGTTTGGACCAGATCCTGTGTTAAATTGTGGTTAAAATTGCTATGTCATGTCGGAATAATTAGACAAATCTGAGTTTCTGTGTGGGAAAGTGCATGAGAATCCCCTTCTATTTGGAAGGACAGCTTGTAAAAAGCTATCATCTTGTTTTCCAAAGCACTGAGAAATGAAATAGAACACATCTTCTAGCGCCTATACAACATTATAATTTAAGGAATGAGTCATCAATCAATTGCAGGATAAAAAAGTGGGACAACACAACTCTGCAAAGCCGAATAGGGTGCCCTGAGTTGATTGGTACATATGCCCTAAATTACATCCTTGATGTCTTTTCATTTTCTTCTAAATGTTACATATCTAAGACAGGATGTTGGATTTGCTGGTAAGTCCCTCTTCAGACGGATTCAGTAAAAACCCTTCCTGGAAGCAGGCCAGGATGTCCACAACACACACTCAGCTGCCGTGTTCCTGCAGTCCAGTTAAAAACAGACCGACATGAACGTGATGGGCCATCAATGTGCATCTGTTTCTACGTTTCACACTGGCTTTACAGAGTGTGTGAAGTTCCTATGAATCAGGGGGGGGGTTTCCATTCATCCAAAATACGGCCCTGACAAGCAGATGCACACAGGAATAAGGATGGATCTTAAGTAAAAGACATGCTCTGGTTTTGTTTAGGAATCCCCAAGCCATGAATCCCTGGAGACTTATTTCCATAGCAGTGGATTCCTTTATGCATCAGCTGAAAAACACACTCGCATTAAAGAAACCCGAGTCTGTATGTTCTAACAATACTTGGACTTCAACAATGAGGCTCATTGATTCCTCCACTAGACTTCACTCTATGTCTACAGCCGTGCGCCGTTTGCAAAAGGATGGGGAGAACACAATCTAGCCGTTTAGCTTGGACATCTGGAAGTCATAAAGGCTCGGCGCTACATAGCTTAGCCGCTACGCTAGGCTAACAGGAGGTCGCTGGCCCATTTAGGACGACGCTGAGTCTCATTAGTGGTTTCCTCCCATCGTTGGTCTGAAAAACCAGACCAATGGAACTGGTGTACACTGCTGCTTTAAGAACATCACTTTGGATACTATAACGTCTATAAAAATAGATTTTTCCAACATATTTGACACTCAATAATATTGTAGCCACCTGCAGTTTTAAGAGCTTTTCTGACAACCAAAAACACATTGTTTGTTGTCTCAATAAAAATTGATTTAATTGAAATGCACTGCAAAGCCAATAAAACACTGTAAGGCTTTTGTGTGCTGTTTACATTAAAACAGACGCAGCTGGCTGCATATAGAAACACACGCAGCCATTATATTATCCAGAATATGTCATCAGCCCAGTTGCCTGCATTCTCGGGGGCCAATTAGGGGTGTGAAACCACAAACAGCAATTTAGAGCTGGACTATACAGTATGTCATAATCCCGCTAAAACAGAGAGGCATGAACTTCCTGTAATAGCTCTGTGTGAACATTCAGCACTTTTATTCTTGGAATGTGCTTTTGGGCACCACACAAACTGATCTAAATAAAGAAAGCTTTCTACAGGACTCAAATAAGTTTGAGGCACATGGATCAACATGCTGCAGATTTGCTGAACTCAAGCCAAGTAAACCTGCAAACTGTGGTAGGCGGTTTTGCTTTCTTTGTATCTCAGAAATACACTTCTTTCCTACTCACTCCCTTCTACAGACCTCATGGATTAGCTAACATGGTTACAACACAACTTTGAAAACCCGAGAGTGGCAGAGAATATTATAGATGCCAATATCTGAGGGGGTTTGCCACTGAGTGCAAGAATGCCCTGAATGAGTGTCCTCTCTGTCGAGGGGCATGGTCCGTGAGGGATGAAATGCGACACTGGCTGTCAGAGTTTGTTTGGGAGACTGGGTGCTATTCAGACAAAGAGATTGTCCTGTACCGAGGAGGTCACAGGATCGATCTTAGCGCCTGACAAACGGCGTTTATCAAACTCAATAAACCCAGCAACCTGTTACCTAGAAAATGAACTTAAATGAGGACACACAGGTCTGCATTTTCACAGCTGTTTCAACAACATCTGGACCACAGATTGTGCAAACAACACAAATAGTTATGCCAACGTTGCCACTGCCTAACAGCTTTCCATGCTGGTGAGTAAATGTCCATCTGTCCTGTGTTTTTCCAGCATATTGGTTTGCACTGATGTCTGTTTAGGAGACACATTTTTTGCAAATATTTTCTGAGCAAGACATTGACACCTGGCTTGTTCAGTCCTTGTAAAATACCTTGGAGATTGAAAACTGGATAAGAAACAGGAAAGCACAACACCTCCATTATTTAGTTCCAATTCCTTTCTTTACTACCCCAGTTGTATTCCTCTATGCCCAACAAAAGGCTCTAAAGTGGGCCAGGAAGCAGTGTATGTGTGTGGGGATACTCCACATGCAGGTCAGTGGGACGTTTGGTTCCTCTGAATAACGTGAATAAGATTAGGTCCCTCTCACAGTCGAGACTTAATCGTGTTTTAAATCACAGTTCTGTCAGCTCCAATTAGTTACCTTGCTTCAAGCGGAGCAGAAGAGGACACATCCTGAGACCCCAAACACCTGTGACTATAGCACTGCACCTCACACATTAAAGAGATTCAAAATCACCACTTGTATAGCTCATCATGGAACGCATTAAACCAATTGCTCTCATTCACAAACAAGAAGAACTACGACCATCAACCAACTCCAAACATTGTTCCTACACAATTCCTTAAAGGAAGCACAAGCCAACATGGCATGTCTTAATTTCAGTAGAGCGCAACGTGGGTCTGTGGTTTCAGGATTTTGACGGCACACGTAACCAGAATTGACGTTGGGAAATATACTTAACGTTCCTATGTGGTGCAAGAAAGAGTATTGGGTTTCCCAGTGGTTGAAAAGAGAAAAGAGAAGTGGCTAATTGTATGGCTCACATAATTCACAGAAGTACACCAGAACTGAATTTGAGATTTAAATAGGGGGTACTCTTGTAGCATACTGTACGTGCGTAAACACACAGATATAAACCCAACCTGTTGTTTCATGATTAAGGTATTTTCAATGAATCCACCAGTGATTAGACACAGCCCAATCTGGCCTGGTAGAGGAAACAGGAGAAGTAGGTGAAACTGAAAGACAGCTCGACTGTAATGCACTTTGTCAACCTCCATTTGGCCCGAGCCAAGAAACACATAATCTAGGTTTAAATGGGCAAGGATTAATTACATGTGTTGTCGTATGTCGTTCTTTCTGCACATTATTTGCAATGAGATGTGGTTAATTGAGACCAACATCCTACCAAGATTTACCCTACATCAATAATCAATAGAAGCCTCTCACACACTAAAAGGAATGTGATTTAGAACTCCTACAAGGAAAATGCATTGGGAAAACGGTCGGAATATGCATTTTAAAGATTGTCTTTGGTTATTGCTGCAAGGCCGGCCCACTAATTGGTCATTTTGGTCTTAGATTTCATTGGTCGATAAATATTTTGTTGGTTTTTTTCATGCTGTATGACTTGTTTTAAAGAAACCTATGGTCACATCTCTGGTTATCACAATATAAAAAGTGAAGCTGTAGATTTAATGAAATAATTGATTAGTCAACTTATGCCTTTTTTAAACCAGAGCCTCAAGTTTCTAAACCTCAAACCAAGACGAAAGCTCTCTGAATGCAGGCATGAGCTGCAAACACACCTGTTTTCAAGAAAAATACGCCAACACTTACATTGTTTAATCTAATTTGATGTAAATCCAAACTGACCCCATCATGAACCAAGTGGTAGAACTCAAAATCCAACATCTACAGCTTTCATTATATTCCATGCCTGGGATCTTTTGAGACAGCAATAGGAATGTGCTTATACAAAATCTGGAGCGCAGTTTCATGCGAACGTTAATTCCTTTTCATATAAAGGAATGTTTTTTACATGAACATTTACAGCTTCCTCTGCATGTGGAGGCTGAGGTGACACTGAAAGGAGGCAGTTTTTGAGCAAATCCATGCTTAATGGAAGTCTGGACATCTATAGATCATTATCTATGGCTGAATATTGGTAATAAAAGGAACCATGGAAAGGACCTCCATTATAGCCAGCAGATGGAGAGGTAGGGTTTGTGATAAGGTGGCTCGGAATAATTGCAATCAATTTAATCGAATTCAACACAGGAAGGTTTTTAAATGCATGTTTGATGTACATCCAATGCAAGTCATGCCACCTTTTTGCTGATGCAAGCTGGTAAGGACTGCAAGGGCAACCCTAGCAGGAGAGATGCCAACTGCAAGCTGGGCTACTCCCATTTACAGTGTATCCACAAAACATAAGACAAATATATATAAGGATGCTGGGGAAATGATCTCCCCCCTACATGTTAAACCCACTGTCTGCTCACAGGTTGGTACTGCAGTGGAAAACCGGGGGGCTGCACGGGTTTCAGCACCATACAGGCGTGGACCAGAACAAAAGGCGCAGCCGGGTGCTGCAGCGGAGAGACGAGCCGGTACGCAGCGACATACACCGCAAATAAACTGATTTCAACACATTTCTTATACGTGAATACAACCGGCGCATTCCTCCAAAAATATTGACCAGAAAGCACATAGGTAACAAACACCTTGTCTAGCATTGATTCACACCTCGAAATGCACACATTGCTGTGCATCACACCATGACGCGCAGCTAAAGATGGGTGCCACATTGATTAGACACTTTTAAAGTAACCTCATAAAAAAAACTCCGAATTCATTTACCAATTATAAAGCCGTTTTTGTCAATACATGATAAACAAAGAGCTGCATCTCTTACCTGCAGGTTCAGGCTGCTCAGCGGCACTAATACACTTGTGTGTGCGCAGAGCTGTGGTGACAATGAGCCGGGCCCTCTGACCCCTCCCCTCGCACGTTAAGCTATACCGTAAATGCAGCAGTATGGGCGCACGGGGTTTTGTGGCTGCAACATGCATGACATGCACTCTCTCAATGTGATTTAAGTACATTTATGCAACATGTTTGAAACAACAAATGCATGCACAGAGTTGGTCATTAAACAGCCATACATGTGAAATGCTGCTTCATCATTAAGAGACGTCTCTGTGATGAGCAGAAATGGATGTCCGCAGTGGAAGATGAGTGCAGAGCTGAAGGCACTGGGGTGTGGCTGTTGCTGAGGAAACATGGAAAAGAAGGGAGGGAGAGGGAAACGTGGATGTGATGCCAAGGGGAGAGTGGGTAAGGAGGGGCAGGGGAAGGCAGAAAGAAGGGGGGAACTAGAAGAGGAGATGGGGGTGTGAGGGGGAGATGCATCAGTGAGCAGTAGCCGCACTTCTCTCCCCCCCAGGTGAGGCGGGTGGGGATGCTGCCTCCTCAACTGGCAGAATCACAGTCAGACTGGCATGCTGTGCATCTAACACCATATACACAAACACATGAGAATACAAATTGTATATCATTTAAAAGCTACTAGAATGAGATGCTGTACTATTCAACAGATACAACTAAAACAAATATGCGAGTCATATTCAACAGTATGTGCTGCAAATGGAATCAAATGGTTATTTCTCTGGAAGTTTTGTGGATGCTTTTACTGCCACCTACTGGTGGAAATGAGACAATGCACAAAGGGTGCTGATGCTGATCACATTCCTCACACATTCATCTCAACTTTAATCTTTAATTAGTTGCAAAAATAATAATATAATATCGGTCCAATGTTATTTTCATTGTTGACACAAAGGAAGAGAGTTCTAATTATGACATCGTTAGATATTAGTACGACATATTGGACACACAAGCAACTCTTAACACACAAGTGGCAACGTTTATTTAAATAATTTCAAGTTAAGATGAACATATTTTAATATGTATATATGTGCAGTATTACAAACTAGGTGTTTTACAGATTTTCTTATTATAAAAACACACAACAAATGGAACAATGCAAACAATTCTGAGAAGCTTTTCCTTACTTTGCCTTAAATAAAGTAACGGAGGTACTGCCAAATGTTGGATTACGTTAATTATAACCTTTTCGTATCCATACAAAGCTAATTATTTCAATATCTGAATTTTCTCAGTAATTTAGGTTATTAAAGTTTATTTGAATAAGTGTTTTATTTGTGAGAGGTAGAAAGGCTTATTTATTTGTTGTTATGATCCGTTTGACCAGGGAAGTACGCTACAGTAACATTGTTAATTGTATGTATTATTTATGTGAAGAAAAAGGGGATGCTGCTATCTTCTGATAAATGCAAGTGCTTATTAAGTCAATTTATTTGACTTTAATGTATTACATTTTTACGTCACAGTCTAGCTTTTTGATTACCTGTGGTGTTTGAATTCCTTACATACCTTTTCATATTTAAAGGTGGGGTAGGTAAGTTTGAGAAACCGGCTCAAGATACACTTTTTGTTATATTCCATGGAATGCTCTTAACATCCCGATAGCAATAAATATCTTAAGTGCTTTGACAAAAAATCCATAAAAAAACGTCATCTGTGTAAGCCGTAGTACTGTAAAAAGCACGACGAATCATCTGAGCCGGCCCGGCTAAAATAACTGGACGGCCTACCTGCCTGTCAGCCTTCCATCTGTGCACAAACTTATCTCGTGCCCTCATTGGTCATGTGCGCATTCGTGTGTGTTGGAGGAGCGGCTCTGTAAGGAAGTGGCAGATTTTTTACGGTTGTGTATTTTCAAATTCTAGCGCACTCGAGCTGGTTTCTCCAAAATGACCTACCCCACCTTTAAGTCAGCATCTACTAACGCAATCAACTACTTCTGGTTAACAATGGAGCGGGCAATGAGCTCTTTCATGATCTCATTGGTGCCTCCGTAGATGGGCTGAATACGAGCGTCGACAAACGCCCTGGAAAGACAGAGAGACTAGTTCAGCACCTTGTGGCATACCTACAATACAAACAATGTGACATTATCCCCAGAAGGTCATGTGACACTTACTTGGCGATGGGGTATTCCCACATGTAGCCCCAGCCTCCGTGGAGCTGCAGGCACTGAGTGGCCACCTTGTTCTGCAGGTCAGACGCCCTGGAGAAGACAAAAGTGATAGTAGCAACTAGGGCTGCACGATTTGGGGAAATAATGTAATTGCGATTTTTCTGACAGATATTGCGATTTGCGAAGTTTATTGTAAAATGCGGCCGTATCTCCGGCTAGGAAGGTCGTATCAACGTGCTCCCGTCTCTAGCACCCCCGCAGCCCGAGCTACGAGTGAAAGAACTAAACTTACATGAAACTATCTGAGTCAGGTTAGTAATGCTCCATCACATGTTTTACATCCATTACAGGGTGAATCTTAAACTGAAGCTTGACTTTACCATCTAGGAAAGCTCCATTGGAAGCCATTTGGAAAAGTATTTCAAAAATACTTGGCAGGTGATTGGATCAATCTGTCTATCACCTACTATCATGGGCCACTTCTGATTGGTTAACAGGCCTAGTAGCAACATGATCCAGTGTGTGCCTGAAAAGTGAGGTAATGCAGACATTCTCACCAGTATTTGGCCATGGAGGCTGTGGCGGCGTCGAGGCGTTTCTCAGAGTGCAGCAAAAGGCAGTTATCTACGAAGGCTCGGCCCACACAGATCTCAGTTTTCAGCTCTGCAAGCTTGTGTTGCACAGTCTGTGGAGTCCAATCACATCCAATGATATCATAATCAGAAGATCTCATTTATTCAGATACATTTGACAGTTGCTCCAAGTTTAGAATGAAATACAAATAGTATATTTTGATATGCAAAAATGAAAAGTTAAAGTAAAAAATGCAATAAAAGAAAAAATTCAATACAATACAAATGGTCAAAATGTCCACTCAGAGATAAAATACAATAGAGAAAAACTATATTTTATAATTCAAAATGTACTACAAAATATAGCATTAATATAAGAATATATACAGGTGGATTAGTATTCATAACATTAACTCTACTGAAGAAAATAAATCTGCTTCTAAGGAAAAATGGCAGGTAAAAAAGCAAATATTTTAGTTTGAAGTATTATGAAGGGAGCTTAAACAGAAGCGTAATAAGACTATGACAAAAATATCAACTTCTGAAATCTTTGGACATCAAGCCACAACTAAAACAATTAATCCCACACAGATTATAATATAACAAAACGTTGTTATACAGACCTGTAGGTGAGCGATAGTCTTTCCGAAAGCCTTCCTCTGCATGACATAGTTCCTGGTTTCCTCAAACATGAACTCACAGCTCGCGATGGCCATGCCAGCGATGGTCAAACGCTCCTTTCCCGGAAAAATTATTAAATTATTCACCATGAAACTAACCGGAAACATTTAATGGTTTACTCGAGCGACTGTCAAAGATTAGTAAAGCACAAGGCAAAGAGAAAGATTTGAAATGCCATTATATTGAACAAATTAATTATTATTATTGGATTTGTCATTCCAAATGTTATTTTATTGTATTATTGTTTGTATTTTGGGGATGATCATGCTTTAGTTTGTGCACCCATGACTACTATATTTGGATTTCTTTGATTTTGAGAAAATTATAAAAACTTGAAGATCCTCAGGCAATGTTTTGAGTTATAGGATTATTGTTAGAATGTAAGCGGATTCATGGAGTAGTTCACCTGGGGCAGTTCATTCATCAGGTAGTAGAAACCCTTGTTGACCTCCCCTATGAGGGCGTCCGCGGGGAGCCGTACATCCTCAAAAAACAGTTCGGCTGTGTCCTGTAAAAAAGTAAGGACAAAATAGTTAGAAGGCAGAATCAGTGTCGCTTTGCCCCTGATGCTAGATCTTCCCCAACCCTTGAGCTCCAGCACCTGGGCCTTCAGACCAATCTTCTCCAGCTTGCGTCCCTTCTGGAAGCCCTTGGTGCCGTTCTCCACCAAGAACAGACTGATGCCGTGCGCCGCCACCTTCGCCTCGCGGTTCGTCACGGCAACCACCACCACCAGGTCGCACATCCAACCGTTACTGATGAACACCTGGAAAATACCTCAAGGTGAAGTTGAGATGCACGGACAGTTTATGCTTTAATGACTCTTTCCTAGTCCTGTGGCGGTATCAGACTAAGTGAAGTTAATCCTGATACATCGGAGGGCTCTCTCGACAAAAAGCCAGTGGGATTTCTCCGTTGGATTTTGGAATATTGAAGAAAATAAGTCAAAAACACACATTTATGATACTTACACGTGTGGTCCAGCAGGATAATCTCCACATATTAACACCACTATAATAATTTAGAAGCGTAAATGCAATCTCCAGAAGTAAATAGCTAGCATTGGGGATATAAACGGAATACATCCCGGTTGCATGGCACTACGTCAACACGCTAATGAAGCTAATGATGGCTAATGTTTGGTGTAGCTAATGTTTCCTTGTCTCATTTAAACTGCTGTTTTTTGGACACGTAAAAGCTTTGGACGTTTACCAGTGGGATGTTTACTGACATATTTTATGTTATCAAACTGTGTTAAACACTGACCCTTTTTCAGGTATCTAACCCAAAACCAATTCCAAAAACCGTTGATTTACTCATAGCTTATATGTTGTATCTTTTAATATGTTGTTACCAGAGATGGGGTCGTTACTAAAAAAAAGTAATATATTACATATTACATATTACTTTAAAAAAAAGTAATATATTATACTACTTCGTTACTCTCTACATAAAGTAACTCGTTACTTTACTCGTTACTTTACTCGTTACTTTACTCGTTACTTTACTCGCAGGGCCGCCCCGCCCCTCCCTACAGGCAGATCACGCAGACTGCGGCGCACCTACAGTGTGCGCGCCACAGTTTTGCCTCTGCGAGACTCCACTTGCCCCCCCAATTACTATTGCATTAAGGAAGACATAACACAAGTCTTTCTTTTTATATGCTCTAAAATAGGCTACCAGCCACACAACAAGCTAACAGTCTGTGAAACGTCAAGACACTAATTAATGAAACCAGTTCAAGACGCATTATTCTTATCATTCTTTATGAGCGCAGTAACGGTAAGGTATCTAATTACTTATGTATTTAGAATTCCATAACTTAGTAACAGAGATGGTCAAACTAAAGTGGTAGAGACAGAATTCCTACAATGAAGCGGGACATTGAACTGTTCACCCGTGAGTGGGCGATCAACAAAAGAGAGCGAGCGGCCCCGTTGAGGGAGTTTACAGATGAAAAGACTCAGCCATGTTTATGCAGCACTGCACGTGGAGATGTGGTCTCGCAAGTCGCGCAGATTACATAGGCCTACATGTATATAAACCTGCGGCGGAAACCTCTCTAGTCTGTCAGTGAGTGTGATTATTTTATAAAAGTAACGAAGTAACGCGTATCGGGGCAATGTTAGTAACTGTAGTGTAATTACTGAATTATAAAAGTAACGCGTTACACTACTCCGTTACCGACAAAAAGTAATTTTATTACAGTAACGTGTTACTTTGTAGCCAACTCTGGTTGTTACCCCTAACGACATGTGCAAGATTATGCCTTGCCAAATGAAATCAACTAACCAGTCTTGAGGAACCTCCAATGACATATGAATCAATATTTGTTGCTGCATTGCCTATAACTTCTTCTGAAATGTTTTCAGGAACATATTTTGGTGCACTGTGTTATATTCTCATCATATGTGGCATAACATGGTTTTAAAAATCACAATCATTTCACAATTCGGTTACCTTGTTGCCATTGAGGATCCAGTCACTGCCATCCCTCTTAGCGTATGTCTTCACACCTTGAAGATCACTGAAAATAAAAAGATGGCGGGTCATCAAAGCTCCTCACAAACCTCATGTGGTTGTTTAGAAAAAAAAGAAATGCCGAAGACCTTACCTGCCCGCTCCTGGCTCCGTCATGGCGATAGCGCTGATGCATCTCCCAGCAGTCATCTCGGGGATGAAGCGTTCAATTTGTTCCTTGCTCCCATAGTTCGATACGTAGGGCATGATAATGTCAGAGTGCAGTACGAAACCCGGGCCTGAGCAGTTGGAGTACATCCTGGAGGACAAACGAATAAAGACATTTAAAAAAAAGTTTGATTTCATTATTCAATCATTTCATTTTTAAATCAACGTACTGCTCCTCCCACACGACAGCCGCAGAAAACAGGTCTGCTCCGATGCCTCCGTGCTCCTCTGGGATCATAACTCCCAGCAGGCCTTGCTCACCAGCTTTCTCCCACACCTCCCTGCTCACCTGACCGGCCTTCTCCCACCTGGCACAAGGGGACAACATTTAGTTAAGTGGAAATACTTTACATACAGTACCTGGGTCTGTGCCACGCTTCCCCCTACTCTGAGTGGTATGGAATCACTTCCTCTTGATAGAAGCGCCGGACACTTTGTCTGAAGATGTCATGGTCCTCGTTGAAGATCCGCCGGGTTCCGATGTCCATCAGGGACTTGGCGCTGGACGTCTCTGGACGGGTGTGCTGCTGCCTAGGTGGAATTTCAGTAAATGCAACCAATCATCAATCATTTTAAACACATGAGAAATAAAAGGTACTTTATTTGTTGTATAAGGGTGGGGGGGAACAGCATTCACAAACTTTAAGATTAACAGGCTATTCTTTTTTTCTTGAATTAAGACTGAAACGCTTAATCATTATCAAAACTATTTCAGACCCCCATTTTTGTTGATCCACTTATTGATTAATCGACTAATCATTTCAGATCCTGTCATTTGTTGAATTAAAACTAGAATAATTACTTTAAAAATACTATTACACTACTCAATACAATTATAACAGAAGTTATATATATTAAGTTATATAAAGCAATCATGATATTTTAGCAAGTTTACATTCAATGTTCCTGAACAAAAAATATCTAAATGACCTTACCTTACCTTAAGTTGTCACGAGTACAACGTATTAAAAAGAGACTTGGTCAAAGGTCATGACCCACTTTGAGTCGATTACGTTAGATTACAATCAATTCATATAAAGTAAATATTAGTGTATTCAGGGTTCCTGCAGGTTTCGCCAACTCAAATTTCTCGTCTCGACTACTTTCGAGGCGAGCCGCAACGCGTCTCAAACAAGCCTAATATGTTTCTCAACGTAAGCAACTATCTAAACATATTTTCACTTCAGAAGTTATAAATGATCGTTATAAAGATATATTGTACCTTGCAACAGCCACGGGGATCGCCTGTTTCGGTGCGGAGACATTCCTCAACCCCCAAAGAAACGTGTTGTTAACTTTTTTAGCAAACATCTTCTACACAGGTTCACAGTGATGACAACAACCCAAAGATCTTCTGCGTAAGGGAGAGGGCTCACTCTATAGACGCTACTGGCTCCTCCTCTGGCATGGTTAATCATTGATTGTACACATTAGGTGTAGTATTTAACATTTACGTATGAAAAAAAAGTATTTACTGTTTAAGGTAAATGTTCTATTTTATTTGTGTGTGATTTAGGGGAAATTATATGCGTCTTTGGAGAAAGTTTTCATACATAGGTTGCGGTCGAATAGTCCAAAAATCAACTCCTATCGTATATCCCTTGACCTCTGTGTGAACGTCACGGGGTTAAGGGATAGTGGATAGGAGAATTCAAAAGGATTTAGGAGAAGAGACTGCGGTACTTTAGAGAATCAACTGCACTTTCACTATCTGGCGTGTTTATGATGCGCCAGCAGACGTCATAAATGTGCGTCTGCTGCTGTGGGGAAACTATGGAAACTACAGTTTTCTATACAGCGGACTACAACATGGATGTATAATAAGAACGAGAGACTACTGTAAACTCATCTAGAGACTCTGCACCGTGCTCTGACGCTGTTGCTTTGCTTTATGAACGTGGACAACAGAGAAACATATTCTTCATGACCAAAGTTGGAATTGAAATAAAAAAGGAAAGTGAAACGTATGCTCGTCACCCTCTCCCTCCGGTCCACTTTAATACAAATGATCCCAAGGCAATACGTATTATTGTATGAAAAGATCTTACAATAAATACAAATGTATTTATTATAAACGTTAGTCTTTAACATCTATCACTGTGTACATCACCATTATTAAAACATCTTTTAAAAGTTGAACAAACCCCACACAGCTCAGTAAAGACTGTGAGATGTTGACTTTATTTGATCATTTCAGTAAAAACTAACGTTCATATTTGGTCCGTGTACTTTTTGTCAGTTTGATTTTTCGTTTTAAACAAAAGCCAAAAAACGGAAATACCAGCCTTTTTCCGTTTTTCCGTTTTTTATTTAAAACGGGAAACCACAGCCGTTTTTCCGTTGTTGTTGTCTGAATAAAAAGACCGATAACGAGAAAACCTAATTAAAAAAAGGTAAGTGTACGTTTTGTTAGTTTGATTTTTCGTTTGAACCAAAAAATGAGAAAAATGAAAATACCAGCCTTTTTTCGTTTTAAATCAAAAACGAAAAAACGTGAAACCAAAGCCGTTTTCCTGTTTATGTTGTCTGAATCAAAAACGGATAACAAGATAAAAACGGTCTGATTTTGGTTTTTGATAACAACTTCATTCAATGTTCCGTTTTGTATTGAAGAATGAAGAAAAGCAGTCCGCTTGACCGGAAGTTAAAGAACATATTTCAAAATAAAAGACAGGAGGATATAATGGCAATGCTGTAAAAGACCCATAAGTCTGACGACCCTTGGCCCCCCTGCTTCCGGCACCCATGCTTCCGAGGATACGTTTATTTCTGCATTCACATGCAGATATGCGTTTATAGAGATTAATTCAAGTATGCAAGCTCTGTGCATAATTTATTCCTTGACTTCCGGTTTGTACTGTGTTGGCAAATCCAGTGTCCAGCTTGTCGCTGTGTGACAACCATTGAACAACGTCATGTTTGTTGCATACCTGCAAGATTTACCTGTGACAAATGTCAGCGATGTGAACAGAACTGTCGCCCTACTTTCACCTGCACCCAGCAGCAAGCGGGAGAACGATATCTCATACAGTTCACACAGTAATGGAACAGTTGTTAAGCATTATTTTTGTCCAACTAGTCTCTACATTATGAATTTGATGTTTGTCTAAACTGCTAAGAAGCTGACAGCTGAATTAGAACAGAAAGACATGCAGGCCATAATCACTAGACGCTCAAAAGAGGAATGTGTGTGTAAGGCTTACATGAACTGAATTGAAACACTGTCCATTAGTTGATTAATAAACAAGACATTCAAGTCAAAGTTTTAGGCATTTTCATTTGTAGCACGCTGAAAATATGGACTATGAATGAACACATGCAATGTGGAAACACACAAATAGGTTTATTCTCAATACTCATAACAGTATCAGACACAATGACTTTACTGAGAGTGAAGATGACATGAACATAGTTACTGTATGGTACTGAAGACAACATACAGTATATTGCATTTACCTCTTCCTCTAACTCTCTCTCCAATATTGGCCTCCATTGTTGTGCACAACAAAGTGTTCAAGCTCAGGTTTCTAAGTGATATCATTTTAACATGTGCATTCTGGGTGCAGGGTTAGTAGGGCTAACCCATATCTGTTCAATAGATGAAAGGCAACTTGAGTTTAATAATTGTGCCAAAAGTACCAGTTTGTGTCTTGGTAATTTTGCACAAAGCTGTAATAGGCCACAAATAATCACATTTTTCTAAAAACACAGCAGCAAAACCTATTTTATCCACCCAAAAATGAAGGCCCACCTGAAAAAAAATCGCTATTTTTAGCATTAAATAATGTACACTTAAACTGATATAGCTTTTTTGGTGGAGAAAATAAATGTTGCTTTTGCCCACGTCCTCAGCAGTACATGACTCTGCTGTGCCGGGGCTCCTGTATGTTTCTCCACACGACTACTGTAGGTAGTACACTGATTGTGGATATATACCACACACTACCCCACTTCAAAAGACCAGAACTATCCCGTGTGTAGTTTTAGTATTTGAATTACAATGACATTATCCTCAGACTTGCCATAGTTCTTGGTTTGTACCACTGCTGCTCTGCTCTGTACAGCTGAGTACTGGGGACCCACTGGGAGTCATGTGACTGGAGCAGGAGAGTAACACACGTCACACCTGCAGCCATGATGCTCCAGCTCAATGGGGGTCGAGTCTTTCAGCCCCACCTGTAAGAAGAGAAACAAAATAAATACGTATTCAGTTTGCTTTGTATTATTTATTTTAGGGTAACATTTTGGTTTAATAACATTGTGCTATTTTAAGGAGTAAATAAGTCATATATTTTTTCCTAAATGTTTTCTATACTTACAACTTCTTATACATACTGATATGAATTGATTTACTTGTATACTATGAACGAAGAAAAATGACTCTTTAACAACAGAACAGGAACAAAACACAACTGTGACCTCTGTGCAGCACACACAGACCAGTCAGTCCATTTCTGGGGAGTAGCTAGTACCCTTGTGCTAGTTATATTAAAGTTGATGTTTTACTATTGGCTGTGTCTAACCTGTCTGAAATGAGCCAAATCCCCAGGATCATGTTGAGCCAGACGGTAACTAAGACAGTAACACTTCATCCTGACCTCACTGTGGGGCCTGTCCTCATGGACCTGTAGCATAACACCCTGACACTAAAATACAAAGTATGTTCATTAAGAATGCACATATTGTCCCTCCTCTGTCTTTCAATGTAGTCAAACTTGTTGAAGAAAAACAATAAGTTTAACGTTACAGAAATAAAAGCTTAATTACTCACCCTCCTAATTGTAGACGTAACTTCACAAGTACAACTTGAAACATGTCTCCCGCTTGCTGCTGGGTGCAGGTGAGAGTAGGGCGATATTTCTGTTTACATCGCTGACATTTGTCACAGGTAAATCTTGTAGGTATATCACAACAAACATGACGTTGTCACACAGCGACAAGCTGGACACTGGATTAACCAAATAACTACACACTCTTATTTACATTTGACACGTTATTCAAAACCAACAGCCTGTGTGTTGTTTGCAAAACACTGCCACTGAAATACCACACTCAATTATCAAGCCCCTGCACCCAGAATGCACATGTTCAAAGCCATGTAACCAATTAGATCACTTAGAAACCTGAGCTTGAACACTTTGTTGTGCACAACAATGGAGGCCACTTTTGGAGAGAGAGTTAGAGGAAGAGGTAAATGCAATATACTGTATGTTGTCTTCAGTACCATACAGTAACTATGTTCATGTCATCTTCACTCTCAGTAAAGTCATTGTGTCTGATACTGTTATGAGTATTGAGAATAAACCTATTTGTGTGTTTCCACATTGCATGTGTTCATTCATAGTCCATATTTACAGCGTGCTACAAATGAAAATGCCTAAAACTTTGACTTGAATGTCTTGTTTATTAATCAACTAATGGACAGTGTTTCAATTCAGTTCATGTAAGCCTTACACACATTCCTCTTTGAGCGTCTAGTGATTATGGCCTGCATGTCTTTCTGTTCTAATTCAGCTGTCAGCTTCTTAGCAGTTTAAACAAACATCAAATTCATAATGTAGAGACTAGTTGGACAAAATAATGCTTAACAACTGTTCCATTACTGTGTGAACTGTATGATATATCGTTCTCCCGCTTGCTGCTGGGTGCAGGTGAAAGTAGGGCGACAGTTCTGTTCACATCGCTGACATTTGTCACAGGTAAATCTTGCAGGTATGCAACAAACATGACGTTGTTCAATGGTTGTCACACAGCGACAAGCTGGACACTGGATTTGCCAACACAGTACACAACCCGGAAAGTCAAGGAATACAATTATGCACAGAGCTTGCATACTTGAATTAATCTCTATAAAGGCATATCTGCATGTGAATGCAGAAATAAACGTATCCCCGTCAGCATGGGTGCCGGAAGCAGGGGGGCCAAGGGTCGTCAGACTTCTGGGTCTTTTACAGCATTGCCATTATATCCTCCTGTCTTTTATTTTGAAATATGTTCTTTAACTTCCGGTCCACCGGACTGCTTTTCTTCAATTCTTCAAAACGGAAAATTGAATGAAGTTGTTATCAAAAACCAAAGTCAGACCGTGTTTTTTTATTAGGTCTTCTTGTTATCCGTTTTTTGACATAAACAACATAAACAGGAAAACGGCTTTGGTTTCACGTTTTTTCGTTTTTGATTTAAAACGAAAAAAGGCTGGTATTTTCGTTTTTTTGGTTCAAACGAAAAATCAAACTAACAAAACGTAGACTTTTTTTATTAGGTTTTCTCGTTATCCGTCTTTTGATTCAGACAACACAAACGGGAAAACGGCTTTGATTTTCCGTTTTAAATAAAAAACGAAAAAAGGCTGGTATTTCCGTTTTTTGTCTTTTGGTTTAAACGAAAAATCAAACTGACACGGACCACCCTCCATCACCGCATGTCTTCTTCTACTAAAGCTTTATGAGCTATTCTTACGTAACTCCGACACCTATCGGCAGTATTATGTACTTTTTTTAAATGTAAAAATCCACACCCGAAGTATTAAAGCCTTTGGTTGCATATTCATGCTTTTCCAGCAACATACACATGAAACAATGTTGTATTGATGTTTGTTATTTTAACCGATTATGGATTGATTTGTATCTTTATCTTAGTATAAACGTTTTTTTGTGTTTCTGTGACAGTAAGTCTCAGTATTGTATGCGGTCAAATTGACTAACATTTAATTAAGGACGTTAATATGTGGGAGGGTTTGAGCACAAGTCATATGTCGTTTTAAAAATAAATAAAATGTTTTTTACAAAAATAAGCTAAGGTCATGGAGTTTCAGGTTAAAACTAAAATCTTTGTATTTGTTTACTTTAAGTATAAATCTTTGAACTCATCAACTTGACCTTACACCACACAAGGGTTAAACTATAACCATGGCTGTTTTACAGTAACACAACTTGTCTGCCCCAGTCTTGTGTATGACATATTGTTATCCCCACATTCATTAAAACATAAACAAACACGGGTGACCGAGTCGGGACACAAGTGCATTCATGAGCAATGGTATACCAAAACCAACATGTTCCTGTCTGATTCCTCGTCCTTGTTTCAATGGAATGCAAAACAAATCAAGCAATAAGTGGAAGTGTTGGTCTGCAAAGTTATTCATTGAGCAAATGTGCATAAATTATGTTCTGACACACTCAGAAAATGCTGTTTAAAATGTCCTTTTATCTTTTGTTACACACACCCTGCCTCTGATGGAGAGTTAAAAAGGTAATGCGGTTTCAATAACCCTGCGAGACTAAAGTTTTAAATGCTTCATCATGTGCATGTCATCTGTCAATGTCAAATGCAAATACTGCATGCTATACTGAGATATTCATGCATACTGTATATAACCACCCACCTCATATGTCTATTAACATTGTGTACTGTATGTATTTGACTGACTCTGCAAACTGTCTCCACAGAGAACATAGCTTTTTTAACAAATTAAATGCATATAAGCTTTCTGGATCGTGTTTACTATCAGTCTTCATTCTGAGGTATCCATTAAAGTAAGACTAAGTCTCAAAGTCCAGTATAAGTGTTTGCTAAGTCATTGAAATCACGAGTCTTATGCTTTTCTGACAGACTGAGTAACCGTCAGTGTTATTTAGAGACAATAAAAGAGTTCTGTTTAGGGCATTTTGGGAAGTAGGGGTGAGCTTTGATGCTTGGGCTCGAACTTGGAAAACATTTTCAAGTTTCTAATAGTTAAAAACAAGCTAATTTCTTCTATTTTGTTTATACATTTGTAAAAGGTTATATGGTGAGACTTTGTTTACTATTTTTAAACACCTAATCAATACATTACACGACAATGAACTACAATTTGACTGAATCTTCTCATTTGCGGTGATGGTGGGACACATATCTACGGCTTTATGTGGGCAATAAAAGATCAAGACTCAACCCAAATGGGATGTACGTTGGAAAAGTTTATTTTGAAATGAACAGACAATAAATAAAACTTTCCGGGGAAGTGGGTGACTTGTTGGCGGTCTATCCACGGCCGCTCCCCAGCACCTTTGGCATTGCTGGGCCAGTGATGACGTGACTGGATGTGGTGGCGGTGGGAAGGGAGGGATCTACCCTCACTTGATGAGCGGTCATCCCTTCTCCCCCGTTCCTCACCCCATGCGGCGGGTGGAGCGAAGGCCAAGTGATGTTGGGTTCTACAACGGAAGTGGTTGATGGCGGAGATGTCCGGAGAAAATAGGGTTGGAGACGAGATGGCAAGAAATACAAAATAAACAACAAGATGGGTTTGCTTCAACATCCCTTGTACATAGTCCTTGTCTTTCCTTGGTTGGTCTTTGGTATAGTGTAGATGTCCTGAACACCGTTGGGCTGTCTGTAGGCGAGCTACAGTTTCAGCACTCCTACTGCTGGCCGCTTATACAGACATGATGTGCTTGACGAAAGCTGGAGAAAAACAAAACCATAGGGTTAAATCTGTCCCATGATGACAGCTGTTCAAATGACTTGAAGGCATGCTGGGAAATCAAGGCTTACCCTCGTAGTGCACACTGCCGTTCTCGTCTTCCTGGCCGGTCATGAGGGAATCAATCTCGACCTCGGACATCTTCTCTCCTGTAGATGGACCAATGTCAGCTCTTCCATTTCACACACATGTTCTGAGCTAAGCAGATTGTATTTCTGCACTTCTATATTTAGGTTGCTCACCCAGGGTGGACAGCACAATACGCAGCTCAGCGCCCATGACTGTGCCGTTGCCCTCCTTGTCGAAGACGCGCAGGACCCTCAACGTAGTCGTCATAGTACCCTTGGGCATCGCGTCAACCTGCTTGAGCATGGGAAGGAAAGCCTCGAAGTTCACCCTCTTGTTGGCCATGTCTGTGGAGAAATGTCACGCACCATAAACTCCCATTGAAAGGCGTGACAAACACATAGTTTCTCTAACAATGAAGACTGGATAGAGTTATGGGGGCTCACCATCAGCGGATGGGTTGCCAAGGATAGCAACAACGGCCTTGTTGGTGGGGTTCATGCCCAGAGCGCGCATGATGTCAGCGACCTGGTTGTAGCCAACCTGGCTGTCACCGACTCTGTCGAAGAGGCCGAAAGACTCCTTGAACTCTGGTAAGGAAAGGGGAGAGAGGACTTTGAGTTACTATAAGTACAGAGAGAAGTTGGTGAAAAGAACTTAAAATGGTCCTCAGTGATAGCCCTTGCAAAAATCAACTGGCTGTCAGGTTTGTTTTAGGTAACTAACATATGAAACTAATAAAAACGATCCAACTAATACAAATGAACCTTCATTAATTTAACTTTAGATATTTATCCACTTCAGCAAAACATACTGTAAAATATACTTAATACTTCAAACAAACAACAATAAAAAGCAACATGACCTTGGTGTCTACCCTCTCCTTATGGTCTTATGGTTTAATGAGGAATACAAATAATACTCAGTCTGTCTGGTACCACATTAATCCTAGTAACATTGTCAACTTGATCCCTTTGCTTTTGGGTTTTATATTCATAATTTCACAGGGTTCTTCGTCAGGTATGGCAGCCATGTGTTGTCACATTTTGTTGGAGGATCAACGACATTAGAAGTGGTATTCTCCTGCCATTGTTCCAAGATAATTGGAAGTGTCAGCTGTGCCCAAGCAGGAGGTGTGGAAGGTACCAAGTGAAGCTCGGACAAAGGTTAGCTGTTTGGCTGAATCCTACCAGGAAGCCAACTCAAAGTGACCTCATTGGCAGATTAACGGTCTGTATAGCAGCAGCCTGAGGAACAGCTGTACCTGCCAACCCCCCCCCACCACACCCCTCTCCCTTCCCTTGCATTTAGGGAGCAAGCCGATACCCCCTGACAGAGTAGTGCAGTCCTTATAGGGGCATGGTCCAAAGGCCTCCTCAAATTAAACACAAGAATGCTGACTGTGCTGTAATTAACAACTCGTCTTACAGTGCAGGTATCCCAACAGTCTGAATGTACCAGAATGGGTGCAACTTTTGCCAAATTGAAAGTCTATATGAACCAATTAACTTGACGGGACTGCCCCATTGCAGCTGTGCCACGTATACAGGGGTAAGGGATTTCTGAATCTTTAAACTAATTCACTTCTAGATCATATATCACGTAAAAAAATGGTTTCCACCAGACGTAGGGTCATTTTAATGAAGGGCACATCTCTTAGTATTGGCATGGGAAATCTCTAGTTCCGGCTACATCAAAAGGCTTTGGGACGGTCATAGTTTGGATGCCTCATGTAACGGGATGCCGCAGGGCCGCGTCTTGGGCCTTGACCCAGGGATTAACGCCTCTGCTGTGCACAAGACACGGTTAGGTCGGCTGAGAATAAACATATCTCAAATTCTTCCCGACAACTGGACAAGTCTGGCATGCAACGGCGGTCTTTCTTTATCCACCTTTTAGGAGTTCATTTAGACTTGAGGGTTATCTAGCCTGCAGCTACTTCACCTTTGTTCAATGTAGAGAATACTTTTTTGGACTCCATTTGGGGGTTTCATGATGGTGAGAGGGTGGGATTCTAATGACCGTTTTTCACATGGGAAGTTATTTTTTCGTTGTTTCTTGACTTACCCTCAATCTCTGCCGGAGCGAATTCTGCGGCGGGGGCGGCTGCCTCTTCGGCCTGTCACATGGAAATACACAAAAAAGGAACGAACACATACACACGGAGAAATGAATGAAAACAAATGATGGATGAGTTACACAGACGCGTTTATGGAAGATTGAGTAACAAAAATACATGCCAAAAACTGAAGTAAATGCAAGTGATGGAGGGGGAAATTACAAGTTCCCCTCTTTTACATTCAAAGCATAATACAAATGTTCAATATATTCCAAAGTATTCTTGAACTTTTATTGTAATTTATTAAGACAAGCTTTTCAGAGAAGTATCAAAAATGCCAGTCTTGATTTCAGTGATGCAATTTAAGTCCAAATTCTGTGGCTTTTTTTTGTGGAGAGATGGTATCCGCATGCCACGAAGAATTATCCCTTGTTGACAAAAAAAAAATAGGTAACTCCATCGGAAACCGCCCCCACCCAAAACGTCCAAAACACAATTATGTACACACCATTTTGCAGAGTTGGTTCTGGATGAGCGGAAAGAAAAAGGAGAAGCAAAGCTGAAGTCCCAAGACAGAGTGGTCGTGGGCCCTGTTCAAAGCCCCCTCTTATTTATCCCGGGACCATGACATCACATATGCTAATGAGGGGGGGGCGGATCAGATGACCAGTTGGAACACCTTTAACTTTCTTAGGACAGACGGAAAGGAGAGCTGAGCACCAGGCGCAGCGGGGGTAAGCCTTTAGAAGGGGACGGGGATATTTTTAGATATAAATAACCGTGGCAAGACTTGGAGGTCGGAATTGGAAACTTTTTTGGATCCTGTTCCTATGAAGAAGAAAAAAATGCATTCATTGATTAAAGTGTTTTCTCTCCGGGGGTTCAGACAGCTGAAGCAAGTCGGTGAAAATGCAGAAATCTCCTATGCCTAGTGGCCCACGTTGGAGCGGCTGCGAGCTCAGAGGGATCGTTTACAAACTTTATTTTTAAACTGCGAGACTACTCCACTTATGGTGAAATAACAGCACGGCAAAACACGTTGGAAAAGTGGGAATGAGTCAAATAGGACAGTCAGTTCGCTTAGAAACTGGGTTTCAAATGCAGCTTCAACAATCGGTCGGTACATGAATCACCAAGCATTTTGATTTCAATACATTTTCACCATTTTACATAAGAATATATTTCGCTTTTTGAACCATATTAAATTGTAAATCTTCACGTCTGGACTGACAGAACAAGTTATTTAAATACAAAGTGGGATTGATATTTAAAAAAAGTAATAATGACTGTCAAAATTATTCAATTATAAAAATGGTCAGTTGCATTACACTATAGCATGTGATTTAAGGAGATGATTAAATATATATGTACAAATGATAATGGCTTACCCAGTAGACTGTATTGCATAATCTTTGCAGGTCGAACGACCAAGTACAGTGTGCCTTTTTTCCTCCATCAGAGCTCTCCATGGTGCTGATGGCACTATCAAAAGGAAGCTATTATTAATGAAGTTCATGTATACAAATTAACATCTGCTACAAAACAACTTCACAGGAGTACAATTCTGTCTTGGAAACATGCACAATTAAGAAAATTGGAAACAAATGTTATACTTACTTTGATTGGACCGAATATAAATGATGTTCCTCGCATGATTTATGCTCAATACACTGAAGGAGTTCTCAGGTTTTTAATCTTGCAGAATTATTAATACGGTTTTACATAAAAAAACAAGGTCTCGCACCTCGGAATATAAAGTGTTTTGCTTCTGCATTTAAATCCATTTTGCACTTTTTTATCATAAAGATTATGCGTTTCATTTTCACACATGAAACACCAAGTTGTAGATTACTATACACAGATTTTCGACCATTCACTATAATAACAATTAGTGATTTTGTGCCTATAAAAAAGGGATTATTTAGTGTTTTTTGTTGGTCATAAAATATTTGGGTGCCAACTGAAAAACATCAAAAAGTGAACATGTGGTTATTTATTTATTTAGATCGTGAAATGCAGCGATAACAGAGCAAGTTAAGACAAGAACATGGACACACATTAACAGCCAAGAGGTTATACCACGTTCAAAACAAACGAAAAAGACTGGGGGTGTGATTAAAAGTTAGTTTTAAAGACACAGCTGAGGGGGGGGGTGCAGACACACAGAGGCAGCGTGCACGGGGGTTGGGTGATTCACTAATGCTGTGTATCCCGTTGTGTAAGAAGGAAAGAGGATTGGTGTGAGTGACCCAGAGTGAAAGACCACTCCCCTGGACAGATGAGATCTATTTTTACCCCCCGGAGGTGTCCGGTTCCTCCTACTCCGGCTCTGTGGAGTTGGGGGCAGAGAAAATGAACGCTCCTCGAGACCCTCCGGTATAGTAACCGCCCCGCGCAGCAGACCCCTCCTCTTTCCCCTGCGAGGCCCCAGCTGGCGTCAGGTCATAAAGAAGCACGGGCTTAAAAAAGAGCGGTGGCATTGTGTCGTCGCTTGGTTTTCAGGAGTGTTACGTGAGCCTTATTTGGAAAAGAGAGGCGACCCGTTGAGCCAAGTAACCCAGAGAGAGGGACAGAGGATTGGAGACCCCCGCCGCTGATATGGGGTTCTTATGAGAGCCTTAAAACCGAGCGATACAATGTGAGAGAGGTCAAATGTGAAGCTCTGTTTTATGTCAGGCTTTAAAAGACAACGTTTTTACATAATGAAGACAAGACCGACAACATAATGGGCAGTGTTTCTTTGAAATGTATTAAATGAACTAAAAAGCATTGTTTATTAACTTTGAAAGCATTATGAGGTAGTGTTTTCTGCTCGATTTCTTGTCAAATTTCATATAGCTTGGTGGGAAAAGGTGTAACATAGGCAAAGGAAGAAATCATAAAAATGTAGATCTGAAACACGGCTTGGATGCACACATTAATTTGCGTCAACATTGCAAGAAAGGGCATCCGTGCTGTATTTACAATGTGGAATAACCGGAAAGAAGGGGTCCCGGACTGTGAAAAGACCACCCCCCACTTGTCAGAACTCGGAAACATATCAACATACCGTTTGAACGCTCAGATAAATAAAAATGAAACACATATTTAGAGAGAACCTTGATGTTGTTTTTAACGTCACAACTTAAAGAAAAACGAGAATGAATGCATTGTTGGCCTTTATGGAGGTATCAGTTATTGATCATCAAAATCTCCATGTAACCGTTTTTAATTCCTCATTTAGTCGGATGTAGTTTGATTTTCTGGTTGTCTTCATACATATATATTCACTTTTAATCTCAGCTGCCTGAATATGGAAAATTAACCCGATAAACATAACATGTGAAAAGCTGGCTGAGGTGAATGTACTTTATATTCCAGATAGAGGTTAATCTCCACATAATCTCACATTGCAGGCTCGCTGCCGCCCCCTTCTGGCCGTTCCTTGCTGCTGCGTACACCACATTAAGATCAGGGAGCTTCAGGAAGTGACTACAGAGCGACAGCTGTAAAAAGACACATGGTTTATTGCTCAGACAGTGCAAAGGACAGGCAACAGTTTACACTTGGGGGTTGATCCCTTAACACATGGCACCGTATTATATTTAGTGCATTGTTACTAGCTTTGCTGTTGACACTGTAAAGAAAAGAAAACCAAAAAAGCATCCATTGTTTTTTTTTACCATATCAAGCTATGCAGAATAGAAACACATTTGTAAGTGTTAGCAAAAACACCTTTTTTTTTTAACCACAATTTTATTTTTTTAAATCCAGAAAATTAATTTCCCTTACTGTTTTTTTTTTACTTCACCCTCAAAATATGTCACAATCTGAGCAACATCCACAGTTTTGAAAGCAATTATACACAAATTAAGGAACGAAAAAAGCAAGCTCTTATGTTTGAAATGCGAGTATAGGACTTATCCTGTTTAATAACATGTAGAGTTCCCGGGAGAGAAGAGCAGGAAAAACATGGCACAATGTCGATCGTTGTGAATGTAGTGTTTCATGCATGAGTGTGACACAGAGCAAAAGTGTGTGGGTCTTCTCCTTCCCACAGTGTGGGTGGGGGGGCACTACCTGTGGGAACACGTCTACACCTCGAAGGAGGGGAACCTCGCTTTCATTGGCTGCAGGATGTCGGCCAAGAAGTAGATGGTGCCAGCCATGCCTGTGAACAGGAAGTGATGCGGTGAGTTTACAGAGACAAACATGATACAGGACAATAGACATATAGAAAACACTAGTTAAGGTTCATATTCATTTTGTAAGCTGTAATTCTTATGATTTTGGTTTTCCAACCCAGACGTTGCGCTAGGCAGGACGGGCAGGATCGCAACATTTCCGTCAAAATCCATTATTACCCGTAGCGCACAGCGTTAGGCAAATACTTTTGTTGATCTGTTCGGCAAAGTTAGGTTTGGAAACGATATCATTTTCCTGTTGGGAAATACATAACACGGCATAATACCGGAGAAATGTTGGCGCTGTTCTGAGTTTGTTCTAATCTGTCAAAATGATGGACGGCTTTCAGATTTTTCCGTCACTTAAAAAAAAATCCATCATAGACGGAAAATATTCGGTTAACGCGACCTCGGTTAACCGAATGTTCCAACTGCAATCTTTAAATTGTCTTTCCAAAATATACATAAATGTGTCATTTTATTCAGTCCTGTTGATCATTTATGTTGCACTAACATTTATAAAACCTGCTTTATCTTTAATGAATGTGATCAAATGAAACATAATGAGCAAATTGTCACTTATTACAGAGCAGTTTCCGTCGTTCAGTTAAGCTCGTTTGGTCGGAAATGACACTAAAAACACTCCGAAGCCAAGCTACGTTTAGGAGTTGCCATTCACACAGGTCCCTTGTCCTCTCATGCCGAGACACTGGAGTGAAAATAGGTGCTACGGTTAGCCAATGCTAACCCCGGGCTGATGGAGCGTTGACAATACACTTTGTTCTTGCTGTACAAATGTGATGCGTTTGCCTATTTGAAAAACGGTGTATATGTATGTGCATGCTGAAGTCTTTAAGCACTCTTAAAATGGCACAACTCCAAGACAATCTTTATGAATTGTAGTGGTCGAAGATGGTTACATCTTGCACCAAATCTCAATATCAAATAGTTGATATTGAGACATAACAGAGGATAGGGATGGTCTTTATTTACTTATTCTAAGTCCTCAATACTGAAACACAAGCCGCTACACATCTGTAGTGTGTGAGTTCATTGTGGGAGTGGAGGAGGTCATATTTGATTCAAATGTAATAAGTGGGACATGTCATTGAATATTACCTTCGAAAAGGGAGAAGGGAGTGTCAGGCGTCCGGCATCCATGTTTGCCATAGTTCATGCACCAGTCAGCAAACTGTGGCGAGACAAAGGCAGATAGTGTCACAATAACATTCCCATCCTATCACAACACTGGATTGCAGCTGACCCCTGGAGGATAGCAAACAATGTCAACACCTGCTGAAAATGGTGCTCCTCTCAGTGAAAGCCTAGCATCTGTCGGAGGTTTCGGATTATGACCACAATGTCGCTGCGGAGCGAGTATCAGAGCTTAGGCGAGACGTGTGAAGAGTCTATTTCCATCCTCTGCGAATGGATCCATATTCACGATAGTACACGTGGGACTCGTGCCACCTGGAGCGCATCCAGGGAGGAACACTCGCACCGACAGCCACCAAGCTTTTGTCTAAAAACATAAAAGGCCCCGCTTCTCACACGCACCTGGATCCAGGAATAATAATGATCTGTTTTACGGCTGGCGGGGGGCCAATTGCGCTCTGATTGCTTGCCCTTTGTGAGAAGTTTAATATGACTTTGACATCTTGGATCAAAGTCAGAGAAAGACGGATTATAAAATGCCTTTTTTCCTATTTATCGTGGCATTATAATAGTAGAAACACAGTGGGTCAAAAGCACGGTACATATGTTATTTTAAATTATTTATAAGCAGGTAAAGACACATTGAAATCCCTAAACAGTTTGATAGATTTAATAAATTATTTACAAGCAAGTAATTAAGCATAAAAATCCGTTAACACTTTGATAGATTATTTAAATTATATTTATTTTTATTAAGATGCTTTGGTTAATCGATCTTTAATTTAATCCCTTCAAACTATTTATTTAATTTGTAGAAAAATACAGTTATTTCCTTGCATAGAGAAAACAAATGGGCATACTTCCATATTTTGTTTATTAGCGTTAAAATGAATCTTAAATGATACCCAAACAGATGAGAAAACAACTAAGTATTTGGACACTAAGACTGATCCTACAGGAGCCCCCTCTAATGCCTGATCGTCTGAATGCCTGCTGCCCTGTGTGAGCGATGTTTAGTGTGTGCGCCTCACCATGCAGGCTCTATAGAGGTGCTTGGGGTCCTGTGTTAGCCGGTAGAGGGCGAGGAAGGTGTAGGCGTTCCCCGCCGCTCCGTGACACAGGCCGTAGCCCTTCTTCAGCAGGCCGCAGTGCCACACCACCTCCCCGCACTGCAGCGCGTCCTCCAGGTACTGCGGCACCCCGAAGGCCTGGGGGAGGAAGAAAGAAAAGAGATGTTAAAATGTAGGGAGTTGTTTGTCTCTATGTGAATGGGGACTTTGGTTTAGACTGTGTAGACAGTGTTTGGATTCAATGATGGCTGTGTTGTGGTTTCTCCATAAAACTGGTTAAATAAATAATTATACAAAAAAGATTTCTACACTCGAACCATTTCCTACCTCACAAGCAGCACTGACAGCATATCGTCATTACATATATGAAAACAGAAATGGCCTAAAGATCCCCACAAGATGACCGTATGTAAATCCTTTGCATCTGACATCAGGTAAACAAAAACATGTTGTTTACCCTGTATGCCTGCAGCAGCATGTACACCACCCCTGGGGCCCCGTGGCACCAGTGCACCAGCAGATCCCGGTCGTCCCCGATGCAGGGGGGGTAGTTCCCTGTGGGGAACTTGAGGCGACACACGTGGTCCACGCTGGGCTTCACCAGCCTGTGGACGTACTCCTCCACGCAGACGAATCCCGGCTGGGGGGGAGAGACCATGTTTAAACAGGATGAAGAAGGAACCAGTGCAAACTTCACGATAAGGTGGTAGACAGAGGCAAAACCTTTCATTAATAAAAGTTTGGAGAATTTTTTTTGTTTACATTACTTTATGACTTTTTCTTTCAATTTGAATTCTTATTCGAAGCCTTAGCAGCAAGCTAATGCAGTAAGCCATATACTGATAGAATTAAAGGTCCCACGTCATGCTTTTCCGGTTATTACCCGTCCCCTTGTGTGTTATGTAGCTTTTTCTGCAAGTAAACGGTCTGCAGAGTCACAAACCTTCAAATGACACCCTGTAGTGAGTAAAACACAGGAAAGACCCGTCTGTGCTGCCCCAGAACGCCTCGTTGGACATTTCTCTTTTTCCATTGTTTACTTCCTGGGTATAGTAACGTAACGGCGAGACACAGCGGAACTCAGCGGAACTCAGCCTGAGCACACACACAAACTCCCAGCCAGGCTGCGGGTGTGTGTGTGTTTCGGGCTGGGTTTCGCTGTGTCACAGACGGCCACTGGGCTCACAGGAAGGGGGGGGGGCAGGAGCTCCAACAAGCCGTTTAGGACAGAGAGTGAATACACATACTATACAGAGATGCTGTATGAGAAACCAATGTGAGTTTGGAACTAAATCTATTCTAGTAGACCTCAACAATGGAATTATGATCAGTAGAAATGGCCATGACATGGGACCTTTAACAAATTCTAATTTAAAATGCATATTTTAACAAACCGGGATAACATTATTGATGTAACAAATAGTAATTTATTTAAACAATTTATAGATAGTGCTTTACTAAACACAATGCCAAATATTCCCAGTTTCTGGCTTTTAAAAAAGGTGCAGTAATTTGTTTTATATTATTATAAATGTAATGTCTTAAGCTTGAATTCACTATTTTTCATATCGGGTTCTAGATACCTTTGATGAGCAGTTAAGACATTTAATAGTTACAAAATCAAATACATTATTGGATATATAGTTGTTTGGAGTTGTAGTTATCAGAGAATTAAAAAAACGGAGCATATTTGTTGGTTGTAGCTAGGAGTGACAACCTAACCCCGTTTGAAATGAGTAGAAATAGGAATATTAATAAGGTCTGCCATTGCTCCTTTAGAAATGAGTGTAAACCAGCGGCTTGGCTCCGCCCCGGAGGCTGGCTGACCTGCATGAGGTAGTAGTAGATGCCCGATAGGCCGTGGGCGGCGCCGACGTACTGCTCCTGGTACCACTCGAACATCAGAGGGCTGTGGTTCTGCACCCGGAACTTCCTGCTGAGGTGCTCGCCAGACACCAGCACCGACTCACTGATCTGAGAGGGGAAACAACACATCCCGCCTCACAAACACACCTAATCTGTACAATTCAAAGAGACCAATGGAGATACATTTGCAACGTGAACACCAATATGAGCAAGAGCGAGCAAATGTGTCGTAAATTGAGATAGCTGGGGGCAGCAAAGTAAAAGTTAGAGGACTTTATAACCCAAAAATAGCATTATTTCCACAGTAAATTGTTAACAAATATCCGAGTGGAAGGATATCCTATTTTTTGTATTCATTGCTAACCCTTTTATTAAATACGTTTCAATTTCCTCTCCGAGTGTGGTTACTATAGAATATTGTTGCATTGCAATCTAAACCAAAAGTAGATTTCTATTTCATTAGCAGTCATTGTATCCCATGTTGTTCACTTTCCCTTCTCGTTCAATACGTTTTAATGTAACATTGAAAAGAGTACTTTCTTGAATGATCAGTCAGCCTGTCCTTGATAAGAAACCAAAAGTAAATATTCACCACCTCACACCCGGTGTTTCAAAGTGTGACGCTCTCCCTACCTGCTGGATGTACTGCAGCGGGATCCTGTCCTGCCCCATCTGCTGGTTGATGAAGACGAGGGAGTACAGGTACCCCATCCGCCCGTAGAGCAGCTCGTCGGGCAGACCGCCCACACCTTTCACCACGTTCTGGTGGAACTGCAGCAGTCTGGGAACGAGGCACAGGAGAATTCATGAGACCTCGTCGTGCACTAATGACAGATGACTGTTTACAATTCAAATGTAACAAGTGTGATCACAACCCTACCTTTGGGAGCTAATTTAACTGGATCAGCAGCACACGGTGCGATTGGTTCATCCACAATCAGCCAATCACACGCATTGAGGTGTGTTGTGATCACCCTCTCTAAGTGCTGTTGTAAGTTAACCCGTCTTGATTTGTGTGGATCATTTGTGTTACAAATTGTACGTTTACGAAGACACCATATCCCTTTTTAACATATCTAGTGAGCATGCAAAAGCCAACACAATAATATGCATACTCTAAATAAGGCAGGACAATAGAGAAAATCAAAACGTAATATTTTTGATCAATGACACCGATATTTCGTTGATATTGTAGCACTGACCGTTGCTGCTTCAGAAATACTTTACACTATGAGATTGTTGATAAGGTATCATCAGTAATGTGAATATAATGGCTACGTAGGTATAGGAGAGTAAGTAACAGTTGGTTTAGTTCAGACAATGACATCACTTCAAGGTAATGTAGCCTTCAAGACATAAAAAATGTAGGATATGTATCAGGATCGCGATATCATATTAATATTTAACAAAACTCTTCTTCTAAGTACCTTAATAAATATACCACCAATACATTTGATAGAAACTCCACTATCTTGTGTCTGGGAAAAACTCAAACTTAACAGGATGCTACATATATCCTTATGGGATGTGACTAAATATTTGATTGAGTTCAATGACTACGGAACATAACAAGCTCAAATGTACCCATTACCTACCCGAGAGACCATAATAAAAACGACCCCCTGTACCTTTGCGTTTCAGACTGACCTGTTGATGCACTCGTCGGTCTCCTGCACCCGCTGCAGGCGATGGTAGACCACCGCAGCGATAGCCAGCGGCCCTGCATCCCCGCACAGGAAGGTGACATCATGACGCCGGGTCAAACACTTCAGACTGCGGCTCACATATTCCAGAGCTCTCTGCAGTAAGGACGTGTCCCTGAACACGTTGTGGAGGTGCAGATAAAGCAGAGCGATACCTGTGGAAGAACGGATGCATTTCAGTGATGTTAACTGTTCAAACTAATCTCGGGATATTCCTTTCTTCAATAACCTTATTTTTTTTTTACCGATCCATCTCAAATAGAACATTTCATTTTCCCCCCAGATTTTATAGTTGTATTGTGTACTTTGGACATTCATGTTGAGAAGGGTGCTATATAAATAAATGTTTACTTACTTACTAACAGATCTATTAATAATATTAAATAACTTTAGAAAAAGGTTAAAAGCCTTGTTTTTTGCTAGTCAAAAAGACGTTCACTTTTATATAATATAAAACAGAGAAAAGCTCCATAGTTGACGGGCTGAAAACTGGATTTATATTCACGATTCAAAACTATTAAAAAAAAAATCAATTATTTTAACAGCTGCCGTTACACACCGGTACTTATAGTTGCATTTCTTAGTAAATCATGTTTTCTAATATTGAGTATGACCTTGAGTTTGTTCAATAAATCATCATAACCTGTAAAGAAAAATCTAATTGCATGAAAAAAAAATCAGGGACATTTATAATGCAAATCATGTCCACAATGAGTCTCACAGTCATACATGCATATATTAAATATTAATAAGACATTACAGACACAAAGACACAAAATCCAATCACACAATAAGATGTCACTAATGAAAGATGTGTAAGGGTGTCATCACCTGCCCAGCCGGTGTAAATGGTGCAATCTCTCGGGTCTGCAGACTTCAGCCCGTTCTCCATCACAGCCAGCAGCTCACTGATCTTGCTGCTCAGCCTCTGGGCAAACTCTGCTGTGAGCTGGAGGTGGAGAAAATGTTAAATAATGAGGGTTTCTGCACGGGAATCTGATGCACGAGCATGCATTCTTTATGCCTTACCTTTCCCTGGCAGTCAAACAACGCCTGTGTTGAGGCTGGGTTCCCATCATAGTCGTGATATGGATTCCTCCAGGCTCTCGTGTCCATTTTGACAGTTTTGTCTCTGCTGCACTGCTGAAATCGGCCAGTAAGATGTATCTGCTAAAGATGAGGCGGTAAAAGACGCGTGAGACCGGAAAAGCGAGTGTTAGAGATTTAAAAATTGGGATAAATACAGTAAGCTCCCGTTATTATTACGGAATAAAGCCACATAACGCAATAAGCCTCTTATGCTAGGCTACATACACCCACACACGCATGAAATAATGACAGCTTAGCTAGCCGCAGCTTCGTGTACGCTAAGCTACAAAGCTAAAGCTAACGGCTTGCATTTGCACGTGTAACTGAAGCTACTTAATAGCGTAATTCAACATATTATCACATCGATATATGTCGTCTCAAATTAAAGTCGAGCATTAGGATAAAATTGTAAAGCGCAAACATTGATGGATAAGCAACGTTACCTCTGCTAGTCCTGCACTGTTGTTGATGTAAAGTCTTCTTCGTCTTTATATTTTCCTGATGGGGTTGTGGCGTTTAGCTAGCAGGCTGCTGCCACCTGCTGCTGATAAGGAGGTACTGCATCACTATAATGGATACACTGCTGTGGTGGTCATTGTGCTCATTGCAACATTAAAACATTTTTTTTTAATGAATAATACAAATTGTAAAAATGATCAATCATCTTCACTACAAAATGTAGATAGAAAAGGATAATACATCTGAAAAAAAATCTCCAATTCAGATTGATATCTTTACATTACTTTAATTATTCTTTTGTTTTTCGAAAATATATTTGAAAAAAATTGACAATATGTAACATACAAAATATTATAAAAAGACCATCACAATGTAATATGCTGATATATGTTCTTGCATTTACTGTGAGTAAGTTTAATAACACATCATGTTTCATTTCCCATGGTCCTGCATTTCCTAGTAATTGTATAGAGTTGTATACTAGCTCAGAGAGACACAGTGACACAGCTATCTCAAGGCTTTTATTGTCATTTGTACAAAGCTACAGTACAGTGTAGATATGTCAATGAAAATCTGAGGTCACAGGCTCCTCCAACAGAGCAACACAATACACAGATACAATAGTGCAAGTAAATATAAATACAATAGATTAGAAATAGTGCAAGGAGAGTCTATATACAAGTCATTGTAATACGATATATTAGATAAATAATTTGTAAGTTGCAAACAGATGAATGTTATGGATACATGATTGAAATAATAACAGTCAGAGACTATTATAGGACAGATTGCTTTAATCAAACACTGAGCTGTAGCAACCCTATTAAATTGATCAAAGACATAATCACAGAAAACAAATGCCTTCATGTAGATCTATTTAGGGACTGGTTGACATGAAGGTTTGATATGCTAACAGATTATCGCTCGACCAACAACAATAGCTGCTTTCAGCACACAATGTTCCCCTTGGAGCTGTGAAGGACTTTATCACTGAGGTGACTGATGTCAGACATTAACTCTGCGACATGAATGTTTCCAAAGGTTGCATAATCAATCAGGCTTGATCTGCTGAGGCCACTGTGCAATAACCTTACACTTAATATATTACAATTGCACATACAATGCAGCAGCACACAAGTCCAATTCATGCTTCTTTTTAAATTATGTTGGACATATTTTTAAAAAGCTCTTAAGATTCTCATATAGTAAATGCAAAAGATGAAAACTTTTTTAGTTCAGGAGATGATTTTGGAGTTCTAACAGAAAGCATTGTAAAGGAAAATTGTTAATATGATTCGAGAAGAAAAAAGCATTTTGTAAATGTACACTCATTTTTGTTTTTTGTGAATTGAGAAAGAATGAAATAGTTTCACTGTCTATAGGGCCCAGTAGTTCAACACTTTTAATCTCAATCAGATCCGATCAGATTTTGAAATCCCATTTTTTGTGATCCAGGATCAGACAACTCGGCCAGATTTTGTCCCAGTATTTCAAAGCAATTCAGGATAGGACAGGCCCGGACTGGCCATCGGGAGGACCGGGAGGTTTCCCGATGGCCTGGCCTGTTAAGTGGCCTGCTGGCCTGAGGATTTATTTTTAAAGTATGTATTGTGAACGCAACGCTGCGCAAATGTGGGTCTGACTCTGCCTCACAGAGGGTGATTGGCTGTACATGATGTGGCCTGCCGACATGGCCACTTTCATACAGATCATACTAATGCCCTCGATTGGTCTCTATGTGTCATTCAAGCTCGGGAGGGTGTGTGTTAGTGTATGTGTGGCGCGAGCGAGCGATAAAGCGCGCGCACCGGTTACGTGTATTGTTGTTGTTAGCATCTGGTGCTAGCTGCGCTAACGGATATAAGGAGCTTTTTCAACAACAAGGTGGGGGGAGAGTCCTCTCCTGTCAGACTGAGAGACTGATAACTACAGCTCAGGTGAGGTAAAGGACTTTAGAGTGTTTAGATAGTTAACTCAGTCCAAGTTATCTCAGTGGGTCTCAAACGGTTTGGTCACCATTTATGTAAACACATATTTCCATTTGAGGGGGGAGTGATTAGTAAAATATGCATGAATAATAAAAAAAAAACGTTAACTAGGTGAAAAAAGGCAAGATAAACTATTAAAACTTGTTGAGAGCTAAAACTAGTCTTTGCTTCTGCCTCAAAGAGGAGCAGGGGGAGAGGAGGGAGACAGGTGAGGCTGGTTCAGGAGCACAGACACACTCACAACTATAAATGAACCAAAAACAAATAAATAAACAAGTTTCAATGTTTTTTCATATTGGATATGGCATGTTATTGGTTATGGCCATGTTCTTATGATTTTATGATTATTTAAATGTATACAGTTATGTTTCATGTGGGTGTAGTCTCTTTATTTCCCCCTCAAAGTGCACCAGATTGATGCATTTAAGTCCAACATTTAAAAAACCCGGGGGGGGGGCATGCCCCCAGACCCCCCTATAGGATTTGAGGTCCACCCCCACTTAAAATATGTTCACATAGGTTCCTAAATAGATTCGCACATTTTTTTAAATTGTAACCCATGTCCATATGTTTATTTTTGGGTAGTAGATTTAGAGGGCTATCACTACGGGCAGCAACGCTGTAAAAATTGACAAATAAATCCAGCAAAATGGCACAAAAAACTGGTAGTGGCCTGGTGTATAATTCCCGGCCTGACTTATTGTCCCAGTCCGGCTCTAGGATAGGATCACCCTGATCCAGATTCAGACTTTTCAAGATGACTAGATCCTGAATGTCGGTGCTCTAATCCTACTGATCTCCATCAAGTGGATATGAAAAATAATGCAAGGAAGACAAGAGACCACATTGCAGAGACTTCTATTGTCCGCAATTACTTTTGAAAGGTGATGACAGATGATGGACTTTGTTGAAGATATTTTTTCTTTAATCTAAATTACATTTGTGTTTGATAATCTTTGTTGTGATACTTTTATGAGCATAAACATTTATGTCATCAACATTTGGTTGGTTGGTAGGCCACCACAAACGTGACCAAAAAATAAAATTGATTTGCCATGAAGGGTAAACATTGTGTATTATTTCAGTTAACAAACTTTGCCATCTTATTTATATTGAAACATATTTTAAATACATTGTACAGTACATGTTGCTCTGGTAATCCAATGGAAATCCACCCCTCTGGTGGGATCAAGATAATCCAGTTTTTTGGGATCAAACTGATCCCAATCCTGTGTTGTCGGTTTGAACTAAACCCGTGTTGAAGATTTGATCCAGATTTGATGTCCTGATCTGATATCAAAGTGATCCTAATCCTGTTTTTTGGTTTTGAACTACCCAAAATCCAAATCTGATCCGATTAGATTGGGATTACAAATTGTGAACTCCTGGGCCCTGATGACTAGTGTCTGAATTAAGATTTTTGGGTGTGATCATTTATGACAAATGTCTAGTCGGCATTAAGAATATGTCCGTTTTCAATAAAAAATATGTTTTACGTAGATAAGAAAATGATAATTATGTACTGTGTGGTGCAACAAGTACACCATCCATCCATCCATCCATCCATCTTCTCCCGCTTATCCGTGGTCGGGTCGCGGGGGTAGCAGTTCCAGCAGAGAGCCCCAAACTTTCTTTTCCCTGGCGACATCAACCAGCTCTGACTGGGGGATCCCAAGGCGCTCCCAGGCCAGCGAAGAGATATAATCCCTCCACCTGGTCCTAGGTCTACCCCTTGGTCTCTTCCCAGCTGGACGTGCCTGGAACACCTCCCTAGGGAGGCGCCCAGGTGGCATCCTAACTAGGTGCCCGAACCACCTCAACTGGCTCCTTTCGACGCGAAGGAGGAGCGGCTCAACTCCGAGTCCCTCCCTGATGACCGAACTTCTCACCTTATCCCTAAGGGAGACACCAGCCACCCTGCGGAGAAAACCCATCTCGGCCGCTTGTATCCGCAACAAGTACACAAGCCATATAAATCCATTGTTAATATTACAGAAAAGTGCCTTATGAAATATTCATTAAGTGGATTCAAGAGAACACATCAGAAGATGTATTGACATTAGAACTGTACAGAGTGTGTGAATCATTCTTTATTATTAATACAGTTGTCTGAAAGTTGTTTGCACTTCCGTCAGTGGAACAAATAAAAAACGAAATGCATGAAATAAAGATTCTATCTGAATGCCAAACATGCCTGTGCTATTACTCTACATTATACACAGGCTCAAATATTTCACCCTCTCCTTGAGTTGATGGCATTAATAACTCACTGCTCTCCAGAGACACATCATGGATTAAATGATGGCTACAGTGCTCAAGCTTGTTTCTAGTTTAGACCAACATTAAGTAACTATTTTAAATACAAATAACACCTTAAAGGTTAGAGTGAAACGAGGTTTACACACGCCATGGAAACGTCATGTGTCAACAACCTCGTCGAAGCCCTAATAAACATAATTCCTTCAGACAGTGATAATTACTGTATTCAGAGAGCATGGGGCTGGTATTGATTGGCACGCTGCTGAGTCTCAACGCCGGTGCTCCACATTCTCAATGATTTCAGAGACGGCAGGACTGTAATCTCCCCCTCTGAAGGTTTGGCCCTATGGACGACACAATGGAGAGGAAGACGGCATTGTTCTGGCAGCAAGACGTTCTTAAAAGGAAGACTGCATATATGATATGTCCTCTGAAGGGCTGTGATCACTGTCCTCTTTTTGTTATGCCTATTCTTTCTAACGTTCTGCGATTAATACAAGCTTTAGAGATTTCATTGTTTTTTCTAAGACATACAATCTGTCCGTAAATACCCCACTGTTGAACAAGCTTGTTTGTGTCCTAAAAATGGCTAACAAGTATGAAGGTTATATCAGCCAATTTTAGCGATTTACTTCTTCTGATTGCATTTCCACTTTAATCACGTGAAACATGGTGGCTGTTTGTGAGGATTAGTATCATACAACATTATAAAAAACATGTCATCCCTGCGCTACTCTAAAATGCTTTCTGAAGTTTCCCATACCTTGAACACTCCACATCATGCAACTAAATATTGAGCTGTTTATATGCAGGGCCTAGGAGTTCAACACTTTTAATCCCTATCTGATCAGATCAGATTTTGAAATCCCATTTTTTGTGATCCAGGATCAGACAAATCGGCCAGATGTTGTCCCTGGAGTTCAAAGCAATTCAGGATAGGATCAACCTGATCCAGATTACGATTTTTCAAGATGACTAGATCCTGAATATCAGTGCTTTAATCCTACCGATCGCCATCTAGTGGACATGAAAAATAATACAAGGAAGACAAGAGACCACATTGCAGAGACATCTATAATGTTTAATTATATATTTTAAATACATAAAGGACATCAAATCATAATGAAATTGTAATTTAAAAAAAGACTCCCACTAGGGTAACAACAATAAAACATTCATTCAAAGGCAGCTGGATCATCCAGGCGTGCTTTGAGGAGCTGAATTCTCAGTGAGGTTTCAGTTTGCTGAAGCCGGCACAACTGTATTTGTTCTTCGGCCAGACGGATCTGCATCTCTGCCCTCTCCGTTTCACGGCTCAGCAGAGTCTCGTAGGCATCATCCCTCTGCTCTGGTTTTCTGGTGCGTTTGCATTTTCTCTTTAGAGGTGGCTCTTGCAGTGTGTCATCAGGCCTGGCTGAAGGTCCAGCTTCTGGATCCACATGGGTCAGGAGGACCTCATCTTCAATGGTGTGTGTCACATCAGGTGCATTGACGACCGAATGAAAGTTTATCAATATACTTTATACCCCTTAATAAGATGATCACAAGCATGCAAGCTCCTGGAAAATTGTAGTACTAGGATGCTATATAAGATATATAGCCATAGTACTATGAAAATAACAATTATACAAGATAATAATTGTAGTTCTATAGGGACAAGGATAAAATCACACATACCTGCGACTCACCATCCAGTACAACGTTTGGTATTCCATGTAAAGATTGTGACTGCTGACCAGTGGCGGCGCCAGACATTTTCTCTAGGGGGTGCTGTGGGGTAGCTTGACGTTTCATAGAGGGTGCTCAAACATTAAGGGTTTCCCATTAATGCACCAGCGCTACAGTTGAATTTTCTACTGCAACACTCCCCACACACACACAGTGTACCCGCGACTGTTACAATGAAGGCTCGATAATCAGCTCACGGCATATAGGTGTAAGCAGGGGTAAAGTGCTATTTTTACAAGTGGGGGGTGGACCTCACCAACTCTAGGGGGGTCCTCACCTCCTCTAGTGGGGTCCGGGGGCATGTTTCCCCCGGGAAGATTTTTTTAAATATTAAAGTTAAAAGCATCAATCTGGTGCACTTTGAGAGCAACATTAAGAGATCTATGGATACATCTCTCAACATCCATATGACACAGAACTGTAAACAGATTTTCTATTTCTTTATAGATATTTTTTAAATCACACACCCTTTTAAAACAAACCGTTTGAGACCCACTGAGATAACTAGACTAAAGTTAACTATCTAAACACAGAGCCCTTTACTTCACCTGAGCTGAGGTTATCTGAGACTCTCCGTCTGACAGGAGAGAGTTCTCCCTCCACCTTGTTGTTGAAAAAGCTCCTTATATCCGTTAGCTTGGCTAGCTAGCACCAGATGCTAACCACAACGATCTCCGGTAGATACCCACCGGTGCGCGAGGCTCTCTCTCTCTCTCGCTCGCACACGCACACAAAATGGCTCGTCACACACACACACACACACACACACACCACACACCACACAACCACACACACACACACACACACACACACACACACACACACACACACACACACACACACACACACACACACACACACACACACACACACACACACACACACACACACACACACACACACACACACACACACGAGCTTGAATGAAACACAGAGACCAGAGAAGCTACTTGTAGGCTACTCACGACACTGGACGTTTAAGGACTAAAACACGATCCATCTTTCACTTTGCTGTTAGCAAATAATTTGGTGCTCTAGCTAACAGGAAGTCACTCAAGTGTCAAAGTAATTTAGCCTATGGGTAGGTCAAAAATCGAATGGGTGCTGGCCATTGGCCTAATCATATCACCTGTGTTGGCTTTATGTTTTTGGTCAAAAATGTGTTTGTTTCACATTTGCATTGATGTAATCAATAATGTTTCTAATTTAATAAAAATAATAATAATTTTCGAAAACAAAACAAAAAACAAAACATATTTCTTGGGGGTGCTTTGGCAATCCTGGGGGGTGCTTCAGCACCCCCTAGCTCCCCCCTGGCGCCGCCCCTGCTGCTGACCACCAATGATATCAAGTACCACATCTGTGTATTGTCCCCTTTTATATAGTTTGTTACCCGTCTGTGGGTTTTTAGCCTGGCTGTGGTCTTTGGTAGCTTGCTGCTTCAAATTCTTCCACCTCAACCTCACTTGGTCCACCGTCCTCTTGTGTCCAGATCCTGTGGCATTCACATTGTCTGTAACTTCCATCCATATTCCGCTCTTTACTTTAGTCGCTCCACCCTCTCTGTTAAAGCTACCAACTATGGAGTCATAATTGTTCCTTACACCCAGCAGCAGTGCATGGGTCTCAGCAGATGTAAAATTAGGCCCATTTTTGTCCATCTTCCCAACTCAATGGTTTGGTCAGGTCAGCAATTAGTTTTATAGGTCTGGCCTTGCTATTAATTACATAATTAACCACAGGCCCTAACCAATCTGGACATGCATTCCAGGTGTGTATTTGCAATTAGTTGTTATTCAGAGACTGATGTAGGCCTACTGACTGAAACAACAGTCAGAACACAGTCATGGCAGGGATTGTTCACATCTTCCATGCTGGAAGGAGAGGTTACCGCCAAAGGGTCCACACCGAGCGGCCCAAACCTCTCCAACAGTACACAACAGAAGAACTGTACAATCATTTTCGATTTGGATTTGATGACATCAACTACATTGCTGATCTGGTCAGGCCATAACTGCAGTGCAGAACCTTGCGGAGTCATGCTCTGACTGTAGAGGAACAGGTCCTCATTGCCCTGCGCTTTTACGCATGTGGAACATTCTATGAGGTCATAGCTGACAGCATGGGAGTCCACAGGACAACAGTGGGTGAAGTGGTGACAGCTGTGTCTGATGCACTGGCTCGCCTGCTGGATCACTTTGTGACTTTTCCCACTGATGGCCAGATTGCCAAAGTGAAGCAGAAGTTTTCTTCTTCTGGGAGACATGCCCAACACCATTGGGGTGATCGACTGCACCCATGTACATATTCAAGCACCTCGTCAGAGGGAGTGGGAATATGTCAACAGGAAAGGGAGGCACAGCATCAATGTGCAACTTGTGGGAGATGCTGACCTTGCCATCACCAACTGTGTTGTGAGATGGCCTGGGTCAGTCCACGATGCACGTATCTTCAGAGAGCCGGTTGTTCACTGAATTCTAAACCAACAGGCCGGATGGAGTTATATTAGCCGACAGTGCCTACCCACTCCTACCATGGGTGATGACACCTTTTCCCACGGCCAACACTCCCTCACAGATGCGCTACAACAACGCCCATGGAAGAACAAGGTGTGCCATTGAGCGCTTGAATGGAGTACTGAAGAGGTGTTTTGCATGCCTCAACTATCTGAGAGTGGAACCCCAAGGAGCATGCCAAATAACACTGGCTTGTAATGTGCTACACAATATCGCTGTCTATCGCAGAGTCCCCCTCTCTGACATCGATGATCCCCCAGAGCCCCTCGCACCTGCTGATGATCTAGGCCCACCTATGGATTTCCCTCTAAATGAGAGACTGAGTGGTGGTGCAAGGCGAGATGCTATTGTCTGCAATTACTTTTGAAAGGTGATGACAGATGATGGACCTTTTTTTGTTGAAGATATTTTTTCTTTAATCTAAATTACATTTGTGATTGACAATCTTTGCTGTGACACTTTTATGAGCATAAACATTTATGCCATCAACATTTGGTTGAAAACAAAATAAGCCACCACAAAAGTGAGCAAAAAAAATTGTGTATTATTTCAGTTAACAAACTTTGCCATCTTATTTAAATTGAAACATATTTTAAAATAAATTGTACAGTACATGTTGCTCTGGTAATCCACTGGAAATCCACCCCTCTGGTGGCATCAGGATAATCCAGTGTTTTGGGATCAAACTGATCCCAATCCTGTGTTGTCGGTTTGAACTACCCACTACTACTACTACCCTTAGAGTTTGTTAGCATGGCTGAATCCATCCTTGTGAGGGACCGCTGGCAAGCTGCTGCCGCGCCTCCGCCGTAACTTGTTATTTTTAGCTGTCCTTCTAGCTTGAATCAGTCTGTTTGTGCTCTATTGTTCCAACCTTACACTACTTAGCCAGTCTGAAGTCGAAGTAATTCCACAGTGTTTTGCCTGCAGCCTGCCTGGTGCTACACTGTTTACACCCGGCAGCCCGAAGCTATCCTAGCTGCTAAACAAGCTAACCTGGGACTTTTGGGACTTCTTTATGCTATCGGTGACTGGATACCCGGATCTGGCGTGCCTAACACCTGCCTGACCAGAGATGTCTGTTCCTGCCTACCAAGTCGTCCATCTGACTGTGGTCCATCTGTCTTACGAAGGCTGCCTCATCACAGTAGCTGGTCTCTGCTCACACGCTACCCGGCTAACCTGTGACTCAGCCACGGGCGTGGGTTTGGTCTCCCTGCCTGGGGACTTGACACACTGTCTACCGCTGCTATATCCTGGTTCTACTGTCCCCTAACCATCACCCGGACTACAATAACGCTGAACTGCACCCTGACTGACTTCTCTCACCATGATGTTCAACAGGCTCGTAATTTGGGCTGCACTGTGTTTCACAGTCACTACTAACGCTGCCCCGCAGCTGAAATACTCCGCTACGGAGCTGCTGTGTCTCCGGTCCCACTTCCTGATCCCTCCAACTCTGCTTGCCCATCGGGACATCCTCAAACGTCCCAGATATGTACACCGTGGATCACGTCGTAACTTTCAGTACACAACTACAAACCAAAACACAAACGTCCGCTCTTTTTGGTCTACCGAGCCCCGCCCCCTCCGCTTCGCCTGCTCCGCCACTCGACCTGTCAATCACACTGTGCTACTCCCCCTGCACAAAGCACACAGCTATGCACCTCTTGGTTGTTTAAAACTGGCTCTTCACAATATCAGATCCCTTACTAGCAAGGCACTGCTTGTTCATGAGTTTATTCTTGACCACAAACTTGACTTGCTATGCCTCACTGAGACCTAGCAACAGCTAAATGATTTCTCACAGCTAAACGAAGCGCTCCCTCCTGGCTTTGCTTATGTCTGTGAACCCCGTGTGACTGGAAGGGGTGGTGGCCTTGCTGTCTTTTACCGCAAAGACATGAAACTCACCACTGTCACCGTCCCTCATCACTCCTCGTTTGAGTGCCTGGCAATAAAACTCACAGGATCTAAACCTACCATTATTGTGACTATCTACAGACCACCGAAGCCCTCAGCTGCTTTCCTCACAGAATTCGCAGCCTTTTTAACAACAATATGTGCCATGTCCCCCACTGTCATCCTCCTGGGTGATTTTAATATTCATATTGATAACCCCACTAATGGTTTAGCAAAGGACTTCATCTCACTCCTTGAGTGCCTTGGTATTACACAATATGTAAATTTTCCAACCCACAACAAAGGTCACATATTAGACCTAGTCTGTTGCACCGGTATCACTCCTTTTAACCTCACTGATGCTGAGTTCCCCATCTCTGACCATAAATCTGTGCTTTTTGAGGTAAATGTCCCCCTATCTAAAACAAGAGCACTGCGGACCATCACCTTCAGAAACATCAAACGCATTGACCCCAGAGACCTTAACTCCCTTATTGCCTCCGTGCCCAGTCCACCCCCATCCTCCTCCTTGACCGCTGCTGAACTGGTGAGTCACTACAACAACTGTCTCACATCTTCCCTGGATGCGCTTGCTCCCCTGAAGTCTCGCATAGTCTCATTTGTGCACACTGCTCTCCCTGGTACACTGCTGCCCTCCACCAGCTAAAAACCACTGGCCGGCGTCTTGAACGTCTGTGCAAAAAGACTGGACTCTTAATCCACATTCAGCTCTACAAAGAACATCTCTGCCTTTACAAGAACGCCCTCACCACCGCTAAGTCCTCCTACTACTCCAACCTCATCAGTTCTGGAAAAGGTAACACAAGAAACCTCTTCTCAACCGTCAGACACCTACTTCAACCTCCCACAACCCTCCCCACAGACATCTCATCTGATGACTGCAATGACTTTCTGAATTTCTTCAATAGCAAAATCAACACCATCCACCTGCAACTGGCTGCATCTACAACCTCCAAAGACGACCCACAGTGGCTGAGCTCCACCAGTCACCAGCTAATCCCCACCCTGTCCAATTTCTCGGCACCTACTGAGTTCTCCATCACTGAGTTTATCCGTAAATCCAAACCTACTACCTGTCAGCTCGACCCACTCCCCTCGTTAAAACCTGTGTGCCCTCTACTTGCCCCTTGATCACAAGAATCATTAACTCGTCCCTCGCAACTGGAACTGTACCGCCAAACCTCAAAACTGCTGCAATAACACCAACACTCAAAAAACCTGGAGCTGACCGAGATGACCTGAATAACTACTAGGGGTGTTGAAAATAATCGTTTCTACGATGCATTGCGATGCGGACGATTCGGTCTCGATGCAGTGACGGAAGATAATCGGTTATAGCGTAGTAACGTTGCTTCCTGATTTTCCGGCCGCGGCTTTACTATAACGTTTTTTTTTTTCTGTCACTTTAATATCAAATCGGTCGGTGACGCAGAGATCAAGGAACAGACGTGACAGCGGCACAGCAACACCAAACACGGAGCAGTCTGCTTTATCCACCAACACAAGAACACCAGTCCAGAACCAACAGCAGAAGGACCCGCTCTGAATCACTCCGTGTCGCTGCGGCACAGGGATTTATGTTTTTCAAAAATAATCGCGTTACAATCATGTCAGGTTTTTGGTGGATTTAATTAAGTCTTGGATTGCAAAGTATGAATGTCCTCTAGCTATTTTCAGACGATATATACGTATGTAAAGTTTGAGAAGGCAGGAGGAAAAAAGCTTCCGCGATCACCGTCTCCTCTCCGTTCCTCCAAACCCCGCCCCCTCCCTGAAAATAATGAGTGTCAGGCTGATAGTGACCCGATAGAAACTTTATTATTCACTTAATCACTGAGATATAATGAAGCTAACTTAATCTCATACATTCATGGGATTTATGTAACAGTAAGACAGAGAATGTAAGTGTGCATGGGTGTCATGAAAGGCGCCTAAAAATAAAATGTATTATTATTATTATTTTGAAGATTTGATCCATATTAAAGCTTGGATTGGATTTCCTGATCTGATCGGATATCAAAGTGATCCTAATCCTGTTTTTTGGTTTTGAACTCCCCAAAATCCAAATCTGATCTGATCAGATAGGGATTCAAAGTTTTGAACTCCTGGGCCCAGGATATTCGAGTTGTCCTTCCGTGCTCCCCATCTTGATGACTTGTGTAACCTTGCCTTTGAAAAGTGCAAATGAAGCTGACATTAGATTGCCCAAAGCACCAGATTTGCCGCAGTCATCACTGTCAATCTTTTGTTTACCGCTCTGCTCTTTTTTTTCGATATCCATGCTCCATTATTTCCCTTCAGTTTAAAGAACTTGGCCGCCGTCATTTCCATATCAATTGACCGAGCTGCAGGTGAAGGCTGGCCACAACACACAGAGCCTTTGCCCGCTTACCTTGGGACTGTTTTACCTTGCCTTGAGGGACGGGGGATGGAAATGAGGCTCAGAAATGCAACACAAATCAGGAGGAGACCTTCAGGCTTGATTAGAGCTCCTTGATGAAAGACACATTATTGACCTGAAATCCCCTCCCACTGCGCCACTGGGAAAACCTTTATGGAGGAAATAAATATTAATTAGAGGAGGTATTGATCATCATTTGTTCCCAGCACAGGACAAATCCGAGCTCAGACTGCACCCTGCAGTCAAATCATACCATTTGATTTATTTGATGTCTCTTTTAGGCAACAGATGACTGAAATAGGCCCCAAAAGGGTAATAGTTACTCCTGTTTCATTAACATTTGCTTGAAAATATACCACCCAGCTGTTTTGGGAAATTAATTACCATTTTTAAACAGCTGTGTTTGTGAGTGAGGCATTTTGAATGACTTAAGTCTTGGGAACCAATTTGCTGGCGGCTATTGAGAGAATGCATTCTTGTTTTTTTCACCAATGTGATTAATGTGACCATACTTTAAAATCCTCAATGTGAAAAGGCAAGTACAGTCCTTTAAAAATAGCTTTTTTTGTCTCATAGTAATCAAGAAGAAGGAAGGAAGATCACTAAAAACGTCCCACACCTGCTGGATAAGATCATCTGAGCTCAATCTGACAGCCTGACAAAATGAACCCGGGATCATTTCTGACTCCTTTGTCCCACAGACTGTCTCTCCCCCCCCCTCCCTCTGTCAACATCCCCCCCTTGTCTCCCTCCCACCCTCCTTGATATTCACGTGGACAGCCGGTTTGCTGCTGGGATGTGAGCGCTGGGGTGAGTCTCAGCAGACTCCAAAATGTGAAGTCGACCACTTGACCCCCAGCCTCCAGAATATTCTTTAACTCCCTATGCACTAAAGGGACAGTCCCAGTGCATGAGCAGAGTTTGATCTGGAATCTAAAGGTGTATGCTGCCATCGCTAAAGCCTGGGTTCGGAATGTATGTGTCAAAACTGTTATTTCACCACATATCATCAGTGGAAATAAGGAAAACTGGATATTGATATGATAGAACATCTCTTACTTTGGGTAAAATGTACTGACAGCCGAGCTCGGCTCTTTCAGGGAGCTTTGCTTTTCGAGATTTCTTTCCTTTTTCAGACATAGCCTGCAATTTCACCTCAGCTTGATCACAGGTTTGGCTACATCTCCCACAGAGGAGCTGACACTGTGAGCGTTTCCTTTCACCACCTGGACAGTTATTTCGCCTCGGCAAAAGACACGATTAAATCCTCAATTTGAAGAAACCCCCCTTTCCCTAGCTACTGTAGATCCATTTTGGTGGCGGGGAACGGGCCTGACAGCTGAGATAAAGAACATTCTGGTCTCTGACACGCTGCCACGGCCCCATCTGTGGCTGCGCTAAAAATACACGCAGTCTGGTGTCGCCATACCAGCCGACTGTCTGGGAGAGGAAGGGTGATAGACAGATACAACCTGAAGCATTTGAGACTCAACAGAAGGAGATGGGAAACAAGGAAGAGAGGGATAGACAGGCTGAGTGAAAGTAATAGAGAAGAGATAGATTAGGGAGCCTATACAAGGGGAGAGGGGTGAGGTGCTAGCTCACTGTAATATTGCTATCGTGGGACGGAGACATGAGCAGTGTACATAAGTTACACCGATAATACAGTGTCTCTGCTCATCCACTACATGACAAGAAATACATCTCTGTGCGTCTAATCCCATTTAGAGGCGATATAGATCCAAAGGAGAGCCGTATGGACTTTGAATGAGTGCACATAAAACAATACAATTAAAGGGTCAGTGATAGAAGTGATTACTGTTTGAATAGACTGCGTTGCATAATGAGTTGCAGTCGTGGTCGATTTATGTTAAAAAATAAGTGATAAGTGGAATCAGCCAGTTTAGATCCTATAAAAACAAACCATACAGCACTTCAGATTGTTCTGTTGTTCAGATGTATATGATGTAGAGGTGGCAGTCTCACGCAATGATTTTATCGTGATTATACGACATTATAGCGAACATACAATGTGATGTATTACCTTATTTCAGCTGCAAATCATGCACCCATTAAGAAAACATTTTCCATGCATTTCTAAATTCCTTCTCTATGTCTTTGTTACGACTAACTTCCTGCCAAATGCTGCTGCTCTGAGGTCACTGCCACCTAGAGGCAAAGGGAAGAAGGACATTCATATATATTTGCAATATTAATATTTTATATAATAAAAGATCCATAGGCCTACCTACTTTCAATATGAAAATGTTTCAATATTGCGGTGGATAGACTTTTAATTTTTTAATATAGTGCATATATGGATAATATATATTTGTAAAAAAGGCGATTATCTGGACAAGATCTTACAAAAAGCTCCTCTTACTGGAAAATCTCTATCTATTATCTTATATAAGCATCTCATGGCTTCATCAGCTTACTCAGTTGTCATAGAGATGGATGTTATCATAAGACATGGTGATGAAGGCCATTTAGTATTTAGTGGAACTTGTACTAAGACATTTTTATTTTCTCCAAATACTATTTCTCAATAATTAACCTCAAAGTGCCATAAGTGGTATTATCTGCTATGTACCAAAAACAGTGGTTCATATATGACAGTGACTTGCAAATAAAGGCATATTGCTTAAAACTTCCACATACAAAGACATGTGTGGTTTATGAGGAAAATGAATCTTTGTTTACTTTGATAATGAGCAGCAACTGTTTGCAACTTTAATTAAAAACCGAAACCAGATTATCAGGTGTTTTAAATCGGTAGGACTATTAGAAAGCGTACATGAATGCTATCACAGTGACAAAGGGAAGATAAAGGAAGCTGATTACGGGCGTCACACACGTCCTCCTATACAGCAACCCCTCTCTCTCCGTCTGAAATCGAGTTAGGGAAATTTGATCAGGGTCTTAATCTGAAAAGCGGCCGTCTCTTCTTCTTGCACTTCAACGGCGGTCTGCGCGGCGGGGAGCTGGGTAATCAGGGAGGCATTTAATGTGTGGATAAAAGGAGCTGTGGCAGAATGCTGTTGTTTTCCCAACATCCTCCTCTCTGCACTCAGGCTCGGGGAAGCGTGTTTTCCCGCCCACACACACTTCGGAAAGGTATATCGCCTCACTTAAAAGTCGTTGATGGTGGTGACTAACTTTTAGAGTAAAATGGGCGGGCACCTGCAATTTCTGCTGCTATTTAGAGAAACACAGTGATGCGGTTCTGCTTCCGACCACTAGGTGGACTCCTTGTAGTGACAATGCTTGTTGAGTTCACTCTCAAACATGCTGTCTTTGCTTTCTTTACTGTTGAGATGGATTCTATCTTTGCATGACAAGAACTTGTTATCATCCTCCTTCTTCTTCTCTCCCTTTTTTCCTCCTTGGCCGAGCCTTCTGCATCTCATGCACCGTCCCGCTGAGCACCTCCCCCCCCCCATGGTTGATCCTCACCAATAGGGACTGTTTAGCTTTCCTAATTAGAGAGCAAATGCTAAGCACTCGCACTGCCTCCCTGAGTGGACTTAACAAACAGGCTCCTCATTAAAAAACCGGCTACACTTGGATTGTGCAGAGCCGTGAGACCCCCCCTAACTAACATCACCACCACACAACCCGTCCTCCATCCGTTTCCAGGCTTACTCAGCAACACAGGAAGGCCTCCAGCGTGGAGAGAGGCACGGATAAGCTCGTACAAAAAAAGGGGTTTGAATTAAGATTCAGCCACACACAAAGCCAGGTCATAAAGCTATTTGGGGAAAACCAGAGAGTGATGAAATTAAGAAATGCAGCAGAGGTGTGGAGGATAACTTTATGCACTGGAAAAGTTGGTAAGCGAGGGAAGAGGAAGGAGGTAACAGAGAAGTAAAGGATAAGGCTGAGGTGGATCGTAGTCCCAGTCTGAGTTAAGAGCTAGAAAGATACAATATGGTACAAAAAGACTATGAACAGAATAAGGCAGAGAAAGAAACAGTATTTTAACGGAAAGCTGTGATTAGCCACCACATTTGCTCTGATTGTGTGTTTTGGAGATGCTTTTGTGTATGCATGTGGACGAGGATTCAGGCGTTAGACCCTGGAAAGTGAGTCTTAGGTACTTAGATACACAAAATAAATACTCCATTCGTGACTAAGTAAGCAACAGTTAAAGTAAATAATACTATTTAACACTCAATTCTCATAAAGCTAACTGACTGGAGACACTGGGTTACTTTAATGGATGTAGACAAGAAAAAAAAGCACAATTATCAAACAGTGTGAAAAACCCACACTAGTTTTCCTTCATTTTTGTATCTCATGATGGTCAACATTTGAAGTAAGCTAAAGAAACAAATCCAGGCTCGGAACAAAATTAATAAAAATCTACTTGCAGTCAATAAATATCTTTAAGTGTTGAAAAACTACCTTCGATGGTTACATGCACTTGTGGAAATGTCAGCCATGTTGAGCTGATTTGTGCAGAATCACACACTAGCAAACTTCCCTCATCTCCAAAGACTGATGACATGATTGAGAGGCGGCACACGATTCAAACCATGAGCTGAAGTTCTCGCCTCGCCGCGGGGAAGCCCGCTCAGACACTTAGGCTAACCGTCGGTTAACAGGTGGAACTACCTGAAACCCCCGTGTGAGTTAGAAGACACGCTGAGCGCTTCATCATTCAAAATCACATTAGCCCAGTGCGCATGGCACAACAGAGTAATAAGAAGACAGGGGAAAATCAAATGCTGTTTACTTGTGTTTTACTCTGTGTTAAATGAGACGCATAACTTCTGGCAACGTGTTTTCTTATGTTTAAAAGGCACGCTGGGAATATCATGCAGCTTTCATTTTTATTTAGCATCTAACCAAATTCGTGATTCACATCTTTGGAGATTTTGTGGCACTGCTCCTCACTTGTCAACACTGTGTTTGCTTGTTATTAAAGTTAATTGTATGTCATTTTGTGGAAATGTCACTGGTTGTCTCTTCAGTCACAGTGATTGCACACAGAGCCATCTCCTCTTCTGTTAGAGAAGGTTAAAGTATGAAGGGAGGTATTTATAATGTATTCTGTTTGTATACTTGCGTTTGTGTAATCTGTATAATAAAACAAACCATCCGTGAAAATAAAAAAAAACAATCCATTTGTGAAACAATTAATCCATCTAAGCTCCAACCGTCTAATGTTTACATATCCATCCACCCATTTGTACATGTTTCTTCACATCTATCTATCCATCTCTTCATTATCATTTCTTTATCTTTCTTATCAATCCATTTGTGTAACTATTTATTTGTCTAACATCCACATATTAAACTACCTATCCATCCCTCTTTGCTTCCATCCATCAATTCATCAATGAATCTATGTATCCATACATTTCTCCATCCATCAGTTCATTTCATCATCCATTCAGTCGTCTATCCAATTGTTAAAAAAATCAAACACTTGTCTTAGATCCACCCATGGTTTGACATAAATGTACATCTGTGTCAATTTTCCATCCATCCATGATTATTTTGTCCTCTGAACCATCCATCTATCCATGTATGAACCATTCAGATAATAGTCTACTCATCCATCCACCCATCAATCTGCCCTTGGCTAAATCCCTTTTCATCCATCCATTCCTTTATCCCACATCCATCCGTTCAGTCATATATCCAATTGTTCAAAAATCTAAAAATGATATTGCCTCCACCCACGATTTAACACAAATCTACAGTATGTCTCAGCTTTCCATCCATCCATCCCTCGACCTATCGTTGCATTCATCCATCCTTTTAGGATTCGTCATCTATCCGTCCAACTTCCATCCATCTATGCACCTCCTGATCTTCTCTCCAAGCTTCTTCCACATGTACCGGGCACTAATGTTAAGAACAGGAAAGGCCAAAGCTTTTATGAACTGGACGTACTGTTGGATCCCTACTTTGTTGTTAGTCAGCACACCAGAGACTAATCCAAAGTAACATAAGTGTGTTTTTGAAGAAGCCTGTGTCCGGTTGCAGGGGTATGAATCATGCTGCCCTGCCAGGCGGATTGCCCTTTGCCCCCCCCCCCTCCTCTTCTCCGTGCCTCCTTTTCTCTCTGCTCCATCTCTCCCTGCATCCACTGCCCCTCTCCGTCCACGCTTAAATCTTTTTGAAGCGCAGATGTGGGCTGACAGTGGTTATTTCTCATCACGCCGCGACAGTTTTATGTGTCACAAGCGCTCAATACACATCGCAGAGAAGCGTACAGGACTGTTATGAATCCCAACACCTTGGAGGGGCAGCCGAGGCTCGGCAATCCCGGGACCTGCCAATACTGTCATGTTTTATACCGCTCCCCGAATCAGAGCTGTGTGAACATTCATCTATGAGAGGGGTTTCACTGCCACCAGCTATCCAGACTTAGCACTTAGCTCTCTGCTTAGCCATGGAGTTAATGTGACAGACCCTTGGCATCAACAGCAAAAAAGGGCCACGGAAAATAGCAAAGAAAGTCAAGTAAAGCAACAGCATCCTTATAACAACAAAAACAACACAAGTCCAAATTAAAGACTTGCAATTGTATGATGCTAATTTGACTGGCCTATTGAGACAAAATCCCAAAGAACCACAGCAGCCTGCACCTCACAAATGAGCATTCGGTGTCTCATACTCAGAAATACTTCCCTTGGCTGAGCAAAGTATTTAGCATAACTAACAGTTTGCTTTTGCCTCTGTGCTTAAACCAGGACACAGACACCATTAAAAGATTCAACTGAGAACGAGGATTCTTCAAGGGATGTTTGGATTGGAGAGTCAAATTGAGCGAGTAATTCCATCAGCCTCAGCTCAGTAGAAGAAAACAACCTTTACTTGGCAAAAAGCAAGGTCCAAGCAGTAGATGGGACGATGCATATTCCAACATACATAATAGAGTTTGTATGCTTAAATACTCAAACTGAATTTTAAGTTATTTTACATTATGGGAAAAACACATTTCAAGTGACATGTAACCTACTCTGAGCACCAGAGCATATGCATGCACAACTGAAAGGTAGATACGATAGAGGAAAGCACACATCTCATTCCCCATTAAGCACACAATTCCTCCCCAGTAAAATAAATGTTCCTTACACTAAGCCATATACCCAACGGCGGCACACAAGTGCACTCAGCGCTCCAATTCCAATTTGAAGCCGCTTCTGCTACACCAAGAGACTCAGCGTATGATACATGTCGCTGACTGTGGAGATCTAATATCCACTGTGAGTCATCATCGGTGGAGGGAGAAAACAGCAGCCGTTTTCTTTTTATCTGGCTGCAGGTACAATGAAGTGCATTAAATTCCCATTAGGGGACCTTAGGTTGGTGTTTTCACTCGTGTTGGTAACTAATGGGAGAACCAGGCCAGGATAAATCTGTCATGGTTTAGCTGCGCCACAGCTTGGCTGGGGCGAATGCTGCCACAATAGGGACGCCGCCTCGCTCAAAGGCCGCTATTGATCTGCGAGTGGCTGGGAATTGGATGAACGTGGAGGGAATCATAAGGCTGGCAGTGCACTCTCTGCCTTACTTCCCCCACATCTTCTCTCCTGAAGAGAACTGGACCCCTGTTTGTAGTCTAGGCTCCAGCCAGAAGACCTTTTGCCCTCAAGAAAGGAGGCCAAGAAAAGTATTGAATGCTACCAGAGTCGTTTTTTGATCAGAATCCGTGCATGGCCACATTGAAACAGTATTTCAAATGTTTAGTAATGAGGAAAATGGTTCTACCCTTGGACCAGGAGTTTTCCGTTCAATTTCATTTGTCTTTTTGTCTGTCTGTCAACAGGATTACGGAAAAACGACTACCCTTTCTTCATGTAACTTGGTCGAAATGTGTAGCAAGGCCCAAGAATGAACTCTACATTTTGGAGCGGTTCCAAATCACAGGGCAGATACATGCATTCATTTTCATTGACATTGAAAGATAAGGCGTTTGTGCTACAATCATGCGAACGCCCCCTCAAGTCAGGGTGACAGCTACTGATGTGTTGATTAAAAGCTATGAGGAATAATATGGAACATATCATCTTTGTTTTATCCATGTTAATCCCAAATAATGACACTGACAAACTCAAGTTGGAGGAATGAGAATAACAGACCCTGGTGCCTTTTTAGAACAGAAGAATATTACATTTTCCAATTGCAAAGGCTTGCAAAAAATAGGTGTTACATAATCTAAAAACGTGGTTTCACCTACAAAATCATATCATAAGATGCTGTGGAGTAGCAGCGCTGTGAGAGCCGGGCTCTGTGGGATGTTTTCTTCACAAGCACCATCTTACCCAATTATGTGTGTTTCAAGTAAGGCTTACCAACATAAACCGCAGCATGCTGAAGAAATGCTGATGTTACAGCAACAAAGAACTACTATTAGATCAAACGTCTCACCACAGCCTACTTCCCCTGTTTTACTTCATATATTTAATCACGTTTCTTGTTTTATGTATTGTTTCTCGCTCGTGTCGAACCTGACCCCTTCATTAATAATGAGCGAGGGTGAGGTGTGGTCATGTCTTTCTCTCGCGGCTGTTTGCGTTGCTATCTGGTTTCTAGAATTGCAGAAATAGGTACTAAGGATGTTCACTGAACAGAAAGTGCATTATTGTTACAAGAGCATGTCAACGGATGAGCATAACACAAATGTTATGGAACAAAATTGTAAATTGTATTTAAAACATGCCTTTTGGCCTACGTTTTATGTGCCAAGTGGAAAGTGTTGACAGTTAGATTTGTGTAAGAATCAAGCCAATGTTAATAAGTGAGCTATAAAGGTCTTTCTCTTCTTATTTTCTTTCTGCAAAACTAAGATAAGCTATGCTACGCTATGCTATGTTACGCTATGCTACGCTATGCTATGTTACGCTATGCTACGCTAATTGGCTGTTGAAGAAACAAAGAAATTGGTATTGATGTTCTCATCCAACTCAAATAAGCAAAGTGTTTTTTCTGTATATGCCAAGCTTTAAAAATCAAACAGAGGTTATTTTGAAGGAGTCCTGATCCAAGAGTGTGAAGGTTTTAAAATCTCCAACAGTGATATGTTAAATCATTTTATTTAAGTATCCTGTGGGTACAGTAAAAACATATTTCGGTTTGCAGAGAATAACTGCCTAGGAGATTGGAGCCCACACTCAGCCCCGTCTCTACTCATGTCTCCATCCAGACGCTGTGGTTGGACATCCCGTCTCCCATGAGAGAACACAGCCAGTGAAGTGGCGGTGTAAGTGATGCATACTGATACAAAAGCAACCCGAGGAGCCTTATCTCTGCTGTCAGACGCAGCCATTGTCCATGGAGGTACTTCACTGCATTGGGTGACACTATACAGTGTATCATAACAAAACTAGAAACAGAGGCAGAGGTCCATGTTTCAAGATGATATTGCAGTGGAAAAAACTATGGAAAAAGGCACAAAAGGACATTTTATTGTGGGATACATGGAAATGTGAATTTAAAATCAGCGGTTGTCATGAAATGTATTATTTAGTTTGACTTATAGTCAAATTACACATTCTTAGAATTTCTGAGTTGGACCAATCTACCAAAGTTCATGAAAGGAGGTGAACAGTTTTTCTTCAGCTCTCTTCAAATGAATTACTTTCATTTTTTGTCCAAAGTTCGATGGTGTACCAACAATGTAATCAGTCATTCCATCTTCAACGCAACCCTGGATGTTGTTAAAATATGTATGTTCTTAAAAAAGGTCTGTTTTCTGCTGAAAGATGTAAGAGATTACAGTTAGAGTTGAGTAGAATCTCTGAATCCTCAGTTGTGTAAATATATCTTTGTAGAACACTCTGTGTACTCTGATCATTGTTTCTTTACTCAGACATAGTGATAGACAGGATACTAATCCATGTATGTGTTAACTTTAATCCTACCTATTTACCAGAATGTAAAACAAAACCCTGAGGCTGTAGCTGAAGAGGAAGCATGCATTTTCTAAGGTTTTGTTGGGTTGGATTTGGAGTCTGGATAGACACACTTATGCAGATGAAGAGGCTATGGATTGAGAGAGACAGTTTGCAATAAAACATCTTTCTCAAGGTCTGTTTTATGACTTGGTTAGGTTTAAGAAAAAGATTCTTCTTTGGGTTCAAAAAGTATGCTTGTGATGTAACAAAAACAGGTTCTAAATAGCTCAGTACATCCCAAACATGCATGTGTTGCTGTAGTTTTGCTTGTGTTGCAATAAAGTAGTTGTAGTTTTGCTTTGTTGTTAGGGTCAATAAATACAAATATGAAACCTGAAAATAGGCAGTTTATGTCCTCTAAGACATTTCTTCTTTGTTAACCTTTGTTCACCTCGGAGGCATGCATTAAAAACAAGAGTTCAAGGTAACACAATGTGAGTAATACAAAAACAATGGGTAATTTTAAATAATAAATTGACGCATTTATTTTTGCGCTTTTCTGTCTTAATGTCAAATGCAGAGGCAACCATACAAATGCTCAATTCCTTCTGGGAACTGGGGTTCAGTAAGGTCAATGACACTTGGAGATGCCGTATGCAGGAGCTGGGGATCGAAATATGACTATGATTGGAGGAAGACCCCTCCTGAGGCACAGCTGTATTTAATTGAGGACATTTTAGGCCCTTTGTCCACATATTTCAAAGATTTGATTTCTTCTTTCAAGAATGTCTTTTATGTGAGGCTCAAAGCTAAGGATGCTTCACCGAGCGCAACAATAAAGTCTATAACAACAGAACCATTCTCCTCAATACCTGCTCTCAGACCCATGGCTCAATTAAATTCCAGCTCACAAGCACTGCAATATTTCCCAAAATCCACACCCTGAGTCCTATATATACCCTTTAAGTTATTCAGAAATAGTCGCAGTCACAGTTGAAACGATACAAATGCATGGAGTCAACTGGAACACAATGAGACATGCAACCGGCAACGAGATCAGAAGCTTTCAGAAAGTTATTCCATATTTCATGCACCTGAGACACACTTTGTCACGATTCTTGCAGGTACAATGGAGGCATGATTTAATGGAGAAAAATGGAACAATGAAAAGACAATGAATAACTGACTGGAATTTCAGGAGACATGTTAATGTTATAAAGTCCTGCCCTCTTAAAGTATCACCATATACTGAACGCATAGACAAACAAATATGACACCCATATATATTTATTGAACACTCTTTTCAGGAGTTGGAGTCAGCAGGATTATGGGAGAATGACTAGTCCAATTTCCATGGGTGTGAAATAAGCCAAGGAAGAACAAATACAGTTTGAATGCCATGCATCATGGGAAATATGTTTCACTTTGGTAAACGTTGCGAGATAGGGCATGTGTGCAGATTTGATATCATACAAATAGTTCCCAAAATTCTCATGACACCCCCTGAAGTCAACTTGGAAACAGGTGTCAACATATTATTAAAATGCTCTGATTGATAAAATAAATAAAATCTACTTTAGCGTCCATCTTGTTTCAAAATGATGATTTAAAGCCGACACCAAAGCCTAAAGAACAACAGAAACTCGAGGAGCACCTGAATGCACCATTAGCATTTGCGAAGGTCTGCGCTTTCCAAAGTTACTCATTCAAAGACAACAAAACAAACATTTAAAGTACACATGCAGCCACTTATGAATACCTATAGCTACACACACACACACTAGAGAAAGATATTTACAGAATGGCCGCCCACCTCCACATTCAGTGAATACAAAAAATCAGCTACTCGCCTACCAGAGCACGCCAAAGCAGTAAATTACTTTGTCTTTCAGGGGTTAAACTCGACATACAGCGTTTACACAATGGCTGTCATCATCTTTTGAATTAACGTGTGATTTGAAATGACCCCCACCCCTTCCTGCCTGCCCCCTCCGAGATACAAAACAGCGTTCCTGCAACTCTTCTGTAAAACTGCTGAAGACTTCATTGTGTTTCCGTGACAGGGGTATCGGCTGTCTGTAATCTTGTCTCATGTATTCAGTCCGTCTCTTTTGTGCATCTTTCAAAAGGATGTTAATGGGACTTGTAATTGCATGTTTGGCAGTTATCATAATAAAATGGCTCTTATTGTGCGCATTCATCTGTGAAGAGCAATGCAATTAGGTAAATTAAAGGGAAAAAAACAGGAGCTTTTGTGTTAATGATCCCAATGGTTATCTGTACAGAAAAACCAACACGGGCATCATTTTAAATAACCAAATTATTCTGATATTCAGTAGCTTTTAAATTGTATAATAATTAAAGTAAGTGTCGGGATGGAAGACTAAAGTGGTCAATATTAAATAAATCACATTTTTTAAACTCAACACCTTATAATGAAATAGTTTATTAGTTTGTTTATTCCTATCCAAGTTTCTTTTTATTTCATTACAGAAATAGTTTTCTGGTAATCACAGATGCCTCAAGTTCAACAGCGGCCAACATATTTAACAGTTTGGCGTTTCGTTTATTTGAATATTTAACAGATCTTCCCTGACAAGCTGAATTCAAGTACCAGCTCACTCAATTTATTTCACCCCAAAAGTGTTGCTGTCAGACTGCTGTGCCTTTTTGTTCCTCTTTCTGATGGCCCTCCCTCTTCGTGATTGCACTCGATGATGGCTGGTTAGCGGCCCCAGGTTTTGGGGCCCTTGCTGGCTCGGTGAATATCCAATCCCACGCTGGGTTTGCTGATGGCGAGAGAACCCCTCCTTCCCACAAAATCCCTGTCACCTTGTCCGCGCTACCTGCCCCGACGTAATCCCGGCCTCGGCTCGGCGCTGATTATCCCACGCTGAGTCACCGCTTGTGAGGCCACCGTCCCACTGAGGCGGCAGCGCCAGACACGCGAGGAATAGCTCTACCTGGTTACGTTTGTAGGCTCACGTTGAGCGTTTTGAAGCGTGTGTGCTTCTGAGGTTCTGTCCCTGATTACACTCAGATTCGTCTTTCATGTTGGGAAAGTTGTTTGGCCTGGCTTGCAGACACGGCCTCACATGGATGCTGAAATAAAGATATGGTGTTCGGCAGCTGCACCATTCAGAGGAAGGTCAAAAGGAGACGGACACGATGTTGTGGAGTGAATACAAGGGAGGACGGTTCGCAAAATGGAAAATGGGAGCGTAAAGTGGGCTCCACGTGAAGCATGGCAGATTGCAGGCTCAAAATTATTCCCCAGTTTATACAAATCCAAGCGTGTATTGTGTCAGGGCAAGACCCCGTTTATGGCAATTCAAAGTATGAAACTACTCTTTACACAGTCCACACATGACATCTAAAAATACAATTCTGCTGCCTCTCAACACAGTTTATACCCCAAAGAAAGTGGTATTAGCGATTCACTTACTCTAATCAGTAGCAAAATCGTAATAGATAGTAATGATTCATTTTCTACAGTTGTTGATTTTCAAGGATGTATTCTAGGTATAATGAGGCTTAAATCACAATTTTTATTTCTCACATTCTTGTATTTGCGCTGAACTGAAAGACGCTGAAATGAAAGACTCACCGAGGCATCTTGTCTTCATAAAATCCTATATTTTCCCTCTCATAACATTTGAAAGTAGGAAACAACAGAAACAAGCCTCCAGGTTATGTGTGGTCCTCAAACTTTAATTTATGAAGGTAACTCAATCGGCGACAGAAACAGAAATTCACACTTTGTGAGCTTCTGCAGACTGAGGAGTGTGAGTATGAGAGTATAAATCTACAACTTATGGCTGACAAAATGCTGTTTTTAAATAAAATCCTTGTAAAGTGAAAAAGACCTTAAAAAAACTAAACAAATAAAATGAGTAATCCAGCGATTCGAGGTGCTGGGCAGTGGGCTTCTCCCCGCGGCGGTGACACCAGTATTAGGCAGACAGAGTGGAGGCGTGCCACCCCACTGGGCCCGTATGACAGGGCTCTAACTCCTCCACCCCATTCCAGGCGGGCCCTACTATTAGGCAGCCTATTGAATCCCAGCACAGAGAGCACAAGGCCCTATACATTAGAGTTTTGTCAGCAGGGCCTGGGATAGTGGCAGAGCCGCTTCACTGCCTTATAATAGTGCTGTTACCTACCAGCCAGTTCAGATGTGTGTGCATACAAGCAGGAGAAAGACGTACGAATGCTCACATATAGAGTGCAAAATATCATATTGTGTACTCGTGTCAATTTCACCGTATTGCCTCTGCATGGTAAACACACACACACCCAAAACACACACACAGAGCAAGGCCCTGTTTGATCTGCGGAATGTCTTCCCTATTACACTTTTCAAAGGCAGGTCCAATCATTGTTGCTTAGGCGCAGACGCCCGCGGGGTGATTTAACTTCAAAACCTGTGGAGGCGGCATATATTCCAGACTCGCACCGAGGGGGTCTGAGGGGTATTTTAGAGTGCACAGGCATGTATTTAAATTAGACATGGCTTTTAATTATTTTGTCGCAGTGTAATTTCCTAGCTGAGGGCAGTCAATTCCTTGCTGAGGTTGCATTTCCATAATTCCCCGGCATCTCCAAGAAGGCACGGCTTTCAAAGTCCTCGGATGTAACAGCCGAATATATTAATTGAAAGTGAAATGTCAAGCTTTAAAAAGGTCCCACCTATGTGTTCCCTCGAGATGTAGAGCAACGTCACCTTTTGCTATTAGGAAGAGCAACATTTAAAATCCTAATAAGGTTCAAATTAAGCCATAAATACCAAAAAAAGGGGGAAAAAGTGTACATTTGGAGTGTATTATATAATATTGCACTCTTAAGATATTTTAAAGCCTAAAGGTATGTCCTCAGGGTGCTAGAGAGAAAGAGTCTAAATAGAGATGGAGGAAGCCCCAGGGTCCTCCTTAATCCTCCTCCATTGATTTCAGATGCTCTTCTACTTATCTCTCCTCCCCTGATAAGTAAAAGGCATTATTAGTCATGCTCACAAGCAATGGCTCCAAATTAAGACAGTTGGAAAAAGATACAAAAACGGCAGTGGGTGAGAAAAAGTCGATGACATCTTTCTCAAGGATCGGTCGATGGCTTACGCAATTTTACCGCATATGGAAACTTACTCAAAGGGAACGGTGAAAAAAACATCTTTACAAAAGGGCCACTCAAAGTGTTGAGCATGAATAACTTACGGTAGTTATGGGTGGTTAAATCAAGCGCCCCCTTCAAGTGGCTCAAATATAAGGCCACCATTCTCAGAGCCATATATCTTTGGCCCAGGTTTTAGCCTTTCGTTTCTGTGAATCAGAATGCAGGCTGGCAGTAAACTAGAGTTTTAAAATGCAGGAGAAAGAGCGGAGAAGATGCAGACTAATGGGGCGTATGCATAGAGGGAATCAAGTCAAGAAACTGTGTACCCTTTATACATTTTACATTATCATTTTGCAAGGCATCTTTACAACACGTTGTAGGCATTTTAAAGAATGCAATAAAATAAACTAACCATTAAGTCACAAGTATATAAGTAAACCGCCATGTCATAACCATGTCATAACCATGTCATAACCATGTCATAACCATGTCATAACCATGTCATAACCATGTCATAACAGTTAACACTTTTCTATTACAGACTTTGAAAAACCCAGCATTGTCTTCTAGTTTATTCTACCAGCATTTACACATTTAAAACCATGCTTTATTAATAATAATAATAATAATAATGGATTACATTTTTTTCATTAGAGCGCTTTTGCAGGTGCTCAAAGCGCTCTACAATTACACATTACACCTATTAGACATGTAAGAGTCATTACTGTGGACATTACCCACAGGAGCAAATTGGGGTGAAGTGTCTTGCCCAAGGACACAACGGCCTGACGCAGTTAAATGACACTTCAAACTAAAAAGTGAACTTAGGTATTATGAAAATGAGAATGAACATATGTCGGCAACACAATATATTATATTAATACACGTTTGGATTGTTTTAAAACACATATTCTGGACATGGCGCCTTTAAAAGCAACTTTATAACCCAACCATATAGTGTTCAATTTGTATTTGACTTATTTCGGATGAAATGAAAGAAGCCTGCGGCCTGACAGAGAAACTGTGGTAAAACATTTGAAATTCCAATTATAAACAGATTACATTTATATAATGTCAATAATGTGAGCTCTTCTATAAGAGATGTCTCTGCCCAATACTGAAAACCAATTAAGATTTATCATTTCAAAAAGTGAGAATAAAGCAGACTTGAGCTGCATGCAGTTTCCACTCTCTAACTAATCTGCTGACAAAATAAAATATCTGTAAAGTCCTCTAATCTATAGTAGAATGTAATCTAGGGATGTGTGTTGAAACAGATCCATTTTGAGAGATGTCTCCTGCTGATAGGAGGCAATAGACTGTGTGGTCTTTGAGAAACATTTAAGTCCGTTTTGACTGCTGTCGGTTGCTCTCGCTGCGGTGGCTTGGCTCATGAGCGGAAGGTAATCATCCAAATAATGGGTTTCCTAAGGCTAAGAGAGACTTCACGAGCTCTGTATGTTATAAGGCTATCTACAGTCCACCTTGTTCCACATGGTCTGTGCTCACTATCTTATCAGAATGCACCTTATACGTTAAGTTAAACAACTAGAGGGCTTAAAGGAAAATGAAGGGACTTTAGATACTATTATTTGTAGCTAATCACTCATTTTGGTTGTTATTAGCAAATAAAAATAGGTGGTATCCATGGCAATCACTAGAAATGGATACCAAATTAACCCACTGTTATATAAAAGTGAAAGTCCAACCTAAAAAGAACATATACAACGTAATTAAACGTAATATAAAACAACTACTTAAGGTTGAGCTAGCAAAATAACTTGGTTAGTTATAGGGATTTATCGTTATTAGTTTTAACATCGCACGCAAAAAAGGATACATGGTCAAATGTGCTAATAAGATAGAATGCTAAATGGTATTTAGTTAATTTAAAAAAGTAAAATAGAGTACATTTAAAGGCAAATGTTTGAACTACTGGTGGATCTAGATACAAGCCAGGCTCACAAATGTAATTAGTATTCCTGATCCATGCACCATGAATATTTATACAAAAACTAATGACAATCCACCCAGTTGTTGAGATAATTCAGTCAGAACCAAAGTAGTGGAACGAGCGACCTTGCCATCCATGGAGCAGTCTCTAAATGATGAGACAGTAAGTCAAAAGTATGACAGTGAAAATGTCACTTTGGAAGTATGTCATCACAATACTATGCTTTCTGCCATTGTTGCTAAGCTTTCCCTATATGGCCTACAGCATTAGTCAAGCTCACTAACAGAAAGGCCAAGAGGAGATAGTGTAGAACCCAAAATGTCCGAGAATCAAAGAGGATGATTAAAACCGAGAAACCCCGACATATAGAGAGACGAGCAATGAGTCTCTGTAGGCTTCCACGAGGATATGAGGACGGTGAAGATCCGCTCTGATCAAGTTTCATTCCTGTTTTAATTGGCTCTACTTCGGACGGAAGGCTTGGTTACACACAAGACGAGAATCATCGCATGGTGAGAGAAAGGCCCGGGACAGTAAATGACAATGACTACAAGAAAGGCTTAGCTGCAACCTCCCTCTCCACATCTCACCTCAATTCTACCTCTGTTCACTGCTGCTTGAGAAGCCTAAATAAGTTGTATACATTAAACATAGGTGCACTACAGTGGCATTTGTATATGTACAAAAGTGGGGGGGCACGAAAAACTTAGATGTTTATATATAAGCTTCTGGTGCTTTTTTAACGTGCTGGCTTGATCAGAATCACGGGTCTGCCAGGGGCCCCTGTGAGGGCATCTTCTTTGGTCAACTTCATTCATTTTCTTTCCGTTTTACTGATTTTAATCGCTATACGCTGCTCTCTCTCGTCTCCTCTTCACAACTACACTTTTCGCGGCACACGTACTTACAGCCAATCAGCTCTGAATTATGAGATGACGTTTTAGTGGGGTTGCCTGCACTTTGCCCCACTGGTGATTCTTTTTTTGCCGCACACATTGAATGCAAAAAAGACTATGACCATGCGCAGTGTAGTTTTTACAGCACCCATTCATTTTGACAGCAGAGAGAGGGGCTTGCCCCACATCGCTCAACACTGCTCAATAGGCACTCTGTAGACACTAATCAGAAGAACGCAGACTAAAACAGCAATATACAGACGAATCAGATGACTAAACATGATCTTAAAATATATTTTATATATATATATTTCTGCTGACACTTGGTGGGGCTGTGACTGGTGGACTATGCAAAAGGCATGCATTAAAGCTTTTGGTTTGGTCAAGCAAAAACCTCCAGGTCTGAAAAAGAAAGCCACTAGCTACTAGGGGTGTAACGGTTCACAGAAGTCCCGGTTCGGTTCGTACCTCGGTTTGGGGGTCCCGGTTCGGTACAACAAGGAAAAGCAAAAAAAAGTCCCAAATGCATAATTTTTTTTGCTGTTATTTATTTTTAACAGTAGTGCAAGTTTTGGTATGAAAATAAGGAACTCTAACATTTGGAATCATTAACTGTATTACACAGTTAAAAACAAACCACACACAAAAAGGTTAAATAAGCTGTACAACTAAAAAGAATGTCTTGAAAATAAATAATAAGAAAGTGTTTCAATCACAATTAATAAAAGGCAATACAGAACTGTATCATCTCCTGATGTCAAAATATAAAATAAATACAATGATAAATATAAAACTAAATAAAATCTGTAGCTTTAGGAGCAATGTCTAACATGTGTAATTCACTTATGAGTGTGTGAGGCCATTATGCCTAAATAAAGGTACTCAAGCTTTACTCTATTTTCAAGTTGTTCTTCAGAAAGATGTGTTTGTCTACGTTGTCAGCAGTGAGGGCAGATCTGTTGGCGGTAACTATGTCACCTGCCGTCGAGAAAACCCTCTCGCTGGGGACTGAGACTGACTCGGATGTGATTGAGCATGTTTGACGTGTTACCACTAGCATACCGCACCGCTGTCGAACAACGCCGACACACCGTCCTCGTCCGATCCACAACTCGCACCCCATCATTGTTGTAGTCCACAGGGAACCCGAAATGTTCCCACACACCTGATTTAAAAGAAGCAGGTGGGTCTTCTAGTTCCTGTGTGTTGTGTGTACTACTCGCCATAGCTAACTTTTGTTCTTCATGTTCATGTGTTCGTTTTGTTCTTGTTCTTCATTTGTTATTTACGGGCGGCTGGCTTTTAGGCGCAATACCGCCCCCTGGATTATATATAGTGTAATACTGCCCTGAGTGACAGACTTTTTCCCCACAAGGCGTATTCGCCGTGTGACTGCATGTGAACCGTGACGTCCGAACCGTGACGTCCGAACCGTGACGTCCGAACCGTGACAGTACGGGACGAATACGGACACCGTTACAACCCTAGTAGCTACAACTTGCATGCTCACTATGCCAGCAGGAAATGAGCCTTCTCCTCAAGTATATACAATAGCTTTTTGTACAATCGATGACTTGATTTTGGGAACGCACATCGGAAACAACCTGAACTATCAATAACAACTTTGGTCACACCTGTGCCTTTGCTGTAGCTGCTGAACATTTTCCAAAGCATACGTCTACTTGCTTAAGATTCATGACGATCTGTATTATTGTCAAAGTTCCACCTTGCAAATGCAATGTCGCTATATTCAATTAGTCTCGCACCACACAATGTAAATACAACTTGTGAGCATACATAAGCGCTTCGAGATGTGTCTTGGCAGATGAGAAGCGCTATATAAATTAAATGTATTATTAATGTATTATTATGTGATGATTCACATGTAAGTCTGTCGTAGGTTTCGAGACTGTACATTGATTTTGGCTTCCTGGAGCAGGGAAATCACAAATACACACTTGGACTATCTAGTAAAAACAGTATCTTGCCTAGGAAATGTTTAACCAGAGTTTAATTTAGAGTAACATATGACAATATAAACATCAAAGTGTTTGGACATTCAAAAATTGGACATTTGAAAATCTATATTTTAAGGTCAGATGGTGCGGATATAGGTCATATGATAGGATCAAAATCGAGATCCAAAGTCAAGAAAAAACGTAAAGCTCCTGTATTTGTTGTAATGTGCAGCCTTTTCGTCTCGCTGCATTACAACCGATAGCCTCAAGTAGCAAACAATTATTATTATTATTTTGTCACAATAAACATTACACCTTCCATTCCCCCACAGTGCGGTTATCTCTCCCTGCTCACCAGTCTGGTCACGACTCCCCCCCCCCCCACCATCCCTCTCATCCCGCCTTGGGCTCACATTGTGTATTCATTACCATTAAAGAGTCCCTGGCTTGTCTCGCCATTAGGCCGCATTACTCCGCTCTGCGCTTGCTGACATTGGTCACGCTCTGATGGGTAATCTGGCCGGCACTGATGCAGGATTTCCTCGCAGGGGGCTTTTTCCTCAACTTGCCGGAGAAGTAGATGGACACACTAAACAGACACACGGCAGATTACATTGGAGTAGATTTGGACGCCTCGTCGATCGAGCTGCTTCTGAGGACTTGCCCACCATGGCTTGAGTCTGGGCTGGGGGCTAGGGGCTAGGGGGGGGGACACGGGGGACACACAGTGATGAATGTAGAATTGCTTTAACATGGACTACCATTTTGGTTTTGTTCCCCGAAGATGACCTGGGCTAGGAGACATCAAAACAGAGTGAAAAATGACCCATCCAGTATTTCTAGGTGGGAAATTCTGCGAACCTCCAACTGTCAAGTGTTTGGCATTCTTTGTAACCTTAATTGATTTTTAAAATAGTGCCCTTTTAATCGACAGACGGTAACTAATCCTTGCACAGCGGGCAGCTCACACTGTATCTCTGGGTCTACAGTAGTTTATAAAATAATAAGAGCAATCCTCTGACCAGCGCTTGTCACTACAGGCTTCATTAGGTTCAGCTTGAGGCTACTCAGCTACTAGAGCATGCAAGCTTCCAGGTGAGGAATTCATTTTTGATTTGGCATTGTTGGATTTATCAGTATCTGGAGGATTTTTCTTTTGAATTATGGGCAACTCATTCATTATTTGTTAGAGTTATAAGATATCACACAAAGACAGAGTATTGGCAGCTTGACATGCAAAAAAGAGGGAATTTAATCCTATAATTGAATGACTCCCATCCAGACGATCCTTTTTTACACCCCAAATGTCAAACAAATCATGGCTCAATCTTGAACCTTCCTCCGTCCAATAGCGCCATTATCTCCTCCACAGTCCCATTACAGTGAATGCGACTAAATGTTGTGCACCAATTCTTCATTATGAGGCCTATGAGCTGACATTTCCCCTCCAGAATGGATCATTTATTTGGAGCACCTTGATGGCAGCGTGTGCCGTTAAAACCGGCGAGCCAAATCACGGACGGGGAGCAAGTTATTGTGACAGCCAGCCGCCTAATTGTTCATTTGAGGTAATCACCCGACAAGTCAGAGCAATTTGGAGCGCAATGCCAGAGACTAATGGAGGCGGACGTGCTGGCTTGATGGGATCAGAATCACGGGTCCGCCCGCCTGCTGAGTGCCAGGGGCCCCTGTGAGGGCATCTTCCTTGATACTCAGGAAATTATCTGCACCTCTGTGGCATGACTGAGTACTCCCTAAGGGGGTATTAGCGGGGAAAGGATAGCGATAATATTATGCATATGCAGGGATGCGTATTGTACTTTTATCTTGGTGGAAAATCCACTCAAGAAGAGCGGAAAAAGGTCGGCAGCGGCCCAGATCCAGGCTGAAAATGTATTTTCACACCCCAATCAAGATGCTTTGTGGAGCTGCCTGCATGAGATGCATACGTTTAGCATTTAGCATCCTTCTTAGCATGCAGGAACACACTCCTTGCAGTGCTTTCTGTGTGTGGATGTGTGTGTTTGGGGGTGGGGTGCATGTGATGGATGACCGTGCAGTGCCGGGGCGTTCTCGCTTTAATTGTGATGTCAGAGCATGTCTGTGGCAACCCCAGCGGTGAGCGCTGACAGACAGGAGTGTGTGGTTACAGTATGTGTGTGTGTACATGGGAGGAGGCCGTGACATGATGTTGCTGGGGGAATTTTTTTAAGGCCTCAGGAAGGACTCCCAGGAGACGGGTTTGAGGAGTTTGTCGGGGCTGATCGGGGACTGGACATGTGTCAGATTTGCTCAACAACTCAGTGGAGGTATCAGGGGAAACACAGTGGGAAAACAGGCTCCTAGGTGTCCGATGTGTGCCTGATTTTTCACATTGGGAACACAGGATTTTCCTGAGAAACTATTTTGAAAATCCCAAATAATTTTTTCTTGTAAGAATGGTGCAATGGTGTGAGGTTTTCAGAATTCCCTGATTTTCTTTGTCGCTGTACTGTAGGTTTAAGCGAGTGTAAATTAGAGCTTCACAGATTAGTTGACTAACTGATAAATTGAACTACAGACACACATTTCAACTTTTAGTAATTTATCATGCACAAATGGCAGAACAAGTTTTTTTTGCCACCACATTAACATATCTCAAGCTTTTCTCTCTTTTACGTCACATCAAAATGAATATCTTTAGGTATTGGACCTAAATAACAAGACATTTAAATAATTCTCCTTTGACTTTAAGAGAAATCGTCACTATTTTCACACATTTTACAGACCATTATCGGAAAAAGGAATGTGCCCTACACGACATCATTATCTGACAGAGCCAAACCTCCTCAGTGAACAGTCCAAAAACACCTCCAACAGCCCAGAAAATAGAATAGTACTTTTTGGACTTTTTTGAGTTCCGAACGGATTGATGGACCATCCAAAGCCTCCTCTCTTTCAATTATCACTAATATTACTGCTTCCTGCTTCCCGCCCCCCCCCACCACAGATCACACATATGCTGGGTGCATGATTTGGTTTATGAGTCACACAGGGAGAGGAGCAGTTCTTAGGGATGGTCAGAGGGTGGTGCTGTTGGACCTGCACTTCCAAACCACCCCACTGATCCACAGAAGCAAATTGATAATGCATATTGCATTATATTCCAACAGAGGCATGTGAGGAAGTTATTATTCATATTTACTTTGAGGCTTATTGGGTTATACACATTGTATCAAAATATTCTATTTTGGCAGGATGTGTTTGCTGCCAACGGAGGAGTCAAACTCAGCGTTCGAGGTAAGATTTTAAAACCTATAATACCATATATTCTATCATGCGTACAGTATCTCCTGCCTTTTAGATATTCTGCTCAGGTTCTGGAATCCAGGAGTTATGTTGTTTGTTAGAGTGAGAGTTTGTCTCAGGAGCCAGAGTTTTTTTCCCGTTGAACATAGTGTGGAGTTCTTCAGGGGGAATATGTAATGAGGAACATAGCTGCAGCATCTCTCTCTTTCTGGGGACTAAGTTGTTCTAGACGCGCAGATAAACAGCCGGACTGCACTGGACGGAAATAAAAGTGACCAACTGTGCTCATCCTGTGCCAATTTAAGATGATAAACATGAAAACAGCAGACAAAGCCAGATGTGGAGGGAAGAAGCAGCTTTGATTCTTGCAAGACGAAATCCAGTTTATTTTAAATGCAAGCTGGACTGTGTTCAAATGGAGGCTGAGATTTCCTCCAAGAACTTTTGCTGATCAAAACCTGTACAGTTTTGTTTCTGTTATCTGACAGCTATTGAGAGGTGGTTGAAAAACACAAGAACTGCAATGACCTTACTGACGCAGAAGTGTCCATTTGTATTTCCATTCAAAGTATTCAATTGGCGATTAAATTGGCGATTAAATTGGCGATTGCTCCAAAAGGGCCAACGGACTGTAATGTGATTTGTATAAGAAAAGGCCAAGTATGCGAGGCAGAGTTGTGACCAGCAATGAGGTTAGAGCGCCGGCAAAGGTTACTCTACTGTGAATTGGTTGCCTCAATCCATTTACCGCCACCACATTCCACAAGCTGTGACAGAGTGAGGTGTTTGACAAATCCTTCGTGAAGGTCTTCTGTATGGATTTGTCTTGCTGTGTAGCGACAAAGAGTGTTTACACACACTTGGTTTAGCTCAAGGTAGTTTAATTTCCCCGAATCACCGACTTGTTTTTTCTGGATCTCAACCACAAGGCTGAGGTTTTTTTTGTACTCAAAGTGAGGACCTTTGAGGAAGGGAAATGTTTTTTTTCCGACCTCCTTATCACCAGCCTGATCCCGCTAATGAATTCTGCCTCACAGTGCCCGGAGTGACAGCATGGTCACTGAGTGGGCACAGGGGATAGAGAGGGGGGTGAGATGCCATCTGTCAAGTCACGGAACTCTCCATTCCCCCTTTGCTCAACAGCAGAGAAAAACATCAATGACAGATCCCTCCAACGTGCGAAAACCTTCTGAGTTTCAGGAGAACCACAAAGAAAGTCAATTCCACTAAACCTCTTTCTGCGCTGGATCGATTCGAGCTCTAGTGATTTGTAATAATGGCAGAGGGCCGCTGGCGTTTTGACTCAAGTCTGTCATGTTTGCCGTTTGTTACACCTCCAGCACAAATAACCTGTTTGAGCATTCTTACGCAGAGAGAAAACAGTAATCCTGCTGGAAGTTTTATTTTGTGTCAGGTAATTCCTTTTTCATCTTCCCCTTGAAACTACATTTCAAATAAAACTAATTTTGCATTACTGTTAGCATTTATTTTAAATTTGAGCCATAATCTTACTATTGTAAATCAGAAACCAAAAGACAATCTTAAGTATGTACACATATCAGAAATGCTGGTGATTTCAAATAACTGGATCTTTATGAATTTTAGAAAAATAATGGGCAAGCAAATTTCCATCAACATGTGTCCATTTTCCCTTGTTACATGTATGCAGTGTTTTCACAGAAATATACCTGGTGAGTTAAAAACAAATACACCCTAATTGGCCCTTTTGTCCGTGGAGCTTTTATTTGCAGTGCTTTTAAAAGCACTGCTGGGTTGATGGGCTGCATCTGTCTTAGGTGAGTGCAAATACAGTACAGAATTCATATTTTTCCATCCACCAAAATTGAATAGAAGTCCAGTGTTGTCACGTCTTGTTAGGCTAGCTTTTCATTCATTGATGCAACTCGTAAATGGCTTCCACTTAACCTTAAGTCGTCAACATGTTCAGTCTATCATCACATTAGCGGCTCTATGAGCAGTATAGCCAGCAAATCATTAGGGTTCATCCTCTGGGAACTACGAAAGGTCTCTGCTTCATTACTTGCTACAGATTTCAAACTCAAAATCCTATTTTCACTTCAGCCTGAGGGATTTCCCAGCTGTCACATTTGGTCTAAGAGTCCTCTCAAAACTAGTGACGACAGCTTCAAACAGTCTGTCTGTCGGTGCTGCTCTGCATGCCTAAAAAAAAAGAAGTGGATTTGGAACCAGTGAAACTACGACAGTTCGTCATTTAAAGCTCAAATCACTACTCTGTATTGATGACGAAACGTTCTTACTGCAGTTACAGGAAAGGGAGCATGTACTAATCCTCAATAACACTTGCAGAATAGAACGAGACATGAAAACTACAAGAACATAGGTGTTATCCTTTAACTCTAACTGTTTCTTTTCATCGTACATCCTCTTACTGTACAGCTCTCTGTGTGAAATATGATCTGTGTTACTAATTTCTCCACAGCTTTGCATCACACAAAAGATTCTCGCCTTATATGTCTCTTCAGCTTTTACTGGAAATTGGAGCTTATTGTGTTCAACGGCGCAATCCAATTATGAAGCAGGGCTCTTTTACAAGGTTGCCATGGCAGAATCAATGAAGACAATAAAGGTGAGTCCTATTTCATACATATGTTCCTGGAAAATGGCCAAATAGCTATACTTTAAGGAAAATGCCAGCGTTCCAGAGCACAACAACGCCGTGAGGGATTCAAACTGAAGCTAACAACTGAATGATTAGCTAAGTGAAAGAAGCAGTTGTAACAAAAGGCTCTCCAACAACTACAATATATCAACTCATTGTCCCTCAAAACGCATAATCAATTCCACTCATTTCACCGCCGTATTGGTCTAATTACCAGATAAATCCACATTTCTGTTGCTTGTCACGGAGCAGGAAGTAGCCTTTGAACAGATTGTAAGTGTTGCGCAGGGGGGGGGGTCGCGGCACCCTCGCCCAACTTGGCTGCATTTCAGACTGGTGCGGAGGCGGATGAATGCTCGCTTCCTTGCATCTCTCAGCGAGAGAGCAAAGGGCCCGCTACACTCTCAACCCACATCTGTGGAAGGAGACGAGGGGAGAAGGAAACGAGACGCCCACGTGGAGATTGGAGAAGGCAGAGGGGGCACCAGACACGCTGAGATTGTTGGGGGGTGGGGGCTGTTTGTTTCACATCAGATACTATTTTCAGAGAGATGTAGAGACATGATTTGTTTGAGTTTAGATCAGCTTTTTTCACGATTAAACCTACACAACATTTAACATTGAAGTGGAAGATCACCAAGAGATCAGGGTAACACTGGCAGTCAAATGTACATGGCTTCAGGAGACAACTTTTAGGGTCAGTGATGGAAAAAGTATTCTACTTTACTTAAGTGTGCAATACTACATTTAAAAAAATTATCTGTTACAAGTTAAAGTCCTGCTTTCAAATTCTTACTTAAGTAAAAGTACATAAGTATTGGCATCAAATTCAACTTAAAGTACCAACAAAATACATGTGTTATGTTTAAGGGCCCATGTCAAAATTATGTATATTAACTGTATTGATTATTAATGCATCTGAAAGGTCACTAACGTTGTCAAATAATTGTTGTGGAGTAAAACGTACAATACATCAAACAGTACTTGAGTATATGTACTTACTAGTAATGATTGGGGCTCTGCCTCAATCATTACACTCTCTTTATACATCTAAGGTGTGAATGGCTGAACATAGGCCAATATGACGATATCTTAGTTCGAAACAAATGGACATATTTTGGCCAGAACTGCCAGCCAAAGGGGAAACAAAATGTTGGGTTCCTTAAGAGTAAAATGATATAAGTGAATATGTACAATGTCTCTTTTTGATAACAAATATTACTCAATGTGATAGTAGGAGGTACATATCAAAATGTCCAGTCCAACAATACAAATCAAATGCATGAAACACTGTTAGTCATGTTTTAACACTAACAAGAAATGGTGGAGTAAAAAGTGTCGTCCGCATTGATACACAATTAAAATGAACTGCTCATGTTGACTTCATTGGTCGTCTTTTCTCTACCACTACTTTGCCCTTGAGCAAGGCAGTTATTCTCCAGCTGCTCAGAGGCCAACATATTATTTGTATGTATTGGTTTTCATGTACTAAAAGTCTAGTTTGTGTTCTTGCAACAAAAGAACAACTGTACCTGGCTGACCATGAGCGAGCCTGGTTGTACTGGCCCAACTTCCCTGCTTCTTATCTCCTAGGAGTGTTTACTGGCGGTAATTAGACCATTAATCAAGTTGATGGAACATCCCTGAATGGTCTCACTGTACTCTCTCCTACAGAGCTCTCACTTTCGCTCTGGGACCCCCCCCCCTGAGGGCGAGACTTCTTGGTTCAGGCCCGGGCAGAGCAGGGCTGTCCCGCCCATCTGTCAAAGCCACTTCCTCTGACATGTACATATGTGTGCACCGTGGGAAGGTTACGTATCACATGTAACCGCTGCCAGCACGCTCTGCTGCCCTGGAGGTACATCAGCTTTGATGGCAGGATGGCTGTGAAGGTTATGGCCTTGGCGTAAAGCCATGCCGTACAGCAGACATGAGGAAAAACTGCTGTCATGGAGAGAAAGAGATGGATTGATGGAGGATTTATTTCATTTTCATTTGTTCGAGATTAAACTACGTCAGCACTGCAAAAGCTACAGTGTGTTGAGACAATGCAACATTAGCTTACATTTAATGCTAACACCGTCGGTACATTGGCTTTTAAGCAAATACATAGAAATGCACAACTGTGAGAAGGCAGATCATAAAAAAGGGTTTTAAAGGAGCAATTATAAGCTTTTTGGACACATTTCAATTTTGACATTTAAGGCAAGGCAAGGCAAGTTTATTTATATAGCACTTTTCAACACAAGGCAATTCAAAGTGCTTTACAAAAAATGAAAGGGATTAAGAAAATGGCATTTAAAATCAGTCATTAAAAAGAAAAGCTAATAAAATAAACATTAAAAGAAAAATTACATGGATAAAAGTTACAGTGCAGTTTAAGATGTGAATAGTTCAATTAAAAGCAGCGACAAAAAGAAAAGAAAAATGTAAGGTTTCTTAAATTCTACAATCGAGAGATGTATGTTATTCAAATCCCGGGTTGAAAGAGCAACAACATAATACATCTACATGCAAATGGCCTTGAAAATAAATAAAAGTGATTGCTTTGATGGATCCAAACTCGGAGCCCATTGGATATTGATCGCCGATAAGACTCTGGGGGAAGGGGGGGACATATTATTTCCTTCTTTGTTCTTGTTCCCTACGACACAAATTATTCTCAGTCCGAATACCAAGTTGAGATGCTAGAGGACTACACATAATTCTATTTATGAAGATAACTCCAAAACGAAAGCTTGTTTCTCGATAGAAGCTACAACGAGAGATGCCATGTCCAACCACCATTTATACTATCGCCCAGACTAAACAAGATGATTGCAGCAGGATTAGAAACATCTTTTGTTATGACGTGCTGCCTGAACACAAAGTCTCAAACAAATGAGGTGCCGCTTTATTTGCTTCCATCAGTTCAGACGTGCTCAATCAACAGCAGGAGAATTAGAATATAACAAACAAACCAGTGCTGTGCCGGTGGATGTCTCACCAGTGTTCTCCCTCTAGCCATTTCTCCCCCCCTCTCTAGAGTATTCAATCTTCTGCCCCCACCAGATCTCATCCCAAACAAGCTGCGGGGTGTAATTGCTTGTCAGAGCTGTCTGCGTGCCTGTTTTCTCCCACCCGCCACGCACCTGACAAGAAACACATATTTACACGCGAAAATGAAATTACAGACAATTTGAGAGCAAGGAGCTTTGGAGGCACCGCCTGCTATCGCACTGTCCGAGTCAACGAACTCCTCTCTCATTTGGCTATATATCAACTTAAAACTAAAGGGTGGAGATGGAAGAGAAAGGGAGGAGACAAAATGCCTTGGGAGTTGTGGCTAAGTCGTGTCATTATCGCTCTCATTAGAAGGGCTTAAAGAGTAAAGCCCCGCCTCTCGAGGTGATTTAATGACATCATTTAAGCGACTACATTGATGCAAAATGGAATTAATACATCCAGACTGTTTGTAATTAGAGAGGAAGTAGCCACCTCTGGAGCATTTATTGTAAATAGGAATACATGTTAAATTCTTCAATAGCAGCTTTGCTACACCTTTATATATCATTTTTTGTTTAATTGATTCAGAATGTAACTAACCATTCAAGGACTATGATGCTTTGAATATCTAAATTAAGTTGTGTACCTACGCAAAGTTGGGTGCTAGTGTTAAGGAGCTAATTTTAATTTAAACCTGGCTTTCCCTTGCAAAACTAATTGTGAGGTTCCTGCCAAAGCCTCAAGCAATATGATCAAATATGAAATAAAAATATTAGGCAAATTTGTCCTTCCTTATTTTAGTTTTTTCTGCAGGTTTATTCACAAAAAGGCACTCGGATTCGCTACAGTTCCCTCTGCACCCACTGCTGATCCACACAGGTGTTTTCAATCGGCTTAATTGATGACCTGATATCACCAGCTGTGTGTGTTCAGGGGCAGCAGGAATACACTGGAAGTCTGAAGGTCTTTTGAATCAAGATATTTTTTAATTTAACCCAACAGAATAGAAACAAATAGTGTAATAACATTTAATATTTCATTTCTAATATCTATTTAATATATATCGGATTTAATAACCAATTAAATAGAAAAATAATTTAAATGTTAAAACAAACCGAATGACATAAAAAGTAATTAAATTGAAAATATTATATTTAAAATTCAAACTAAATAATATAAAATGAATATGTTAAGAAAAAAAAAATTAAAATACCTGTTTTGAGGCAACTCATTTATTAACATTACATTATAGATTAAATAAGATATACACAATTATTGAATTCTAAATGCTATCAAATTCAAATAAACATTGAATTAATGTATAAACTAAAGTTAATAATGTTTTAAATCAAATTCAATACAGCATTTAATAAAATATATACTTTTCAAACTTCATTTTTTATACTGTACTGCATAAATAATGCTTTTAATAACTATATCCATCCCTTATTATGTTTTGGTCTATTGTGTTTAAATATTTATATATTTTGTTCCTACCTATTAGCTACTATCACCTTTGTTTCTGCCAGCACACACCCTTCCCTTCAGGCACCAATACAAGCTTTTCATTTTCTTTTGTCTGCAAAAGCTCATCACCTTGTCACAATAAACACACTGAACCTGTACAACAGCTGGAAACATCTGTACGACAGCAGCGGCGGCTCCTGGTCTCCACAGAAAGAAGAATGGCACTCAGTATGGCGGCCATGTTTGTGGGTGTTTACTCCTGAGCCGAATTGTGTTTGACATTTGTTCCAGACAGATCTGTTGGGCCTGGTGGTATTTCGGGATGAGGAGTCAACAGAGGCTAGATGGGCGGCAGAGATGTGAGAAGGGTCGTGATGGGGAAGCCTATGATTGATATTCCCATTAGCCACCTGACAAGGTGAGGACAAGGCTCTGATAATGAATTGTGACACATTAATGAGCTTGTCTAGCGCAGACAATACCTGATCAGCCCTCTTACCATGTAACCTTTGATACCAATGAGGGAAATTGCACGTAAATAAGGGTTTTGTGTCACCCGCAAAGACAGAACATGACTTTTAAAAAACAGTGCATTAGGGACTTGTTAGTAGCTGAGGAATTTGACGGCGGTAGGAAATCAGGATAGTTGTACTTTTCGACTCAAAACACCAAACTTTTTTCTTGTTTGTGTGATAAGGATGATTCCTTTTCTTTTGGATTTGAATCAGGCACACATTTTATGTGGAAATGTGAAACAAAATGTCAACATTTCTACCCCAACACCAACTTCACGTCCTATTTCCAGCTGAAGGACATGTTTACAAGTTGCACACAACCAAGGTGACTTAATTAGCTCCTCCTTCAACAGGGGGTAACAAATGCTTCAGTTACAGCACAGACCCCTGGGAGAAAGGGGACAGAATGTAGGAGGTGTGTTTACAATGGTTCAGTTAAAAAAAAGTCTTCCAGTTAATAAAAAGGAATATTTTGTGCCATCTTATAATATGGTTACCTAAAATTCCAGAAAAAGCGAAGCAGAGGCGTCTAGAGGGTAAGTCAAATATTCTGCAAATTGCCTTCTGTCTCCTTCCATTCTTCGTCAAAAAGTGAACGTCATTTAATTACTACACTCCCTGAATTCAAATACAACAACAGTACCTGCCTTGCAGTTGTCATCCTCTGCCAAGCAATCAAGTTTCAGTTTACCTCCAAGTCTGTCCCAAATGCCAACATAACCTCATAATTGTATCTAATTATATATTAGAGTATGCATCTTGCGTTAGAGACTAAATTGTGTATAGGACCCTAACCCAAATTCTGGTCAGTTGGTGCTGGAGTCAAATGGATGTGTGAGCTACATTTGAAGAAACATAATGCCCTCGGCCACTGCTACAAGTTACTAAAATAATAAATAAATACTTTTTTTGAGGAGCTTGTAAAGCCCGAAGTTGACAGTTTTCAGCAAGTAAGTAAGTAAGTAAGTACATAAATAACTTTCACTAAAGAAACCAAAGTGTGAGCTTTTTCCTTATTCTGCAATTCGTTAAGCATCTTTGAGAACATTGAGAAGCCTTATACAAGTATGATATATTATTATTAACACAATTGATTACCAATGCAAAGACTATTTGTGAGTTTTACATTGAATAAAAGGAATTTAATAGTAAAATCCATAGCATTGATTTTCCTTCTTAAGGCTGTTTTTTAAGTCTAGGACAAACGCTAAAGATTTATGATATAAATCCGAAGGGAACCCTTATTTTTGTGCAGGCACTGTATGCTCGGAAAAACTACTTGTGTATGTGGACGGCTGTGCTGCAATATGTATATTTCACTGGCTATTTTCCAGTGGATACAGTTCCTGTTTGGACAAGTTTGTGTCTGAGGTTAGTGCATTGTTTGTGTGGGTATATTGATGTCACATCCCCCACATCTACCCCCCCTACCCGTGCCTCATTGGGACGCTGACCGCCTAAGTCTAATCCCTGGGGAGCTCATTAGAATCAGCGGAGAGGAGAGGGCCCCAGACAGGGTCAGGACAAACTGCACTGCTGAGCTGCATAGTGATGCCTTCCGCTCTGTCTTTATGTCTGTTTGCTTCTCCTGCATGTCAGTTGATCTCAGCGGATGGCAGATGAGAGATTGGCCCGCTCCAGCACTTGACAACCATGTTGAAGACCCACATGCTCACACGTGCACACACTGACGTCTCAAAAAGCCACACTGTGTGTGTACTCGCGTGTTGAAAAAGTCTTGAATAAAGACGCGTGATCAGGCGCGCACGCACTAAACAGAGTTGTCACCCCCCTGTCATGCTACAGTCAGCAGCTTCCTGTGTGGTGTATGACAATAAGAGAGGGGCGGGAGCAAGGTCAGAGTCACTTCCACCCACGAGACACTCATTAAATGCTTATGAATCTCAAGTGGAGCCCTGCAGCGTACATGATGTGTGTGTTCATCTCCTGTGTGTCAGTGTGTGCAAGCATGTATAACAATAGCAGTGACAACCATGTAAAGAATATCAAATAATGGAAACTTTTGATGTGTAGTTTAAGTGTGTTTTTGTTGTTTTTCACTACTTCTTTACACAAAATACTAACAATTTTGGACCAACCGTTTCCTGAACAACAATTCAAGGAGTCTATGCCATCATTGATTTCAATCAGAGGCCTCATTTCAGGAAATATCCCAAAAGCTTGTCCTATCTTAGCTTAAGTAAAACGCAACCTCTCAATGTTATCCTCAGTTATAACCAACTAAATATTAATACATGGATATTTAAAACGTCCTCATATATTGTGCCATGTCTTCTTTGTCATTCCCACACAGACCACAATCTGCTGCTGCAACTTTTGGAAGACATTTTTTTTTTGGCAAGTTCTACGGATCCTAATTCAGAATTGTGAAAGATAGAATGATTTTTGTAAAAGCTCAATTTCTATGCTAATATTATATAGGATTTCTTCCCTAAACAGAGTCAAGAAACATGTTTCTTCTAAACTAAAATCCTAAATGGCATCATGGTTTCAGCCCTTGACTTTCCTGTAATGAAGCCAAGGATCCTTAACTTAAATAAAAGTGGTAGAAAGAACTGCTAATAATTGTCCTTCTTTTAATAAAGTATCCCCTAAAATGAAAGTGTTTCTAATATCCATATGGGAGTGACTCCACTTGATGCAAAAATAAGTTAGATTGTATGGAAGCCTTTGAAAAAATTCCCCAAGGATAAAGCAGGGTATACTTTTGGGTGTTAGAACTTTAACCCTTTTACATTTGGTTTTCAATGTCTTAAAAGGTAATTGTAACATTTTGACACTTGGTACCTGGAACATAGGGACTCACCTTTAGGACAGCAGAAAGTCATTAGTTGCAGTTTTTCCATGATAACAAATCTTTCCCCTGAGAGAACTTGGCGTTAGAACCACCTCCTAAAAAAAGAGTATTTGATGGAATTAGGATGAGTGTAGGTGGTGTAACGCTAATTAAGAAACTTTAAATGTGCCCACCTGATGATGTCCAGCCGCTGTTCTTGTTCCCTTCCTTGGAAGTCTTTGCTGCCTCTGATCTTCCTCACTGCTCACATTTCTACTTACACTGAAAAGGATAGCAGAGGGTTAAAAAAGGCCAGGGATGCTGTTATTGCTCTAGAAAAGCCTGTGGACACATAATGGAGTTTATCATCTGGGTGAGCAGAGAGCAAGCTCGCTAATACCTCCAGGCTATCACTACACTGTCCAATGAAGTCTGATTGAGTCCATCCATCAAAGAGTGTATCTTCCAGAGACGGGGAGAACTTGACGCTTCCTTATGCTTTCTGGCGACAATGAAATCACACACAGGGGCTCACGACTTTGGTATAATTGGGAAAGTGCTGTCGGAGAGTTGGGGGGGGGGGAGCAGTGTGGACACAGGAGCTCAGTCAGAGAGCAGGAAGGCAGTGGGGTATTGGCAGTTTTTCCACCCACCAGGAGGGCCACGCATTATGAATGGACAAAACAGCAGGACAGGAGGCTTGATTGGAAGCAACCGGAACCTGTTTGTTGTTTAAAAGCCTCCCTCTACCTCACTGTTTATGCCTCTCTCCCTCGCTCTTTCCATCTCGGCGTAATTAGGGTGCTGGCTGGAAGAATGATCAGCTGTCATCCCCAATGGTGGCCTTCCACCGCCTGAATGTCAACACTGTCTGAGACCTCCTGTCTGAGTGAGCAGCACACTCAATTAGAGACACTCAGTCACTGCAGGAGCCCGTAAGACAAACACAGTGACACATTTACAAAGCCTCACACACATACATATGGGAGAACAGGCCACTGTTACGATCACTGGGTAAATCCACATATAGGAAAAAAAGGATAAAAAACACACGCACACACCCATCTTAATTCATCCCAGTGGTTGCCCCGTGGTAGCCCTAAATTACGATAATTAAAAACACAGATTTTCAAGACTTAAAAGTAGCTATTGCTTACAGTGCTTTCTCCCCACTGGCAGCACTGCCTCCACAGGCAAACATCACTGCAGCATGAAAGCAGATGCAGGTAGGCGGCGGATAGATGCCACCTTTGCTCCGTTCCCCTGCATCAAAGTGTTCGGAGTCAAGGTGCGAGACACCAAAGAGCGCTCTTTCTTTGTGTTTCTGTGTCAGGAACATCTGAGGTGTTTCTCCACCTCCTGAAAGGGATTCACACATTCTTTAATGTTGGGTAAAACTGCACTTAGACGTAGTATGTTTCTAGATAAAGACACCAGTCTGTCACAGGTTCTGTTTGAGAAGTAAACAAAAAAATCCTGTTACAATATAACGTTTTTTAAAACACATTTATATATACAAGTAAATATAAAAATGCCTGATGCACCATTAACAAGCTGAGATAACCAACGCCATCATTATTATGAAGGACTATGCTACCCAAATGCTATTTATATTGTCTATGCTGATTACAAAACAAGCTAAACCATTTTGTTTATTTGCCACTCTCACATCTGTAGGCTAAATATTAAGCTAGTGCAAGCAGGCAGTTAGCTTAGCAGTAGCTAGCTCACCTGCAGCTTCAGCAGTCTCCAAGTTCACTAATTGATGTTTCAGAAATCCAACATGTTCTACTTGCTGTGGTAAAAGCACAACTAAACCATCCACTAAAAGGCAATGTAGAGTGTATTTGCCTGTATTCTATCAGAATATGACCTAATATCATATAGTATTACCTGCTCTGCATGTAAATGAATGTCATATTATGTTTCCAAAGTTTTTAGGTAACTTATTACAGCAAACATTTCTGATAATTAGAGAGCTCAGTTGTGTGTGCATGTGAAGAAACATACATATGTAATGGTCAGCCATTTTCTTTTTTGGCTTCATGCACCTGGGCCGCTTCCAGTTTAGAAGTGTAACTCTTGGCAAGGAAGTGAACAAGCATATTTCCTGAAAAAGTAAAGTGGACTAGTTTTTGAACAATGGTTGAACCGTACACCCCGGCACGTGCACTCCGCTCTGCATCAGCCAAACAGCTCGCTGCACCCGCACTGCGAAGGGGACCCAAGTTCCCATCAGCAGAAACACGTGGGTTTGCTATCCTGGCTCCAAAATGGTGGAATGAGCTCCCCATTGAAATCAGGACAGCAGATAGCTTACACACCTTCCGGCGCAGACTGAAAACTCATCTCTTTCGACTCCACTTCGAGCGATAAAATGAAAAACAGAAAACAAAATAAAAAGCACTTATATACTAACAAAGCACTTACATACTAACAAAGCACTTACATACTAATAAAGGACTGGTTTATCTAAAGCCTGTTGAGTAGCACTTAAAATGGTTTGGCTCTCTGAAACGTACTTATATGATTCTGTTTTCTTCAAGTTTGTATCTTCCTGGTCGAATGCACTTATTGTAAGTCGCTTTGGATAAAAGCGCCAGCTAAATGCACTGTAATGTACTGTGGTTGAGTTGAACGGCACATGCTATGTCAAGCTGTCCACACAATAATTGTTATTAAGATAAATGAGTGGTTGGCTTAATTTGTCACGGTAATGTGTTATACTATAAAAACATTGACTGCCAGCCAGCACTCCATATCAAGAAAAGAAAAAAAAGCTTTCTGCCTGTATTTGCTTAATTTCTTATATTGTTCAGCATCATTCTCTTTGACAAATGATAGAGCTGCTAATAGACCATCTGGAGGTCTCCGGGCCTCTTTACATGATGGGGATTCAGCTGATGCTGTTATCCACTGCGACGTATGATGGAGTGGGCAGGTAAAGGTTTGGTGAGTTCACAGGAAAAAATGATAAAACCCAGCGGAACAGGAAGCGACTGATGGATGTGCATTTAGAAAGAATCAAACCGTGGACTATTTGGTTACGGAATCGTTTTTACCTGGTCATGAATCTGTGCACTTACACGTCAAACCATCTCCATCTTGTTCAATGTCTATCCTGCACTGTTGCACGAAGAGATGGAGCTCCTTACAAACCTCCAGGCTCTTATTTAAGCCCCCCCCCTAACCCCAGTAGAGCATGGGAAAGGTGGATCACGTGATTTACCCAATATAAATCTCATGTAATCTGTAATCAACAGTGAACATAAGAGTAAGCCAGTAAGAGTGATTTGTCCATTGAGTTAAATGATAATAAAGTTTTGATTCAGGAAAAATAAAGAGATTCTTCATTTTTAAATGTGTGCATGCTCGTCTATTCTGTATTGGTGGGGATTCTGCAAGTGTGTGGAGCTCCGTGAGAGAAAGAGAGGAGATTGAGTTTAGAGGGATGGAGAGACTTTGTGGGCCCTGTGGAAATTAGAGCTCTCCATCTCTGTCTTCAGGCCAGTGTGTGTGTTTGTGTGCGTGTAGCTGTGTGGGTGTACATGTGTGTATGTGTTGCTCAGGGTCAATGCAGGAATAAAGAGAGAAAAGTCAGATACCTCTCACTGCAAATCCACAAGCTACAAAAAAACCTGTGAGGGTGTGCATGTGTGTTTGTTGGTAGGTGGATACTGTAGGTGCAAGTTAACCTGAAAGTGTTTGCTGTGTGTGGGGGGGAAAGAACAAAGAAAAAGAAACAAGATTCAAATAGAAATCAGAGCATGTAGAAAGCTATCTTCAAATTGGATTTTAAGCATGTGAGTTTGGATTGTTGATTACACAAAACAATATTGTCATTTTTATTTCAATTCACAAATATTACTTCCTACTATGAAAAATATTGTTACCCCCCATTACATTTTTTTGTACCAAGCTTTCAATTTGTATCTGTTACAACGCATTTGTCGCCAATCAACCCAAAACACATACTTAGGTCAAGGCTTACCGTGATTGGTCAGAGTAATCAACTGCTGCTACTTTCTTCAAGCTAATTGCAAAGGAAATATGGATACAGGGCCACCTCAAGTGGGTACAAGAACATAACAAATAGTCACTTAGCTGCTTAACAATACAAAATAATTCATATTATACATGACTGCAAAGGCACAATTGTATAATGTGTCAGTCAAGCTGTTCTGAAGTGCTTGAGGTTCTCAGTAGGAAAAAATAGTTGTTATACATATTAATTAGACTATTGTGTCCTTGCAATACGTCGTAGATTGTATAACAACCATAAGGCGCACAGTACATATTTGTGTGGATCTCCAGAGTAAACAGCTGGGTCGTGACTCAGCACAAAACCACTGAAAAACGCCTGCTCATGTAATCCGGCACAGAATGGACGCCTAAGAAATGTGTTAAAGCTATTTTATTAACTTAGGAATCCAGCAATATTGCTAAGAGTTATTTAGTGACTGGAGCTTCAGCTATCCTTCACTCCTTCTCAGAGGTGATTTTGTGCAGCTCTCTGCCCTCAACACGCTGCCTAAGGCTTTTGTTCCCAACCTTTAACTCCATTTGGCCTGTTTTTTCTGTATTCAGCTCACTGCACTGCCTCCTCGTTGTTCTCTGCCCGGATTGCTATGCTGTGTGGAAAGGTTTCCTCCTCCTACTCTTCCCCATGGTGATCCTGAGCTGCAGACTGGTCCGTCTTTATGAGGCGGCCACAGACTGGTCTCTTTGGGTCTGTCTGCCTTGCCGCCCAGACTTATGTGTGAGAGAGTGTGACAAATTATCAAAACAGTGGAAAATTGCTGATCATTGACTTGAATCAAGTTACATTTAAATGAATTATATTCCGAATAGTCTCAAGCTGTTATATTAGCTCCCTAAAATGATGCTGTTATGCATTTTAATTAACATTTTAGGGGGAGTAAATCATTATGTCTTCAAGGGTTGAATAATTACAGCCCTAAGATAGAGTTAATATGGAGAATTATTGTTGAGATAAAATCTATTTTCGAAGGCTTTAAGGAGAATAAAACATATGTCAAGGCTATGATGTACAATCACGCATGTGGAGCCGGTTCAAACACTCGACTTGGAGCGAGGCTAAAAGCATCAAGGTGTCACGCTGCAATTAAATGGCGGCGGTGTGTTGGCGATGAGCTGTCATCAGCGAGCCGTGTCACAGGTGCAGGCCAGCTGTAAGTATAATTGCTACAGGCTGAACCCCCCCCCCCCCCCACCGAGGCGACATCGGACTTCACAGGAAGATCAGGAGACTTGCAACATTATGACAAATGGTTATACAGCAGTCGCCAAATTAACAGTGACCCCCTCTTCCCCCGTTTTCTGTCTGCGATAATGTGCTGTTGGGAAGTGTGCTTAATGTTCGAGATAATATGCGGCTTAAACATTAGGAAGGAAATATTAATTACTTTCCCCTTTACGCACACATATTTTCTTAATGTAGATTCTGAATAAGTGTGTAAATATAAGTGGAAATAGTGTTTCTCAGCAGCAGAAGCTACTCTGAATTACTATGGTTGGACTCCATGTGCTTACTAATTGAGTCTCAGTGCTCGGAGGAAGCAGAAGCAGAGGAAAAGAAAGGAGGAGGGTTCATAAACAGTGTTTACTTAAAGCACCCTCTTCACCTTATTAGTATTAATAGCAGTGACTTCAGAAAGCTCATATTCTGCCATTGAACAGTTTTGTATTATTTATGATTGAAATGAAAGCCTGGGAACGCAGCGGCGATGGAGGAGCGCTGCATAGCAAACGATGTTGCCTATGCCAGTTTACATAACCAACTCTTGGGTAAACAGCGGATTAAGCGAAGAAACGGGAGCTAAATGTTATATCCACACATTAGCCTATCAGAGGCCAGCGTTCCAGAGGAGGACACTGCGGAGCTTTTTTGATGCAGCTGGCCTTCATCTGCAAGTCCTTTTGAGCATGAAAGTGTGGTGCGCTGCAGATTCTCGCCTCCAGTGCAACTTTATGTAACGTTGATGTGAAGAAAAGTGGGGTCAAAATAAGCTCGCTGGAACTGGAGAGCTTCTCGCCTTGATTAAAGACACCATCTGTTAAATGTTATTAGTAAAACTGGTAGAGTGAGCATTAGAGAAGCAAACAGGGCTTTCATTTTGTGCGCTATTTCCAGCAGCGATGCCTTGTCGAGCAAGGGATTCTGGGTTTAGGGCTCCAGAGCTCCCCTGCTGAGGTGTCTTTGAGCAACACACGGAATCCCTATCAGGGTACAGTCCTTGAAGCATCGGATTTTCTGATTAAATGAATTGAAAGCATGATAGGACTAATTATAAAGTTATGTTTTTTGTACATTATATATAATCATCACCCCAAAAAAAGCTGTACTGTAGGAATAATCTTCTCTGAAAGTTTTTGGGGTAATCCTTTTTTTTTAGATAATGTGCCGACTAATATTTTATTTTCGAGTATTTGTAACTTTTCAGAAGCCAAGAAAGTCCTCAACTCAACTGTTTGGCTTTCTATATGGGACAATTCATGAATATACATAATTCAGAATTGTTTCGAGTCCCCAAGTCTGCACTGACAAGTCCTAAAAAAGTCATAATGCACTCGACCCAATACGACCCGCGTTTTACAAAACTGCATTTTGTATGTTGTTGACCCAAAAATAAGTAGTTCAAGATCAAACAACCTATTGTGAGCTGTCAATCGTGTGAATTGTCAGATACAGATTATATGTTGAAATCTACAGTCAAAGCCAAACAGTTGAATGGTTGTGTCTCAACTAATAAGCTGTTGAAAAGATACAAATACTCTAAATAATAAAATATTTATAGGCAGACCATCCAAAGGAATTTTTATTTACAAAAGTATGTTAGAAAAACTTGCAAATGTGTGTGTAGTTCACCTCAAGTAAACCCGAGCATGTGATGTTGTTTCCAGCTGCAAGACACACAGAAAAAAGCACCGACAGACCACGGCAACATATACTGAATCAATCTTTATTTATATTAAATTAAAATATACTTTTGACAGATTCATGTAACAAACATGAGGAACGGTATTTTCTATGATATAAAGCTTTGGGTATGGTTTCAAATAACTCTGGGAGATAGTCGCGGGGAGATAAAGGGACACGGGGAAGCTAACAGTCGGCGAGTTACTCCGAATGCTTTTCTCTCTACGTTGTCTCCTCTAAAAGCATGCAAAACAAATCAGAAATGTAGGGGGCTGTGCTTTGCCTTTTAAGTGGAGACGGGACGTGGCTCAGTAGTATTTCCAGTGGAAAGTAAGCAGATAATGTAACACAGTTTATCTGGGTTGGTTGGCAGCACTGGTTTCAGGTTTACAGGAAATATAAAGGGGGGGGAGATAAAGAGGAAAATACTGTAATGTTCGCTTGTTCCCATTACTGAGTGACAAATGAAATGTGGCGGCATGGGGCAGCGAAACATGTCAACCCCCCCTCTTCCACCATTCCTACTTTTAAACACATACAACTGAAACATTATATGAGGACGGCCACAACGCTCAGGAATAAAAAGGGGCTTCACAAGAGTTTCCACATGAGAAAAAAGGGTCAACAAGCACTTTTTAAAAATCAAATCCCCATTAGTCAAAAAGCTACACTTACATAAAGCAAATATGTACGGCTCTTTCTGTACAAGTTGTTATAAGCAGGAGAAAAAACAGCAGTAGGAGAGAAGACCATACAAATTCAAAGCATTACCTCCATATTTACAAATTCGCAACGTCGTCCGTTTCAGTGCTTTATAAAAATACTATTCACATTTTGTTGTTGTTGAAGTGTGTTAGATAAGGTTCGGAGGAAACCCCAGAGATTCTGTACATGTATACGGATCTGAATAATTTAAAACCCAGGGACATGAAATCGATGAGTTGTTGCAATTACACAGACAGAAGGAATCGCAATGACAAACGTGTTAAATAATGCACAGGTAAAAACAAAAAAGGTCCTTGAAGAAATCCTCAATAATATGGAAACCCACTATTAAAAGGAGTAATATACACAACATAAATCCATGAACGATTTCAGAAATAATGATTCCCAGTTTGTGCTACTGAATTCATACAAAATGTGGGTATTTTCTTCCCATTGAATATAATACTGTCGTCAATGGAGAGATACAAAGGTGAGGGCAGTAAAACACTCACTTTGGGTACCATGCAAGGTGATATTGTACTATACATATACTATACTAGACTCAGCCTGTATGGATGAATTATAGAAGGATTCACTTCAGCAACACCGTGGGCTACATGCCTCTGCACCGTGGGCTCGAAAAGAAACAGTAGACAGTATTAAATAAAAAAAGTGATCAGTCTTAAAACATCAGCGCCGTGGAGTGTTCTTGAACTGCCATGAGCCACACGAGTGTTTATGGGCTGAGACAAATAGCAGCAGGTAACACAGTCCAATGCCATAGGCGAAATGAGATATTAGTCGGCAGAGAGGAAAAATGATTACTTCCAAATTGTGTTACTTTTAAAAACATCAACAAGGCCTTTCCGATGACAAAAATAAGAAGATCAGGTATTTGTCTTCCTTTAGTGGCAATACTCTTGAGAAGATTAATTCAAAGTAAAGGGTCTCGGATAGTTTCAAGTGCTCTCGAGAACACGTGAGGCCTGTCTTTCAGTCTAATCTGGTCTCATAGTTTGAGTCTGTAATTCAGGCCAAACAAGACAGAAATCAAGGCGTGTATTTCTCTTTTTTACCCCCATTTCTTCTTATTGAAACCCAGATTCTGCTTCCATCGCTCAGTATGTATAAACAAACCCAAACACGGCATAAATATTTCACATTGATATTAAATGTTGCCTCTATTTCCTTAAATTAGAGCTCCATTAGGACTACAAATACTCCTTCATCAAATAATCATGATATCATCAAAGCAGCATTAGAAATACTGTTTGAAGCAAAGAAGAGAAAAAAAGCGAGGACATTCTTGAAGCTGGTTAGTACCACCTTAACGGCGTTTTCTTCGTGAACTCCCGGCACCTTCCTCTGACTTTTTGCTAAAGCTTTCTGAAGTGGTAAAAACCAGATAAACAAGTTGAATTTTTCAGTAACGAGGGGTGGAAATCCTTTCTTTCTACCCGCGAGTTTGATCAAAGTGCTCCATGGGGAGGACAAACATGTACAGCTTACTCAGACTAACACTTTCACATGGAAGCAGACATTAAAATACACTAAATAAATATCCTACACAAATAAAATAAAAGCTTAGGCAGGGTTCTACCACAGACGTTAAACATGGCCAACATATGATGGCTAAAAAAACTCACTAAAGATTTGTCATATTGATTCAACTAAGATGATGAGGCCCTCTGAGGAAAACTATCATTACACAATTGTCCTCTTGATCTTTGTAGTTTGGCAAGCTTTGTGGTGTTTTCCCACCCACAGGTCTCTACTCTATGGCTTGGCGGAAGAAATAATGGCTGTAACTCCAGCGCTTTTAGCAGCATTGACTGGCAGTTTGCATGCAGAGGCATCACTAGTGAGGGCTGGAACTATTCTCTGGAGAGTAAAGGCGCGATCAGTTGTCTATTATTGAGTAAACCTTAGTGTGGATACATACTATGATGTCACTCTGGACTTATAATAGATCCAGAATGAAAATCATTGTCCAACAGCTGACTACTAATGCGGTGTTCAAAAAACCGATCCAATCTCTTCCAATATAAGTCATTGTAAATCGGTGTCAGGTGACATACCAACAAACTACGGTGGACAAATAATTCTAGCAACCTTGGACAGCAACCAAGAAGATAACATTTACCTACCCTGTCCCACAGAAAATGGTTCATATAGTATTGATTTTCTTTCCCAAAATATCATTGTCTGGATATCTTCATGATGACTTCATAAAAAGGGCATTCTTTGACTGTTTTCATCGAAATAAATATCTGGTAAGTCTCTATCTAATGTCAAATACATATCAAAATGGTTATAGAGCCAATGGCCCACCGATGAAGGTATTGTAATATTTATATAAAACATTTGCAGTATTAGGAACTGGGTGTCTATGGGAAAGAAAATCAAGAAAGAATGTTGTATTAGGGCACGGTCACCATAAAGGTGTCAAAAGTTGAGCTCAAAAGAAGTGACGGTGCAGATATGCTTGTAATCAGAAGCGAATGTTTTTTCACTCCTACTCTCGCATAGAACGGAAGTCAATGGGTCAACCATTATATTTGCATGTATAGAGTGGTGCAGGGATGACGTATTTACCCGGAGGTAAGCTGCGCATGGGTTCCCTCGACTAAAAAGCAATGGGATTTCTCCATAGGATTTTGGAAAATAGCTGGAAATAAGATCTGTGGAAAACGAACCTGTTTGATAAATGCACGTTTTGTTCAGCCGGATAATCTCCACATGTCTACCCTACTTTTATAATTTCCTAATCGTAAATCTAGTCGCCAGAAGCAAAATGCTAACGTTATGCTATAAACGAACTACAGCAGGGTCGCTGCTTCAACGTCACGCCACCTTAAGATCCATATTCAAAAATACAGATTCTAAATTGTTCAAGTTGAAGCGTTTGTTTGAACAGTCTGCAGGAGGCAGGTACTTGCTTTCAAGCAGAACAGGGCAACCAAACTTAGCGGGAGTGTTTACGTGTTCGGCGTAATGACGGCCTCGACAACTTCTGTAGTCCTATTCAGCCACTTGTTAACAACCATCGTTTTTCTCTCTTCAGAAATCACCAGCGGGTCACTGCTGATGTATTTAATGTCGTAGAACAAAACGTGATCCGCCTCTTAAATGTGTGTCAACCACAGACCTTATTTCCAGCTCTTTTCCAAAATCCTATGGAGGAATCCCGTTGACTCTGAGACGAGGGAACCGGTAGTGGTAAAATGCTAACTCACTTCCGGGTTTTAGGACTCGTCACTGCACCACTCTATTACCGTGCCATTTCACTTTTTTCCATTGTAAAACATATGATATTTTTGATATACTTTATTTATTAATCCCCGTGGGGAAATGGTTTCTCTGCATTTGACGCATCCTGTGTTAGGAGCAGTGTGCTGCCATTTTGAACGGCGCCCGGGGAGCAGTGTAGGGAACGGTGCCTTGCTCAGGGACACCTCGGTAGCACTTGGTCTTGCCGGGACTTGAACTGGTGACCTTCCAGTTGCCAAGCCAAGTCCCTATCGACATCGCTGAGATGAGATATGGAACTATGCCAACACTTTAAGCTCATGTATCCAAAGACTCTGAACTTAAATAGGAATTCTAAATCAATCAGGACTGAAGACTTACATATTGCCATTCTTAAAACGTTTTCTACTTGACTGCAGATGAGGGAAACCTTCGATGTTTGACCAGTGATGGGTTTGTTAGCAGCAGCACTGAACCTGTCAACCATGTTATAACCGACTTCGACCGCAACTCTTCTACAGATAACATGTGAGCACACATACTAGGTCCATTCACACTGACACAAACACACACAAAAAGTAGTCCAGTTTTCTGTGCTCTGCTGGTGCTGTCTCTTTCATTCCTTGAGGTCTTCATTAAGCCGCTTGTAAGAACTTTCCTTCCCCTCAAGATTTTTTAGCTCCTTCTCTCACTGTGTCTCACCGTTCTCAGTTTGGCTGCTTTGTGGTTGGTCTTATTCAGCAGATTCAGGACTCTATGCTCTCATGGCATGACATTCTTTACACATCTACGTTAGCATCCTGGTCTGAATGGGAAAACCAGTGTATACAAATCCATTGTGGCAACACTGTAACCAGTGTCTATAAAAATGTTTACAGTGTATTTCTTCCCTTATTCCCTTTGGCTCGGAAAAAGGCTGTTTTCGCACAGCTTTTCCAAGTAGACAGCAAAAACAACAAAACAGCAGTTGCCCTGTGTATTTTCAGGCAAGTCCATGGTCGAACTACACACGTGAAAGGTAGTTTGGGCCATCACAGTATCACAGTAACAGTAGAAAGATGAGTTTCACATATTTGATGGAGAATTTGAGAATTTGATGGTATAATCCTATGGGCAAAATGATTGAATATGATTGATCAGCTTTCATGAAGCTGGAAGTCCTGACACAACCCTTTCAGTATTTTTCCTCACTCTACAAGGTCATTCACAGAACAAGATATCTTAACATCCAACCGACTGTATTTGCTCTTTCTGTTTGCTTATCTCACAAACCCATAGAAGCGTATTGTCCATCCCCAGACGTTCGTACGTCCTTCCTTTCTTGAAGCTGACTCCACAATGGCTGGCAGTGAGTTCAGGTCCATCTTTGTTGACGCCACTGTAGTTATATTGTGCTGGGACAACACAGTACGTCCACTGCTTTGTGACAGTCATTTATCCTTCACGTTCTCACTGAAATGGAGCGCAGTCTCTATCTACAGGACAGAAATGGACTGGATTGGATATAGTGAAGGTGCGTGGGTCTGCTTGGCTCGGTTTGGACCACCTCCTCCAGATGTCACTACAATCTACAGCAGATGGCACGTTGTTTGAAAACAATTGGGGGCTCTGGTTGTTGCCGCTCCCCTTTGTATGGGACAGTGGAACCGGAGAGGATGTCTGGGTTGCTGGAGGCTAGAGTCACATTGAGGAACGTTTGTCAAATAGAACGATTTAGACCACAGTGTTCCGCTGCCGGTAGGGTGGAGGCGGCAAGACGGTGCCGGACTTCAGGGAAAAGTCCGACATGTATTCAGGGTTTTCAGCTACTGCCGGCCGTATATGTCCGTTCTGCTTGTAGAAGAGCATGGCGTTGGTGGAACCGCCCTGTGCACCCTCCGGGATCGCCTGGTTGGACGATTTGGGAGGCAAGCTGTGCTGCCAGTATTCCGGATTGTCAAAGGTCACCTTCAACTTCTTCCCGCTGAGTTTACCTGTTGTCTGTCCGTGCTTCAGCAAGCTAGCTGGGTGCGAGGTGGCGTGGATCTGGTAGGCTGGCAGGTTGCCGTGCCCGATGGTGGCCGAAGTGGACAAGGCGCCAGATTGGCACACCTGGGCCTGGGCAGACGTTCCTGTTTGGCTGACCATACCGCCACCTGGATTTCCTGCGGGTTTGATGGTGTGGTGGGTGTGGAGGATGTGGGTCGCTGGGCCGTGGTGGCAAGGCAGGCCAGATGGTGAGGGCAGGGCCGTGGGGAGGGGGTAGTGGGGTAGGCTGGTTTGGATTGTAAGCGGGAGGTGGGAGCCTGAAGAAGCAATAGAGCAAGTGGGATGGACGGGTAGGGGCAGACCATTTCTCCTCAGAGCTTCCAGGCCCAGATCAGCGGGGCTGTGGAAGGTGTTGAGGTACAGCGGCTCGTTGATGTACTCGTCCTCTCCTTTGGGCTGGCTGTTGGGCGTGCTGTGGTAGCCGGGGTTGTCCAAGGCGTGGATCTCGCCGTTCTTACGTCGCGTGACAAACGGGTTTTCTTCAATGGGATTCAGATACTCTGTAGCACAGATCAAAGGAGGAGAGGGGAGGGTAGGAAAGAAAAAGAGAAAAAAGGAGTTTAGGATAGAATAAGACAACAAGATCAACAGAAGTCAAATCGATAGAAAAGGAAACATAAGCAATGGAAATTGAAAGAGAGCACGAGAAAGAGATCACTCGCTAATGAGGGTGGAAGATGGAGATGATAATGGCGATAATGGCAGCCACTCAGGAGCAGACGGGCAAAATGCCAGCAGTTCTTTGGCACTGGAAACTCCATCTGCTGGGGGTGAAAATGCCAGCAAATGACCCCTCTTCAATGCTTCCAAGCGCTATAATAGTAGGGTGCAAAACCTATTGATTTTGCCCACTCTTCCGCTCCTTGACATTGCATCACATGCATTCGGCTGCGTGCTTTGTTATATTTTGTGCTGCTCGAGAATCAAAGACGGTAGCGCGAGAGCGAAACTGATGGACAGAATTATGATCAAAGGCAAAACATGACTCTGTAGTAGCTGACATACAGCGTTGAAGGAAACTGGGTAGGAATTTTAATCAATGGAGTGAAATGGAATGAACAGGCAGAATATACTACATGAGTGTACTTACTATGTGAATGAACAAAGACATGACAGAACAGGGGAACAATTTGTTGTACAAACAGGATGTTTGAATTGTCTTCATGGAACAGCACAGATGTGTGTGGCATAGATGATGTTTACGCGACTTTTATATCATGGTGTTTTATACATTTGTAAGAAATTATAATAAGTTAGGGACGGTTATTTCAGAATACCTGTTTGTAAGTGCTCTGGAAAATGATTTGTGTTGCGTTTGACCTACCTGAAGAGCTTTTGTCCTTCATGGGTGTCATGTATCCGTCCTCATCAGTGTCCCCTCTTGTGCCCTCTCCCCCAAGAAGATGGTGGGGTCTGCGCTGTACCTCTGACCCCCACTGTCCTCTCCCTGGCTCAGGCTCTTCTTATGCAGGCTGCCGTTACAGCGCTGGTCCTCCAGGGCCGGATCCGGTCCACCTGTTGCTTCCTGGTTCATGGCGGCTTGGGCCCCTGGCCACAGAGCCCTCTGCAGGGATTGGACCCCCCGTCTCGATAGCCAAATTGTTCTGTGGCAAAAATGGGTTGCAGATAGAGAAGATAAATACTGTTATCTTTGTTCTGCTTCCAATCTTTTGGTGATAAAAGAGCAGTTAAAAAAATCAACTCAAGATGTCTAAGGTTCAATTGAATCACAACAAATACACCAAAAAGTTGGAGTGAGTTTAAGCCAGCTGGATGCCACCTGCGGCAAAGGAAGTGAGACTTTTAACCCGTGCAGCTGCCTGTTGAAGGGAACATTCTCCAACAAAGTTCTGCAAATGTAGTCATCAGCCTTAAGGGACTGCAAGGGCAGCCAGGCGGAAGCTTGCATACAAACACTCTGAACCTCAAAAAAGAACAAAAAAACCCACAAGACAATACAAAACATGAACATGTGAAGCAAAGGGCTTCTTGTGTTGCTGTGCTGGATCGCCGCAGGCTGTTAACCCAGGCCTTCTCCTCGCCACTCTTGCAACTGCTAGCGCTACAGCAGCAATTACAGGAAGCAGAGCTACAAAACACAACAGAGGAAAACAAGAAACGTCCCGAGGTTATAACCGTGCACTTACTCCCACTGTCTGCCCTCCATTGCAATCAACTTCCCCCACCTCCAAACTTCTCTGTTCATCCCTTCTTCAAAGCCAGTCATTATCTGCTCCTCTTTTCAAGTATGAGCGTGAGATCAAATCAGCCCAGATTAGATAAGCGTCTGTATCGGACTGCGGCAGCGCAACCTGAATAACTAACTTCCTGTGGCAAAGTCAGCCAGCCGATGGATTTTAACAATGGCTTACATTCCCTCTGTGGGCATGTAAGTGCTTTTGACTGCCTAATCAAAAGAGTTCCAATTCAAGATAGGGATGTTGACCTTGAATTGCAAACCTTGGAAGGATTACTTTGCGTGTTTCTTTCGGGTGTGTTCGTCAGGGAACAAAGTCCCGCCGGCAAACTGCTAGGTCACAGGGGTAAAGGTGCATAAGATGCAGAGCCTTGGGCCCGGCGGCACACGTGCACGCCGCAGAGCAAACACCCGAGCCTGCGCTCATTATCTATTAGTAAATGGCGGTGGCATTTTAAGAGAGCTTCTGCTATTTGCTACTGCAGCTTTGGAGTAATGAAACCTGGGGCCTGGTGAGCTAGCGTGTAAAGAGCCCAGGTTTAAGCCACACACCGCTGGGTTGGAAATGATGGAGGTGGGCCATTAGTGGAGGAAAATGATCAGTGTATTCAAAGTTCTTAACCACCTTGACCACGTATGGAGGACAGTGAGTTGGGGTTGTTTTCAAAGAGAAAGAAAAATAAGTTATGCTTGATGTTAAATCAGAACACACAAGGTTTTGTTAGGATATGTGGTGTGTTATCATATTAAACTGTTTAAAACTGGTTGAACAAACTGAAAAAAATATTTGTTTAGGGTGACGAAAATGTTGCAATTGACATATATATTGGTGTGCTTACTCTGTTTGAGTCGACGCGAGGCCTGGTTGTGTATGACGGAGGAGGCATGTTGAAGCCTTGAGGCACCAGATACTCGTCGGCATCCATCAGGTCGTTCAGGTCCTCTTCATCCAGAAGGCTCTGGAAGAACTTGCTGTCATTGGGGCTGGGGAGCTTCATGCGGTCATCCCCCTGAAAAGTAGAAAAGTGAAACCATGTAAGCGACAACATCAGATTCTATATTGCACAAAAAAGCACCACAAAATGTCTCAGAAGATCGAAATATGTTCATTCTGATATTACTACTGTCCCTTTAAAAGCCTTTTGTATTGAGTGCTCTGACAGTGAGGTAAACCCACCTGGATGACAAGGTATCGCTGGGGGTCCCGAGCCATTCTGCAGAACTCAGCAGCCAGCTCCTTGAACTTGGGCCTGCTGTCTGCGTCAATCATCCAGCCTGAGGGAGAGAAAGACACTTATTTAGCAGTGGAAGACATACATGATTTGCATATGGACTAAAAAATATATATGATCTGGTAGAAACACCACAATGCTGACACAAAAAGGGGAAAGGTCGCCACTTGGCTGAATGATGGGATGGTTTACTTTAGTTTTTGTCATTTTAAGACGGTTTAATGCAAGAATGTTACTTTTTGGTAGAAATGCAGCTTGCATTTTTAGTCCTGTAACTGCATTTCATCTGTGTCCCAAAATGACCCTGCCACACAGTATCAGTATTTGTCGATACAAAATTGAAAATGATGGTTAACTGCCGTTAATTGTCCGGTAGAAAATACAAAAAACAGTGGAGGAGCAAGCATGATGTTTACCTAAACAAACTTTTAAGTGCCTTGCTTAAGGGCAACTTAGAGGTAGTTATTAAACTAGACTAGTAAAGTGTTTCTCATTTTGATCTCCAGCCTACTTTGTCTCCCACAGCCGCAGTAAACACAGCAAAGCGCTGCAGGTGGAGAGAGGCCAGGTGGTGTCTCGGCTCAGATTGGGCAGTAAAGCAACCTGAGTTTCTGATTTACATATTATACAACAGTGATGGCTGAAGTGGGGTCTGGCAGCCTCTAGCAACCCGACATGGAGGTATCATATCTCACCAGCAAGATAGAATTGCTTCATTTTTCTATATTTGACTGGTAACCACAGTGAGAGGATACAATAATTCATCCCAAGCTAAAATGTATGCGGTGAAAAGGATGTTTTGATCTTATATTAAGTTCTCCTCAAATGAATCGCAGACCTTCACTGTTGTCATTCCACCTGCCCGTCTGCACTTGGTTAATCTGCTTTCCGCTTGCCCCCCCCCCCACGCAGGCACATTACCTTAAATGAGGTGCAATTACTCCGGCAATCAAACTCTATTTCATCTTTATTGGGGTGGCGCTGAGGCGGCGGGACACGCAGTGTGGCAGCGCAACAAATCACAAACACGGCTCTCAGTCAACATGTAATTAGAATTAATGCGGCCAATTGTTTCCGTTTGGCTCTGCGTCAGGTCCCCCGCCTGACCCTCCTGCTGGTCTGACTCACTGGCTATTTCTGACCACTGTTAATATAAGTTACAAGTGAAAGTAGCAATACTGAAGTCTACAAATACTATGTTAGGGCTGCAGGATAGCTCAGTGGTTAAAGCTGACAGCCCGTTTCACCTCTGTATCTCTCATAAAGGCACTCTCTTGCCCAAAAAGTATCAACATATATTTTTAAAGTTGCAATTAAAAGGCAAGCAATCAAAATGTTACCTTAGTAAAAGTACAACATAATTGGGAACAGGTAAAAGTGGTCACAGTGTATTATATAGGTCAGTGGTTCTCAACCTTTTTACACCAAGTACCACCTGAGAAAATAATTGGCTCTCCAAGTACCACCATATGACCAATGTTAAAGGGGACATATCATGCTATATTTGAACAATATATTGTAGGGCCATACCTATATGAAGTATATAAATATAGTTTTTTTTTTCAAAATACCAAACAGATCCTGCATTTTAGCCATGCCTCATTTCGCACTATTTGCTCTTTCCAGCCCTGTTTTTTAGGGGGCTGATTCTGTGAGCTGCTGCTGACCACGCCCCCCTGCAGGAGAGGGGAGTGTGCTTTGAGCTCAGCTGCTGGGCTGTCAGAAGAGGGGGAGAAAAAGAGATCTCCGTTCTCCGTGTTTTATTCTTATAGAAGTAAGAAGAGAAGTAATGGGGCAGAAACCCTCCTTTTTACGCAGCGGTCCAGACATAGACATCAAACGGCGACACATATTCAGTTGCCAGTTTCCTTTGGCATTAGGGCAGGGGATATCTAGATACTTTCCAAGGTTTGACATAATGAATTGATGCTACTTTTAAAGCAGCAACGATGTTTTCAAATCTGTAATCAAAAAGCTCCTCAAAAACACTATCGAAGCAGTTCCTGGCCGTTGCTACGTTAGTTCAAACAGTAACAACGGACTATTTTTCTTAGCGGATGCATGTCAATTTAAATCAATACATACAACTATTTTTTAAATCAATAAAATCATTTTCTAAATCCATAAAAGCATTTAAATTAATATTGGGAGTCATATCGTTACTTCGTTGAGAATGTGGCCATGTAATAAGCGGGATAATGTGCAGCGACTTGGTCATTATGGGAAAATAACACCTTCATGCTGATCTAGATCCCTCCGCTCCTGATCAGCCTGTCGGTGTTCTTTTCCCATAATGACCGCGTCGCTGCACATTATCCCTTACATATGAGTATATCGAGTCATTATTCATTTGTTATTAAAAGCAGGAGGCGCAACCGCTTGCCTCGGGAGGGAGAAAAAGAGCCACAGCGGAGAATAAACAGAAGGGCCACCATGCACGGGAAGTCTTCTTCGCTGCTTTTGTGGCAGACTACAGCGCCACTTACAGGCCTGGCACATGTACTACAAAGCGTCTCCAGCGCTTTCGAGCAGCAATGGCCGGCCGTGGCCCAACCTCTCATTCCCCTGATAGGTGGAGAATTGACCACTAAGCGGAGCACACCTTTTGTGACGTAGAAAATAAGTCAAATCTGGATCAGTCCTGGTATCAGATCCGTTACAGACCCTTTTTTTTTAGATTTGGGTAAGAGGAAAAGAGAGAGGGTTGTGTTTTTCTGACACTTGGTGAGTTCCCTGACACACCGGGGACACATATTCATGTATAAAAGACGTACAAGAGTGCATTTTGCATGATAGGTCCCCTTAAAATACAGTTCTAATGCACAGTTCATGCAGGACTCGGAGGCAAATGTATTCATAATAACATTATCTATTGTCAGCCACAGCTGAAACATCACACACAACCACACACACACACCACACACACACACACACACACACACACACACACACACACACACACACACACAACACACACACCACACACACACACCCACACACACACACACACACACACACACAGCACACACACACACACACACACACACACACACACACACACACCCACACACACACACACACCACAGCAACACACACACACACACACACACACACACACATCACACACACACACATTTATAATATAAATAACAAAATAATAACTTATTCTCACACAACCAAATTACAACTGTACACACATTTCATTTCCTATGTCAAAGTTTGAATGTAGGCAACAACCTACATTGTAACAGAAAATTCCTATTGGGAATTCAGTTCCACAATAATAATGAAGCCTCCAGGAGCAGATGAGCCTAAGGGCTAATAGCTCATCTTCAGTCTGCTGTTTGCTATTGCCATTTCTGTGGTGGCAAAGCAAAAAAGAAAAGAAAAAAGATAACAATTACAGAATTAAGTGTGTGCTTTTTCAAGCGTTTGACCTCGGTCACAGCCTTCTCTCCATTCTTTGCACAAATGCCTTCTTCCTGAGTCACTTCTCTCCTCCATCACAGTGGCTGTGCATATCACTTTTGCGTTGCTTGCGGAGCCTGCGCTTGTGCTCGGTTGATGACTGTCCTCCATAATAATAACATTCACTTGTTCACTTTCGCTGGTAACATTCTCCTCTGTACCCCCTCCCACCCTGGACACAAACTGTTCAGCCCCCTCCCCTCTGGCAGGAGGCTGCGCTCCATCGGGACCAGGACCTCTCGCCACCTGAACAGTTTCTTCCCTCCGCTGGCGGCCTCTTAAACAAGGCCCGCCCCCCACTGACACTTTACCTCTGCCACATCTCTATATGCATTACATGAATGCACACAATGTTTCATACTCCTTTCTGCACATATTCTTATTTCACATTTCATAGTTATTCTAAAATTCATTCATAGCATTCTATTTCCATGTAAATTACTGCTTTATTTATTTGTATTGCTATTTAACTGTATTTTATTACGGTGTAAAAATATTTTTTTAGATATTATGCGCCGTGACAATCAAGTCAAATTCCTAGTAGGTGCGAACCTACTTGACAATAAACCTGTTTCTGATTCTAATTCTTCTGAATACCTCCCGTTTTGAGCCACGTTTTTAACATCATTCAGCTTTCTTCTTTCTTTAGCTTACTTGCAAACGTTCGCTAATCGTTCGTGGGTAGTATGGTCGTCATTAGCAACGCTAATACGCTTTAAATTTGTTTCTAAATCTAAAAACAACAATAGCCAATTAGAACTTAAACCACAGTTTCAATTACTCAAGCTTATTTTCATTCGTTGTAGTATTTTGATAGTATGATTTATTTTTGTATTAATGTTATTCAATCAAGCCTCAAACTGATGGCACTTGTCCCTATAGTCTGTTTTAAATGGAAGTTGTCTGAGATCCTTACCACCAGCTGCTCTTGCAGTAATAAATAGTGTACCTTTCTTACTGTCCTAAATGTGCACAATGGAGTGACTGCTTTTCGTCTTTTGTTTACTTAGTTGTGTTTTCTGTATTTTTTACGTCTGTGTTATGTGTAAGAACCGTTGCTGCCTTCTTGGCCAGGTCAGCGTTGTAAATGAGATGTTGTCTCAATGTTTTCATCTGGTTAAATAAAGTGTAAAAAGAAAAGAAAAAAAAAGAAAACGCGTACCACAGGTTGAGAACCACATACTGTAAAGAAACTTGTAATTAAGTGGTTAAATAAATGTGGTTGAGTATAAAGTAAGTAGCAGAAAATGAAAATGCTCAGGTAATGTAAAGTGCAAGTACCTAAACAAAATGTACTTAACCACAATACTTACGTAAATTCCCTTTAAATAATTTCACCTATGTGTACGTGCTTTTAAATATGAACCTGTATAGAAGTGGGTAAAAATGACAGCGAAAGGAAAATGATTGATATCAGCTACCAGGCTTGAATATTACAAATAAATCAGGAACACGTGGGAGCCCTAAAGCATGTTAAGTTAAGGGAATCCCTGTAACCTCAGCATTTGAATCATAATTGTTCAGACATTTAACATAGCACATACAATTTATTCTCCTCTTGTGGGAGGAATGAGTTGGCGTTGTTATTAGGGTAAATGGCTGTAGGGCCTGCTTCTGTGCTGTCAAAAGCCATTGGCATGACTGTTTCCATTTGGAAAAAGAAAAATTGGATATTATGACATTTCGGAAAGGATTAACATTTTTCCGTCAGGGGAATAGGCTTTGATATGGATCTCCAAGCGGGATCGCATCGATGTCTTTCAACACATTTGGCATTTTCTAATGCTCCAGCAGAATTTAAAAGTTTCATTTCAATTTCAAGTAGAACAGATACAAGATGTGTCCAATTAAAATAACTTAAAAACAAGGGAAAACAAGTCATAAAGTTGATGTGTGGCCATTTTTACGTCGACCAGCAGTAGACAGGAAGTGACTGAAATAATCTACCCCACCAAAGTTGGGTTCAGTGTGGAGGAAACGGAGAGCCAAGCAGCCGATAGCTGGCAGATCCAATAGCATGGATTGGCACGCACGCCTGGAGCGTTTCCTGGAAATATGGGAGGGGTGGATCCCTCTGCAGCCATGTTTACCAGAACCAGAATCCAGCCAGGGGAAGATGGGAGAATTTGTGACGGATGAATACAAAGTGGGTTTTTGGATGAGTTCGGGGGCTACGGCTGGGGGGGAGGTGCAGTCGTCCAGATGGAGGATGACACCGACAAAGATGTTGCAGACCATAAAGCAGCCAGTTTTCCGAATTGTTTCCTCCTCTCTCCTCTTTACATACCCGCTTCCCTTCCAATGGGAGCCCCAGAGCTCAGATAACCAGATGCATATTAAAAAATATTAACCCTACAACTCATCGGTGACACCTCAAAGCTGTGTTGGAGCGGTGGATAAACATGATTTAAAAATAAGATTATGTCCGCCACAAAACTCATTGAGTTAGAGTGTTGTTCGGAAACATTGCCTTTAACCCTTTAAAGCATCTATGCCAGCGGTTTTCAAAGTGTGAGGCGCGCCTCCCTGGTGGGGGCGCCAGAGAGATTCAGGGGAGGCGCAGCTTGAGAAAAAACATTACGAGAAAAAGACGAGTAAAGTGTCACCTGCACATTTTGGCTGTCTGTGGAGACAGAGTTCCCCCACCTCGACAAAAAGGCTGTAAAAGTGCTTATTCCCTTCACCTCCACCCAGGGGCGGACTGGCCATCTCTGTGTTCTGGAGAATCACAGAACGGCCGGCTCGGTTCGCTGACGGCCGGCACCGCCCTTTATTTTTTATGTTTTTAAACGGCATCATTTAAGTTACGCTGACAGGCAAGGTCCGTTCAGCAGGCCGTTTCCACGCAGCGAGGCCCCCCCCCCTCCGTTGACAGTTCACTAGCGTGCTCCACCAATTTGTGTGGGCTGGACTGGGTGAGATTCCAGGGCTGATTTTTAGTCCCAGTCCGCCCCTGCCTCCATCTACCTGTGTGAGTGCGGGTTTTCTGCATTGACTCAAAAGCTAGTGCCGGTCAAGGCTGCAGCCAGAGGAGGATCTGCATTTATTCCTGTCTACATTGCATCCCCGCATTATCAGCCTGTCCGCATCAAAGACACAGACTCATTGTTCCCACTAAAGTAGGGGTGAGTGTGATAAGGAGGCAAAGTTGAGGTTCAGTGTGTTGCCGGGAGCATATAAGGATGTATCCACGATGTTGAAAATGTAAAAACTATTTTTTTTAAAAACATAAAGATAACAAGGTTTAAAAAAGTATTGTTTAATTATTTAAGGAGGTGACGCTACTCAGCCAATCAAATCGGTGCAGTCAGTGAGTCAGCACGATAGATTCAACCACACACACAGAGACGAGATAAGAGGAGAGTAATTTCAAACGCGTGCTCAAAAGAGAGAAAAGTAGCAATGTCCACTATTTTCAACCCTCAAAATTGATAGTTGATAGAGTGTCTCTCCTTGAAGAATAGTACCATGTTCTTTCTTACAGTGAGATAAATTAAAAGATTGTCGTATCGCATGAACCATATTTGCATCTTGTTTGTGAGTGTCTGTATGTGTTATTATGTAGTGTGCGTTTCCTCACATTTCACCATGACCATGTAGACATCTATGGTGCAAATTGGCGGCTGCGGCAGACGCTCCCCTTTCTCCAGGATGTCGGGGATTTCTCTCGTGGGGATGCCGTCGTACGGTTTGCCCCCGAATGTCATCAGCTCCCAGATGGTCACTCCTGGAGGACGTCGGGGAAAGGAAACAGGAAACAAGAAAGATGGAGAAACGATATTAGAAGAAAGAAAAAGGGGCAAAATGGAAATGAAGAAAACGATGACACAACAAGGAGGACCCACCATAACTCCACACGTCACTCTGATGGGTGAACTTCCTGTAGTGGATGCATTCCAGAGCCATCCATTTAATGGGCATCTGAGGAGAGAAATACGGACACAAACATTTTAATATTGAAAAAGACAGAAAATCACATCTGACAATCTTCCATTATTTCCAATATTCGGCTCAACAGCTGACCTATCTTTTAATCCAGCGTTTGTGAGATATCGGAAAATCGACAAGCATATTTTGCTGTGATTGATTCGCTCCAGTCCAACCCTGGGATCATCATAGTGGGCGTACTTTTTTTGCATTGGCCTCACATTATCTCCACGATGTGGGAAATAGTAATA